>NW_024582365.1:3955036-4069163 GCF_018398535.1 Haplochromis burtoni
CACATTGCGATGTATTTATTAAACCCACTTCAAATCAAGCTCGCTGGATGTGTTGCAGGTTATTGTTAAATTTTCCACAACCGTTTGTTGCAACAAACGGTCTAGGGCCTTATCAAACAGTCCATGGACTGTTTGATAAGGCCACTGAGGCAAAGCATATGATAGTAGGTTAAAAAGAAAAAATTTTTTTGGGGGGGGGGCTATAATCAGATGCTACAAATGTCGAAAAATGCAAGTTATTTTGAGCACACATTAACTCAGGTGTGCATTGTTATGTTGGCTTGCTTGGCATAGAAGCTTTTGAAAATAAATGATGTAGACAACCCTGTCTCACAGTAAATATAAATGCTTGTTCTGTTGACAAATTTGAACTTTGGTTGTAGTAAAAAAACAAAAAAAACAAAACTAAAACCAACCCCCCCCCCAAACCAAACAAACGTCGAGAGACACACAATTTCAACACATGGCACATTTTCTAAACTTATTAGTATTTTATGCATCAGATTTTTGCTCATGTTTCATATTCTTTCGTCTATAAGTCACCTTAAGTAAAAATGACTCCTCTTACCCGAATATGGTTGTGTAGCGGAACCGAAGTGCGGAGAAGTTTGTTGTAAAATGCGCATTTCGTGTTTTTCACCAGGTGGAGGCAATAACGGTTTCCAGAATCTGTGCGCAGGCGCAGTGGCACATCACACAACCGCAATAAGCAAATATGGCGGCGGCCGTCGACAGTGTTGTTAAAGTGTAAGTTTACCTTTATTTATTGTGAGAGTTAAACTAGCAGCCGCACAGAGGCGCCTTTTTAGTTAATTATTCATCGTTTTAAAGGCAGGGCGCAGAAAAATTGCACATCGCATCTTCAGTATTGAATACGATAATTGTCCCAAGAGGATAACGTTATCCTCCGTGCTACTGTTAGCTTGTTAGCTTTGGGGAAACATAAGGGAATCAACCCTGCTATGGAGCTGCATTTCAGCCTCAGTTTAAGCCTAATTCAGCAAGTCTTAATTGTACTTAAAGTGGTTTTACGTGTAAAAGCTTTAAACTGTTTGTAGCCAGTCGCACGCAGATGAAAGAGGGTTAATTTTCCTTTAACCTGTCAGGTTGGCGGGCGCTTTGTTGTGACGAGAGTCGCTAACAATCAACCTTTTGTTCTGACACCCTCCACCGTTACTGATAATGCTGAGTGCTCAAATGAAACTAGGCTTGGTTTGGTGTCGCCCGTAAGTAAATAATTAAATACATTGACCCCAGACAGAAAATATCAGCGTTTTACTGTTGTGATTCAACATAATTAATAGTGGATTTATGAGGAGAGCAGTAACCCTTAATTATTCATTTTAGATACATCGACATTGACTACTCTGTTAAAATAGTTAAATTGTGATGTAATTGCAAAGCAGTAGAAGAGACGTTTGTGGTGAAATATGCGAGCAAAGTCGCAGTAGGTTGTTCGGTAGTGCCGTTTGCAGTAATTTCACAGCTCCTTTGTTGTGCAGCTCAAGCAAGGCCGGTTTGTGTGATAGCACAGTCATGTATCAGCTGCATGTCATTCAAAAAAGACTGTTTTAAAGTGAAAATAAGCTTTTATGTGTCTTAATTCACTTTATCTCGACTCTTTACAGAGCATAGTCATGCTGTTAAACCCAGCTAAAATTTGCTTGGCAGATAAGTAACAAAAATAGCAGCTGAAAAAAAGGTTTAGTACTAGAGAAGCACTGATTGCAATTTTCTTGGCTGATTTTTCCCTTAACTGCGACCTGCCAATACCATTTCCTTTTTTTCTCTAAGAACTATAACTCAGGATATATTAATCAAACTGAACCTTTTTTTCAATGCAAATTATTTTCATAATAAAGAGATGATTAAACTTGAAAATGTCCCCCAGGTTGAAGTTAATTAGAGGATCTTCTCTCACTTAAATTACTGAAAATAAAATGCTCTGCTGTGTGTTGTTTGCAGTATGTTAATAACTTAACCAGATAACTCTTATATCTTTTTCACTTGCTTGCATAATTTTTCACATAACTGCATTGATCTTTTGCTCATACTGAGGCTGCTAGCTTGTGCCTGGCTCTGAGCTCTGGATAATTTTAGCTAGAGATACACCCATTGACTGTGCAGGGATATCTGAGCTAAAGCAAGCCAAGGAGGGAAACCACGAAAGCATTTGTGACAACAAATGTAATGAGACAGTTAAACAGACATTTTAAGGACTGCTGGTGCTGCTGATACATTTTTACTTATCTCTTCAGTGTTGATTATTTGAACTTTGTTTAATTAGCAGTTGATTATTAATAGTCTGTTCTGATTTGTGTTATTTGACCTGTTAGTGTTCAACTTCCACTTTTCAGGCTTGGAGAGCAGTATTACAGAGATGCCATGGAGCAGTGTCATAATTATAATGCTCGTCTGTGTGCCGAGCGCAGCATCCTTATGCCTTTCCTGGACTCTCAGACTGGTGTAGCCCAGTCAAACTGTTACATCTGGATGGAGAAGAGACACCGAAGTGCAGGTATCGAAGTAGTGTTGGATGATTTCTTTAAGTATTTGTAGGTTCTCAGTCATCTAGGTCATAGTAATCCAAGGAGCTTGGAAAGCAAAGCGACTGGACGACCTTACGTTTCTTGAAGACATTTCACCTCTTATCCGAGAAGCTTCTGAAGAACCAAAGAACTGAAGAAGCTTCTTGGATTAGAGGTTGATGAAGTCCAGTCACTTTTCTTTCCAAGCTCCTTAGATGATCTCTGTAACTGATATACAGGGTGTAGCATGTCATCTCACTAAAACATACTTCAGCTTTTGGTGTTTCTCTGTCACATCAGGCGTAGCTCCAGGGCAGCTCTACACCTACCCAGCCCGTCGCTGGAGAAAGAAACGGCGTTCTCATCCCCCTGAGGATCCCCGTCTGGCCTTTCCCCCAATCAAACCAGGTACCACCTCTGATGAAACAACTTTTCCATTTAAATAAACATTCCATAAGTTTAATTATTTTCTTTTTTTTTCTTTCTTCTATACACTGGTTTATCTGTTACACTTGTAGTGGTTGTATGCATTTTTGTTCTGCTTTGTTTGTGTAGCAGACTTGGAGCTGGGTCTGAAGCGCGATGCCTTGGGAGCAGTGGATGGCAGCAGTTTGGAGGCCCTGCTGAAAGGAGAGCCTCTTGAAAGGAGGAGCGGTGTGGCAGATGTTCGAGGCCCTGAGGATGATCCGGCTACCGTGGAGCCTCCTGTGACATCAACGACCACCACATCCTCTGGGCGCATCCGTAAGGTCAGACCCAAAGCTGACTCGATGCTGATGCTTTGGCACAAATGATTTTTTTTTTTTTTTTAACAAGCAGAAGCAATTAGACTGTTATTTTTATGGTAGAGAGTGCTGGACCATGATGACTACCTGGATGATCTGGATGACGAAGACTTTGAGGATGAGACCCCCAAGAGGCGAGGGAAGAGCAAGTCCAAGGTTAGTGTTCTGTTTCTTCACTGATGGATTGCCAACTGTGAGTCTAAACTGATATGTTTAAAATATTAACTTGGCCGACATTTGATGTTACATCTTTCTGACAGGAAATAAAGAAATCTTTACAATAACAAAAAGAAAAACGTGACCAGATGAGCTGCTGATAATTCAAGTCATCCTTTGTCTTATTTGCAGTCAGCGTAATGTGTTTTCAATGTAGTCATTTTTAATAATACAGTTAATTTGATTAATCAGCTCATCATTTGTCTTACATAATTAAAACAGTGATAGTTGATAGATAACTGAATTAAAACAACTTACAACAACAGCGCTTACAGTTACTACTTAAGTTGCAATGCTTATAGTTCTCAATCTAACGTTTTTCTTAAACGCACTTCTTTTCCATGGATATTGTTTGATCTCTTCAGAGATACAATATGAAACATCACTGGCTTCTTTAGTCTGATTGACTGACACTGTTCTGTCATTCAGACACAGATACGGTTGGCCATTGTGCTTTTGATACATGAAGCTGACACTCTTATCGAAAGGCATATTTATCTGAAAGGGGCTTTTCTTGTTCAGCTGGTTCTCCTGTGTCAGAGTTTATTTTTGTAATTTTGATTTCTCCAGTGAACCAATTTCACAAAATGTTCAATTCATTTTCATTTCCCAAAACATTTTGATCTGTACCAATTGTCAGAAATGCACTTACTTCTCATTGTTTTTCAAAACCGTTAAAGGTGATGTATGCAAAGTAAGTTGTGTTGTTTAAGTTGGTCTGTTTGTTGGTCTCAACTGTGCAAATTGTTGTTCAGGGCCGCAGCGACAAGAATGGCAAGAAGAAAACGGAGGCCGCAGCTGCAGCGCTGGAGGAAAGGGATAAACCTTACGCCTGCGACAGTGAGTATTAGCTTTCTGTGTAACGTGTTTGTGTGCGCCATGCATGTCAGCAAGAGAGGCTTTTGCTTTTCCCCTCTTAAAAGACAAAGATGAGCCTTGTGCCATGCATGGAGTCATCTGAAAGATCCCACCTGGAACTAAAGTTTGACGACGCAGAAGTTGAAAAAGTTGCTCGCCTGGATGCGTTGTCTTTTTTTTCTTTTCTCTCTCTTATCCCTGAGATGCTGCTTCGTGTGCTCTGTAACTTCCTGTTGGCCCCAGCTCACTGTGCAAATGCTCTCCTTCGCTGTATGAGTCTGCTACTAGCGTGTCCGTCAACAATTAATCATATGAAATGAAGTTAGTTTTTTTTAATGTTTTTTCTTTTACTTGGTTTTGAGGTGGTGAAAGGTGCACGCCCACCTTGTTTCCAACTTGGGCCTTTTTGGACGGTAGTTAAAATTCGCTGCCACAACTATAACACTTTTGTATGAACGTGTGTGTGTGTGTCAGTTTGTGGGAAGCGCTACAAGAACCGTCCTGGCCTGAGCTACCACTATACACACTCTCACCTGGCAGAGGAGGAGGGCGAGGACCGCGAGGAGATCGAGGCACCACCCACTCCTCGCCAGCCTGAGGAGCAGAAGAGTGAGTCACTCTCTAGTGCTGAGAGAGAGAGAGATGGAGAGAAAGAGGGGAGGGAGGTTTGGTTGCATGCTGTGTAGCATGTGTGTGTTTGTTCAAGGGAAGTCTCTCTCTCATTCTTTTTTTTTTTAAATTTTTCTTGCTCTTTTCATTTTTAGATTTTCATTATTTCAGATCCCAAATTTGGAGGCATTCCTGATTGAAACATGCTTGCACAGTTGGGACTTTTGGCTCCCCCCCCCCCTTTTTTTTTTTTTTTTTTAAAGCATATCATCCATATTTATTTTTTCCTTTGTCTGTTTTTTTTAAACCCCCAAACATATCCATGGTCTTGCTTTTTAAAAAAAAAAAAAAATCCTTTGTGCACGCGAAATCGTGTTATCATATACATAAAAACAAGTGCGTTTTGTGAGTTGTCACTCATACTTAAGTTTCAATCATAATTCAATGCATCATCATTATGAATGTTATTTTTGGAAGGCCTGCTACAAACAGGTTTGTACTTGGAAAATGTGGAACTTTCATTTTTAAGCTGTATATGCTGATCTGCTTACCTGGGAGAAGAGCGCAGTGTTCTCTTTCCTTCATACGTTCAGATTCTTATAGTTTCTTCACTTATTTCCTGCACAGCTACTAAGAAGGGTCCCAATGGGCTGGCACTGCCCAATGATTACTGTGACTTCTGTCTGGGAGATTCCACCCTAAACCAGAAGACCGGCCAATCAGAAGAGTTGGTATCCTGTTCAGACTGCGGTCGCTCAGGTATGAACGCATTGTGTCCCTTTAGGCTTGGTTATCACACATATAGTTAAAAGCAGATATTTATCTGCTGTTTGGTGTAATTGGTCTTTCTTGAGACAACCATTTAAACCTTAAAATGTTCTGTATCATGATGCCTGCAGGTCTTTCCACACTACTTCCTGACAGTTTTCATTGTTGTTCACCTGTTTTGTGTGTGTGTTTTGGGTTTTTTTTGTCTCCTTTGCGTAGGCCACCCAACGTGCCTGCAGTTCACACCAGTGATGATGGCTGCGGTGAAGACCTATCGCTGGCAGTGCATCGAGTGCAAATGCTGCAATGTTTGTGGCACCTCCGAGAATGATGTGAGCTTTTTAAAAAAAAATTTTTTATTTATTTATTTATTTTTATTTATTTATTTTTTTAATGTTCCCCAAAACCTTAATCTGTAGTGGTAACAAGTTAAAAAAAACTGCCTGTGACCCCTTTCTTCTCTTTTTGACCATATCCACATAAGACTGTCTTTTTTTTTTTTTGAAATTCTTTATTTTCGAGAAGTGGAGTACAACATAGTGTGTCAATAACAGGATGTCCAAATATAAACCACTTTTATCTTTTTACGTTTTGAGAACAAAGAACAAGTGGGGAGCAAAGGAAAAACATCCGTCACAGGGTTTAAAGGGGGATAAGGCACTCACAGGCACTCTAAGTTTCTAAACAGGAGAAATTTCAACAAAGTCTGGGTGCAGAGGCTTAATAAAACTGACCCACTTGCTCCATAATTTGCCAAAAATGCTCTTTTTTTTTTTTTTTTTTTTTTTTAAGACTTATTGAAAACATAATAGCTTCCATTACATAAATCTCATTCACAATGTCTTTCTACTCTGATATAGTGGGAGGCACGGGAAGGAGCCAGCATCTCTTGACTGCCTTTTTGGCTGCTTTTACCAGAATTGTAAAAAGATATTTATTTACTATGCACTGCAAGATTTACTAAGAATATGGTAGAAAATTTTAAAGGTATATTATTTGACTTAAACTTTCTAATTTTAAAAATCGTTTTGTTTTAATGAGCAAACATCCACTCTGTGCGTCACAGCTGTGGGACAGACACAGTGCAACATCACTTCTCAGTTTCAGCTTGTTGACTTGCAGTCCCCCCGACTCTGTTTTTAGTGTGTTTAATGAGTTTGAGAGGGACAACAAAGGCATATTAGTTGTTATAGTGGCTCATGTAGGTGTGATTAACTTTATTTTCTTTATTGATGAACTGCTGTCTTGACACCAGCATAACATACTGGGCCAAATAAACAGTATCTTTGGATATCAGATTTTTAAAAATTGGATAATAAGATAAGATAAAATACCTTTATTAGTCCTACGAGTGGGGAATTTCATAGTTCAATTAAAGAGAAAATCATATAAAAATGATATCGGATATTCTTCTTGTGAATGCGATAACTCAACAAGGTGATGTACGAGCTTCGAACTGATACCTTAGGGCTGGCTATTAAAAATCTCGGATCAGTTGAAATCCTGGTGAGGTCAAGTTTCCTGAAAATCTTGTTAATGTGATAGCAAGAACAATGTAATGCAGGATTTTTAAATTGATACCATAGGTTTATCTACTAGGAAGGGTTACCCTAACCCTCTGAGTGGTAGCACTGGTGGTCACCAGTATTTTTTTTAAGTCTGTTAATTAATTAATTAATTAATTAATTAATTAATTAATTAATTTTAGCTTATTTTGACAAACAGAAATTGAGACTGTTTCTGAGAGTAACTGTCCTTTTGCTCCTCCTTACTTCAATTCAGTTTTCATACAGTGTCTCTTCCTTACAATGTAAGGTAAAGCCCATGAGTAATACAGGAAATACCCCAACAATCAGACAGCCCCCTATGAGCAAGCACTTTGGTGACAGTGGGTAGGAGAAACTTCCTTTTAATAGAAAGAAATCTCCAGCGGAACCAGGCTCAGAAGGAGCAGCCATCGCCTATTTGGGTGTGAGGGGAGGAACATGGGATAAAAGACACACGGTGGAAGAGCCAGAGATGAATAATAATAACTAATTATTAAATGCCGAGGGTTAGGAGAGTGAAAGGCGTGAGCGGTGAGCGTTTCATCAGTAAATTGAAATTTTGTGTATTTGTAGGACCAGCTGCTGTTCTGTGATGACTGTGATCGAGGCTACCACATGTACTGTCTAACTCCACCCATGACTGAACCACCAGAGGGTAAGCAGACACTTTACAGCAGAGGGTAGCAAACTCAGAGGAAGTTGTTAGATACAACTGAGAGAGCTGTAAAAATGTGACCAATACACCAGCTAGTGGCCTTCTGGTATCTGCCAAGTTACTCCGAGATTCCATCACTTCGAGCCTTGTCTCACTTTGCTTCTGTTTTCCAGGGAGCTGGAGCTGCCACCTGTGCCTGGCTCTGCTGAAGGACAAAGCCTCCATATACCAGCAAAACCAGAGCTCCGCCCCTGAGTGACAACACAGTGGTGGACTCCACCCCCTTCAGGCACCAGGATCCCACCCCGAATTGAAACGTCAGACCTCCTCTCAGTCCGGAGCTCGAGGCTCGGTCCTGATGTAGCTGAGCCGGATTGCAGATCAGCTTTAGAAGTCTTTCATATCTTCAGCGGCCAAAGGGGGAGGGGGGAACAGAGCCAAAACAGACCTCAGATCAGCAACCACGGGGATCAAACCGTCACTACCAACCTGCCTGCAGAGTCCCCGAGGGCTGCCGTCAAACAGCATGGACACACACTTTCTCCTGGACTGTTACACACCAGATACCAGAGACACAGCGCATACAGTAACCATAGTAGCTGCTGTCTCCATGGGAGCTCCTAGGAGAAAACGGATTAGCACCACAGCTAACAACCTGCACCCCTCACACTCAAAGACACAGTGTGCAGTGTCGACCCACCACAGTTCTTCTTCTGCTGAATGATCTGTTTTTATTCCCCGAAAGGAGCAAAAGGAAAATGTCACAACATACAGTAAACGGTTGAGTATTCTTCTTCTTCTTCTTCTTCTTCTTCTTCTTATTGTTATTATTATCATTATTGTTATTGTTCTGGTTACTAGTGGGCTTTTGTAGTGGCATGTGTGCTTTTGTCTGATCCATCGGAGTATTTATCCTTTGAGGAAGTTTCCAGAGAGGGACCCGGTCAGTGCCAAGGTCCGCCATCACACGACAGCAGCTCATCACTCGCTCATTTGAGTCTGCACAAAAGTTTTTGTATTTGCTACCTTTCACCTCCACTCCATTACTTCAACCAAACACTACATAAAGACCATATGCTGTAGGCTGAGCTCATCAAACAAAAGCCTTTCCCCCCCTTTTTTTTTCATCTTTCTCCATCAGACAGAAAACCTGATTTTGCCGGGACGTCAGAAACATGAAACTAATTAGGATAAAGTAGCATCCTGTTCTCACAGCTGTTATTTTGCTTGCTTTGTAAACTTCATCTAGCAGTGACATCATCCTTTCACACTCCATTTCTGTTGATTCAGTGGCACACACTCATTCACAAACTGTAGCTGCTTTCATCATTTGTCACACTGAGGCAGATTTGCATGCAAATTGCACCCGTATGAACGCACACACACTCTCTCATGTCACACTCTTTATTTTTTTTGTTGTTGTTGACATTGTATTGTTTGTATTTTATTTTATTTTTTCATTTTGTATTATCTGATATTCCATTGGTATTGGGAGTTTTCTAGTAGAATTTTGTAAACTCTACAGCATAGCAAACACTTCAATATCTAGCTCCTAATGCATTCTCTGTACTGTATTTGCCTTTTTCTATTTTTTTTATGACTGTGACATGTTTGGATTTATTTGATTATTCTGATATGTCAAACCTCCATTATGAGTATTTGTATAATGATGTACTTTGTTGTACTATTTTTATTTTTACATTTCTTTGGTATTGAAGCCAATTTAGCCTGAATGAAAAATATCACCTTTAATAATGTGTTCATTGTTATTTCATTTTTGTCTTTTCCTGAATTATTCCTTCCTTAATTATGATTATGGACGACTATTCAACTGCTTGTTAACAAAATGATCTGCTTACTTAACCAAATGGCAGCAACTCACTGAATTTAGACAGGTCAGTGCCACTTGGAAAAGACAATTCCAGTGATTGTGAATGTGGCACCAAATGTACTGGGATTTTCCCACACAACCATCTCTTGGGTTTCCAAAGAATAATCTTAAAAAGCACTGCAAAAAGACCAGGCTGAGCATATTCTCTGGAGAAATTGCCTTGTTGATGTCTGAGGTCAGAGGAGACTGCTTCAATGTGATAGGAAGCCAGCAATAACTCAACCACTCATTACAATCGCAATCCAGTAGAGCACCTTTTAGATGTTATCAAACGGGAGAATAACATCATGGATTTGCAGGTGACAAATCTGAAGTAGCAAAGTCAGACTGGATGTTTGCCTGTTCAGTGCATTTGAGCTTATGCATGCTGTCACAAACCTCCATAACACTGCTTCTTTACCTTTTTCTTTATTGAAATCATATTGCATATTTTTAGCATTTTCCCTATCATTAAAATTAGCCGACGGTTGTGGAACTGTCCATGGTGCTGAACTGCAGCAGGTAAACACCCCTGACTGTTTTTAACCTAGCTTCGGTATCCATTCTAAAACGAGAGTGCCACTGTGTTAAAGTAGCAACAGCGTTTACATACATCACTTCTGTCATCTGCTTTAGCAGCTAAACTGCTGACAGGACAAAGTTAAATTAGTTTCCATGTCCCAAAAACCAATTTCAGCCTCCACCTTTGACCATGGCTGTGGGTAGCCCATCTGGCCTGTTTGCCATCTTGGTGAATAAAAGTATTAGAAAAAATAAACAACCAAAGTTTGCTGATGATGTTGCACCGATCAAGAGCTGGGTAAATTAATAGAAATGAATGATTTGTAAAAATTAAGGTGTGGAGAAATGCCAGAAAATGTCTGAGAACTACTGTAGGTTTTCCTGCTTCTTCGGGTCCATTCAAAACAAGTTTAAATTTAGTCCTCTTTGGTTTAACTCTTCTGAGATGTTTTAATCTTTTTCGCAACAAATTTCACAGTGCCGTTAAATATTAAAAGTGTGATTAAGAATTTCGAGCCTCAGAAGACAAACATCACAGAACAAAGATTTTTATTGCACTCGTAACTCAAAGACATACACTTCAGGACCCTCTCCAGACAGACATTTATAAACATCTTACAGAATATATTCATTGTTGTTTCAGGAAAAATTAAAACAACCTTTGTGTTGAGAAGCTTTTAGCAGGGGGGAGGGGGGCCTACATTTGTATACAAAGCCAAGACAACAGTGGCTTAGTGCAAATATCTGGAGCGTGATTAGCCATGCTATGCTATTTTTACAGCTACAGATACAAAGGCTTGACGAAAACACAAAACTTTACATGAAATAAGTGGACAAACCGAGAAGCAACCATATACACTTACATGTGAAATCATCTGCTCGTTGAGGTTACTTGTGGCAGTAATAATAAGTAAACCAACACACTTTGGGGTTCTTATATAATATTTTAGGTTTCAGAATACAAATTCCATATTTTATAAATTTCTTGTGAGACAGTGCATTATCATCGGGTTGGAAGTGCTACAGTACAAAACTCTGTAAAAGACTCATTTATCAAAGGTAAACAATTTCGCTTGTAGGCAGCCGGTGTCATAGTAACGACTATCTATTGTGGAAAGCCACTTTGAAATGAAACCATAAATCATCTCTCCGTACGTTTTTCATTAATAATGGCAGCAGGGGAGGAGGGCCGTTTGTTTGCGTGTAACGGGAGTGTCATCTAAAGCTGTTCGAAACCGACGGAGCAGAGCAGGAAGACAGCGTACAGCAGCAGGAGGCAGACTCCCAGCCTGCGGTCCAGCCTCCAGTGGTTCATATGGACACAGAGGACCTGAGGAGTTACGGACAGAAAGAGGCACACGGGGAAAAATTAAATAAGTGCTTTTTGTTTTGTTGTGTAATCACGAAATATGTTAGTGAAAATGGTCTCAGACAGTGATGGGTGGTTTGTTTGTTTTTGTACACAATCTCACTATTTGATCTGTGCTTTATAACATCAGGAGATGAGCTACTCACAGTAAGCGTGACTGAGGCCAGAAGCAGAATCACTGAGTACACCAGGCCTTTGCTGTTTATCGTCACCTGACAGGACACACAATGTGAAGTGTGTAACGCGCTGTTTTAAAACACTTGCAACATGTTCACAGTCAAATTTTGGTTTTGGCCAATGATTTTTAATTTTGGGGCTTTTTTTTTTTTCATTTTTAAATGAAAGAAACTCACACTGTTTAAAAGGGATTTTGTATGATTATTCTTTCTCCCTGTCATTTATTTACCGTTCCTCTGGACAGCATTTCAAATAAAGAGATCAGCACCTGTACAGGTAATCCCTGTGAGCCAAACGCTCAGGCTTCAGACTGCAATTAAATAAAACAAAAACACAATGTATGATGCCAAGAGAGATCCTTTACAATTGGTAGTTTCAGAGAACTCTGGCACAAGCACAAGCACAGGAACCCCGCCTACCTGCTGTTCAAACCTTTTGTTTGTGAGGAGCATCCAATCAGAACAAAGCTTAAAGAAAGGATGAAGAGAGCCCATGACCTCAGAAAAAAGTTTTTGGTCTCTTGCAACTCCTTGAATAAATATCTGGTTCTGGTGCATTGCCTTACACACACATTAGCTGTGTGTGTCTGCTACTGGTCCTCAACAAACAGTTTACAGAGGGCTGTAGCGACAGCTGCTTTCACCGCTAAAGGCAGTGTTTTGAGAGAAGTAACAGTGAATCAAAACAATAAGACTGCAGAGCTAAACAGTGATCTGGATGAGCATAATCTTCACATTTTAACACTGATGTAACCTTCAAATACTAGTTATAGCAGCTTTGAATTACTTCTTCATTACAAATCAGTTACAAATCAAAAGAAATGGTAGTTAACAATGAAAGAGTAATTCAGTAGTTCTATAAATATTGTCCAATTACAAATGTAAGTTTTAAAGGTGCCTTGAATATCGTGTAAGGTACTTACAAAAGTTTTCTTCAGGTGCCGAGCGACTTTTTTTTGTCTCGTCAAACACATTTCATGGTAATATTGAAGCTATGCTAGCTTACATATCAAAAGTAAAACTGAAACTGAGGTACAGAGAACAGCTGATGTTACCACTGATCCATAGCTGACTATAAGAGTCCTCAGCGCCCAGGGAAAGCCCAGACCCAGCAGCACATCAAAGATATTACTGCCAATGGAGTTGGACACAGCCATGTCGCCCATCCCTGCAGCATAACAACATCATATGTTCACATCTTCATTTTCCTTTCATTCATTAAATATTAAACACACAAATACACACCTTGTCGGGCGACAATGAGACTGGCCATGCAGTCAGGGACACTCGTGCCAGCAGCCAGGAAAGTGATGCCCATGATCACATCTGGGATTCCAAATGTATAGCTGATTATTGTCACCTTAAGAGAGGAAAAATGGTCATGCGCCTGTGTGTGTACGTGTGTGTTTAAACCAAATGTGTGTGTGTGTGTGAATGTGCATCATACCATCCAGACCATGAGGTAGGAGAAGAAGGCTATCCAGAGTGTGGAGGACAGGAAGGTGAGCAGGTACCAGCGCTCCCACCGCGGCAGGTTACAGTCAGGGATGGTGCAGTAAAGCAGGACGCTCACAGGCCAGGAGAGCAGCCACTTCAGACGCACACACCACCCATCTGAGAACATGATGAAAACACTCAGAAATGCACAAACAAGGTGAAACACACACACGCCCACCAGTTTGCCCAGAGGCGTCCTTACAGTTTAATCTGAACCCTTAAATTATTCACTGGCACAGCCTGGATGTGTCCGCGACTTCTCGTGTCATCTCCTTTTAACTAACTCCATCAGCTATCAAATACTGTAAAGGATTATCTCTACAGTGCCTTGATGAATAATTATATTATTATTTATCAAAGCAGGAAGTTCTGGCTGATTCCAACGACAGAAAAAGCCTTTTAGAAGATCGACACAGTCTCTCATCTCTGCATTTTCTGTGGAGAGGAAGATTTAATTGGCTGTGGATGGCAAAAAATGGCATCCTGTGGCCAGGTACATGATCGAGCTTCAGGATTAATCTTTTTCTGTGTTTCCTGAGTTTTAAATATGTAATGAATATTAACATCATAGTGGGTAAAACTCTAGTTATTGCGAAAAGCAAAAAGTGTGTGTTTTTTAGTATTTCTTTGACGCAGTATGGCCTACATGTGCATTTCAGATACTTTGAGAGTAAGTTTTGTCTCTTGCTTTTCCAAAAGACATATTTGATAAGACTGACTAGCTCAAGTGTCGTAGTTCAGTCTTACCATATAGACATGTTTTTTTAGCAAAAAAGTTGACTTCTGTGTCAGGACCACTTTGCCCTAAATTTTTAGATATATTGAACTTTTAAGAAGAATCTTGTTTTGCGGCTGGATGTGAATTGCCGTGAAGATGGTGTGTGGTGGTGGTGCATATATTTGACTGTGTATTGAACATATGCAATACCTGAGATTCAATCTAACGTTAGGCGGATAAACTCACATTTAAAATGATTTCCTTTATAGCATAATAATGGGAAACACATCCAAGTATTAAAACAAAATCCCAGTCGGCCTTTCTGTGAGGCCGGCTCTTACCTGGCAGGACAAACGGTTTGAAAGGAACATTCTCTTCATCTTGGTCCTCTTGCTCCTCCTCCTCTTCCTCTTGCTCCTTGGGCTGTCCTCCCCCACATGTCTCCCCTACTGTCTCTTTACCCCTTTCCAACTCTCCCTCTGGTGGCTGTCTCTCTCCCTCAGGTGCCGTCCCATTCTCTCTCCCCCAAGGCCCACTGGCTCCCGAACCTTCCTCCCCTGAAGCTGCCCCTTCCTCTGGGCCAACCCGAGCCCGAATCAGCCTTTGCCTCTGTGGGTGATTGGTGAGGGAAGTCAGGAGAAATTTAAGAAAAGAAAGAACTTTATTCAGGAGAAAACAGAAACACATGAGAAACACTGCAGCAGGGTTATGGAAATGAAGGTAGTTAAGATTATTTGAACTGGCAGGAAGAGTGATTATGCAGCTAGACAAGTCTTCACATTCACCAGAGGGGATTTAGAAAGCTTTATTTTGGTGGGGGTGGGGGTGGCATGGAGAGAGCAGGCATAGCATTGGCAGGTGTGCTTTAATTTGATGCTGGAAATGGCAAGCACAGAGAGAAAGCTGAGAGAGTGAGGAAGCAGATTTGGAGATTGGGGTCTTGTCTGCTTTTGTGTCTGGGCTAATATTATGCATTAGGCTGCACTCTGTGTTGGTGTGATTTCTTTGTGGGCTTATTAGATGGCATCTGTGTAACAATGGCAAACAGGATGTTGTTTGATATGCCAGTACACATCTCCCCGTTTGCCAGTTTGTCTGCTATAGATGCACCAATTTAGTGTCTTCTTATTCCAGTACCACAGCTTTGGGTTCCTGCTGATGCTGTGTACTTCTCCCTAACTAGTTCTAGGTTTCAAGAAAAAGAAAAGAAAACCACTGAATTGAAGTGTTTATATTTAAATCTAAATTAAAATGGTAAATGGTCTGTATTTGTATAGATGGTATAACACTAGTCGCTAAGGACCCCAAAGCACTTTACACATCCAGTCATCCGCCCATTCACACACACTGGTGATGGCAAGCTACATTGTAGCCACAGCCACCCTGGGGCGCACTGACAGAGGCGAGGCTGCCGGACACTGGTGCCACCAGGCCCTCTGACCACCATCAGTAGGCAACGGGTGAAGTGTCTTGCCCAAGGACACAACGACCGAGACTGTCCAAGCCGGGGCTCGAACCGGGAACCTTCCGATTACAAGGCGAACTCCCAACTCTTGAGCCATGATCGCCCACCAAAATACCACCAAGCCGGCCGAAAAAGCCAGGGCAGCTTGATGTTATGCAATGAGTGTGAGCATGTGCAGTGTACCTCGCTGATGACCATGCGTCCTGCCATGCGCAGGCAGGTGAAGGGGGGGTAATGCGGGGTGATGAGAAGACGGAGGCTTGCCTCTGACAGAGTGAGTTGATGGGGGTGCGAGTTCAGTAGCTCATCCACCATCACGACCCCTGAATCCTGACCGGCCACCACACATGAGTCTTGGAGACAGAAGGAAGAAAAGCAGAAAAATGTTTAGTGGGAGATAAAAGAAGAGGGGAGGACAAAAAGGACACAGTGTTACGTAGAGAATAACTTTTGTTCGTCAAAATGGTCTAGTTCTATTTCAGCCTGTTGGAAATCCCCAGGGGAACACAAGAACCTTATACTGACAGCTTAAACTGTGTCACTAGGTCTGCTGGATGCTGCTCAGAGGCTTGGCAAACTTTTTCCTGTTTTGGATGTACAAGCACATGTACAAACACGACCCTTTTCACCTGGTTTCAGCGGCACCATGTCATTGTCGCCGTCTCCGGCGTTTCCGACAGCAGTCGTCCGTCGCAGACCGCTCAGACACGGCTGACCTGCCCTGCTGCAGTGTCTCTCCACCAAGCAGCACAGAGATCTGTTAAACCTTCACAAAGCACAACACATGAAGATGCTGCCTGTGGTACGTATAAAACATGTTGTGGCTTTAGGTTGGAAATATGAACAGAAGCAAAGACTCACTTCATGATGATTATATAGAGTCCATACATAGAGATCAGGATGATGGTCTCCCACCTGAAACATGCACACAAATACCACCACAGATTCACAAATACCCACACAATCATCCAACGCACACCGGCTGCAAAAAACGTTTACCACAGTCTTACCACAGGACTTTTTCATCATAGATCACCTGCAAAAAAAAGAAGAAGGAAACTTTAATGCCAACTTCAATTAGTTTTTTAGAAATATATTTAAACCATAACTCACTGTGAGAAGTTGCAGTATAGGCATGCAAAAGATTGTTTTATAAAGAATGAGAAATAATAAAAACTGGCCAAAAACCCCCAATATTAATGTCCTGTAATAATACAGGAGGTGTGTAGTTTTTCCTATACTGTTAGCCCTATGCTTTATATAGTAGTTAAATCAGACAACTAAAAAAAAAAATGATTTGGCGCCCTTCACTGTGGACACATGAAAATCTGATCTACAGATTTTGAAAGGCGGAGCTGGAGTAGAGGCGGGTTGCAAAAGGGCTTGCAGATGTGCAGCAAATGTAGGGCTGCTAAAGTACCGATAAAAACACACGTTATATGGAGAATTACCAGTGTACCAGAGTATGAGCCGTGACTTTGTATCCTACTTGATTTATCAATTAAAATATATACTTTAGATGCACCAGTTTAACATTAAAGTCATCTTTCATTTGCTTTTATTCTTGCACTAAAAGGTGCTTCCTTTCAATTGTAGGAATAATGTTACATATAATGGTGAGTATTTCAAAATCCAAATCCAGTTTATTTATATAGCACGTTTAAAAACAAAACGTTTGCCCAAAGTGCTGTACAGAAACACAGGGTAAAACACAAAGTACAACCACTGACACTCACATAAAACATAATAAAACACATAAAAACCATATCAACGCAAGCCAGTCTGAAAGCTATCGAAAAAAGGTGTGTTTTCAAAAGCATTTTAAAAACAGGAAACGAAGATGCCTGTCAAATATTTAAAGGCAGCGTATTCCAAAGTTTTGGGGCCATAACTGAAAAGGCTCGTTCTCCTCTACGTTTAAGCCTTGATTTTGGGACAACCAACAGCAGCTGGTCAGCTGATCTGAGGGTCCGTGAAGGAATATAAGGCTGAAGTAACTCGGAAAGGTATGGGGGAGCAAGACCATTAAGGCATTTAAAAACCAGTGTTAGGACTTTGAAATTAATTCTGTGATGAACAGGAAGCCAATGAAGAGAAGACAGGATAGGTGTTACATGTTCATAGCTGTGGGTACCAGTTAAGAGGCGGGCAGCAGCATTTTGAATGAGCTGAAGACGAGCAAGAGATCGTTGGCTGACTCCAAAAAACAGTGCATTACAGTAGTCAAGCCGTGTTGAAATAAAGGCATGTATTACCTTCTCCATGTCACGTCTTGACAAAACGGGCTTCAGCTTAGCTATTTGCCTCAGCTGGAAAAAGCTTTTTCGCAACACCAAACTAATATGTTTGTCCAATTTAAAATCTGAGTCCATAATGACTCCCAGATTTGTCACACGCTGCTTGATATAAGACCCTAGAAAACCAAAATTTACGAGCGGGCTGCATGAAATATTATTAGGTCTAAATACAATCACCTCCGTTTTACTCTCATTGAAACTCAAAAAGTTCAAAGCCATCCAAGCTTTGATATCTTCAAGGCAGTTCAAAAGGATTTCAGGACTTTTCATCAGTACTGAGTTTTGTACTGTAGAGATTTCTCACCAGAATAAGCACCACTATGGAGAGGATGTAGAAAACAGCATCACGGAACAGAGGCCACCAGCTCAGACCAATGGGCTGCAGAGAGAAAGGAAACATGAAACACTGTGAAGACTCCGTCAGGCAGCAAGGGGTGCTCTGTAGTGTGCGTACCTGTCCTGCAAAGATGCCACAGATGCCGATGATAACCAGGATGTTAAAGACAGCTGATCCCACAATAGTTCCCACGCCCACGTCACCCTTTGTGATAAACACGGCTAAGTCCAGAAGAAGAAAGATCAAACTGAAATCATGCACACGTGTTTTATCTGCAACAGTGTACAAATTAAGAGTTTCTCAACAGAAGATAAACACAGTAATTCATCTGTCAGTTGACACCCAGAGGGGCTGGCCTGATGTCTTTCATGTTTTGTAATATTTACCGACTTATTGCCTAAAGTCAACTAAAGTCAAAGCAAGACTTTTTTCTTTCAAGATTAAAATATATTGTATCAGAGGCCATTTTTGAGGACATTTCCAAAGGCAACATTGATTTAGAAGTAAGGCTTTCATTTTTATAAACTGTAGGTCAACATTTGTTTCAGAAAAAGCAGAAAAAAGTAGTTAGTAGTTAGTCTCAATAAAGGATCAGAGTCACAATACAATAATATCACAATATACTGCTAACAATAACAATGGCTCGTGCTACAGTGATGCTGCAATACCTGATACAAGACAGTTATATCTGATATGTTTTATCTGTGCAAAAGAAGAAGAAAATAATGCTAAAAGGCAAAATGTAGAAGTGATGTATTTAATTACTGTACTGTAGTGTCACAGTGTATGGGCAACATTATTATATAAGCAGTTACACTTACTGACCTGCTGTATATGCTTGTTTGTGTTTAACGAAATTTTTTAACTGTAACAAAAGAATTTCCCACATCTGGGATAAATAACGTACATCTTATCTTATAATATATTCACCTTGGAAACGTTTATTCCTTTGAACTGGTTGAATTTTTGACATGTCTGAGCTTAATGCACCGACCTGGCCTCAGATTAACGTACTTATCAATAAGCTTAGAGTGAAAGTCCCAGAAAAAGGCAACAAAGAAACAGAGCTGGGGATGACAAGCACAGCTTAAAAACACAGAGACTAACTCAGTGAACACACAGAGTATCTGACAGAGGCTACAATGGAGACAGGACTGTTTACTCAAAGAGGGAGTGAATGAAATGAGACACAGGAGCACACAATCAAGACAATGATGCAGGGGAGTGAGTGAAACTCAAAACAAGACACAAGAGACAACTAACTAACAAAGTAAAAATAACAACAGCACCCAACTAAACACAGAGATATGAAAGCTCACACTAAAGAATAAAAACACAACACAGGGGGAGGCTGGAATAATGAGCTGAAAACAAAATACACGGACAAACACAACCCTCCACTAGGAAAACAGTTAAGTAAACATAGAACTATAGACTCTGGAATAGCAGGAAAAATCAGAACATAAACTCCAAAATATAAAATAAAGGTTTTATTTAATTTTATTTAATTTTTTTAAATCTTATTTAAAAAAAAAAGTGAAAGTTTATTTACTGAAACACTGCTTATGATAAAAAAAAAACCCTGCTCCACAGTGACATGATAAACCATCAAGCAAAAATAAACGTTGTCTTCTTGACATCTATGATTAATGATAAATGCCTAAAATTAATCACTGCTGGCTCCCTATGTGCACTTTTCTCTGTCCTGATTAGACATTGTCTCTCCGATTGCCTCTAATTGGAGCACTGATGGCAGAAATATTGATCTAACCAACTGGAGGGAATGACTGACTGGGATACTGACCAATCAAAGAAGTGAAGAGCTCAGGGGCGGAGCTCCCAGCTGCCATGAAGGTTGCCCCGGCAACATCCTGACTGAGCTGAAGGTTCTAGTGGATGGAGAGGGGAGATTAAACAGGCTTAAGGATGAGGATGGTCACATTTGGTATTCTTCTGTCACAGGATTGATCCTAATAAATACGGTGTGTTTATCCAGAGCCTGCCGTAGCCAAAGACCTCTACTGCTGTCCAAAAACTACTAGAAAAACATCAACTAAGGTTACATTTGTCCAATGAACATGAACACTAGTTTATAATTTAATACCACAAGGCTTAAACAGAGAGTTCTGATAGACTAACACACTATTGTTTCATGTCTTTAGAGATGAATTACAGCCAATAAAGAAAATACACTCGCTTCTTACCCTTTAAAGGTTTTTTTTTTTACTTAATACCTAGAGTAGAATGGGAAACTATCAAGTATCACTTTACTTTCAGCCATTATAGATTTGTGCATCGTACCTCTGACACTTTTTCCAGTGATGGCACAAAGTAAACATCACAGACAATGGCCAGTGCGTGAAACATGTAGATAGCCTGAGAAATACAGCAAACGCATTACTGAAGATTTGGTTTAAGATGAAAATAAGAGAAAATACAGCGTTTTATTATGTCAAACGCAGGCTTTCAGACAGATGTGATACTCACACAGAGAACATGAAGGAGGACTGCACCCTGTCTCCTTTGATCCACAGTAAAGACGTCTTCAGGAAACTCACTGATAGCTTGGGAAAAGATGGATAGAGTGTAATCTAATGACGTGTGGAATTAGGAAACAGTGTTGGACAACAAAAACCAGTTACCAAGTATTCTAATACATTACATTTTAAACACGACTCCCTAAAACCTGCACTTTTATCTTCTGATATCTGAAGATTATTTTCTGTCACGTCTCAAAATTAACTCACAGTGACTTTAACACACTTTCTTTAAAGGAGGATTTGTTCCCTTGGAGGTAGGTGGTTAAATGAAGGCTGTGATTAGAATTATAACTCAGCTCCACCCTGAACCTGCAGGCATTTATCCTTGCATGCGTCAGATCTAGAATTGGCGTATCTCAGTTTGTTGAATGTATCCTGTATCTTGTCTAGACACAGCTTGAGTTTAAAGTCACACAACCAGGAGTCCAATTGCATTACAGCTGTATTTTCCATGCTCCTCTTATGACTTCACACTATCCCTCACGCCATCCAAAAACAAGTGTTTTATTGACTTTCTTTGTCAGTTCTTCTAAAAGCAATTCCAATTATATTGAAGTTCAGAGGCATCTAATTTGGCTGAGCGTCACCATGCGTCACAGTCTTTCTCCTCCCAGCAGAAAGCGATTGCTTTGCTTGGCTGCACTGTCTTGCACATAAGCTCATAAATACCACAGCTCACTGCAACATTTAAAAAGCTTTTTTTCATGATACAGACGCAACAATAATCTGAAAAGCAGCCTCCCAAGTGACTTCCCCTCAAGGTTTTCTGATTTAACTGTACGTCAGATTTTTTAAACCGCTTTTAAAAGTGAAAGAGATATCAATGTGCAGTTAGAGGCAAACACAAATCACACCTAAGAGGCAGAAATGGCGTGATGTTGGTTTAATTCAGATCATGATCAAACTGTATATTTTTAGCATCAGAAACCACATGATGCTCTTAAAAATAGAAATATGATAGTTTGAACAAAGCTTTTAAGTTGATCTGCACTATATTTCCGTGAGGCAGGAACTTCATTCTGACTGAATACAGCTCAGTGTGTTCTGTAAAAATCTCAAGCAGCCACACAGATCCAAGCATGCATAAGCAATGGTAGAGCGGCTGATGAGAGGTTACTAATCAGCGGGTCAATACCACAAGCGGGCACTTTGAACAGCTCCAGATTCACACTACATCAAACCACAAACTCAGTTTCCTAGCAACCATCAAAGACCTAACTGTTTTTAAAACATATATATGTACTAAATTTAAAGAAATGAAAGGTGGACCAGAGGAGTAAAGGAATGCACAAGAGGAAATAGTTCTTGATTTAAGGAGATAAACGAAGATTGCACACTTTGACTGCCATAAACACACAAGGGCTCAGAAGGTCACGGTGACTGTACACTCAGTGCCATGGTTATCCAAACCTGAGCTCATTCTAGCTCAACACACTGATGCAATTAGACTTTTAAAGTTTTGTAAAGATAATGTTCCTGTTGGCGCATCATGCACGCCTATAAACAGAGTGTATGTGAAAGACACAAACACGTGGTAAAGCACCTCACCAGATCTAGAAGCACCCCCAGTCTGGTTGTCTTCTTTTTGCTGGATGAGCTCCCTCTTGAATAAGGAGCTGCTGTGATCCACAGTTGGTCTATGGTAGTCTAAAAAGAGTAATTCACATATGAATACAGTTAAGCTATTTGAGGATATAAATTCAACATAACCTTTTATGTAACTTTAATGTGTTTCTTTACTAGTATCCCGCTAAAATAATCTGTACAACGTGACATTTGCCTTAATACTGCAATTTGATTTGTTATAGCAAATAATGAAAGTATAGGAGTGGTTAAGACAACTTTAAATCAGAGTCTTTATACGCACCTGTAACATCACAGAAGTGAAAGATCCAGGCGGCTGCGAACAGACCGACTCCACAGACGCAAAAACGCCGGAGGAGGCGCGTCTGCCTCGGTCTTCTCGGAGCCTTCATCCCGCCTGCTGCCGCCGCTCGTCGGCTCTCCGCTCAGAACATGCCGCTGCCCCTCTTCCTCGGACTCCTGCTCTCAGACCGAATACAACTGGCCTGTTGATCTCTTATTCTGATTTATTGTCTATCTTTCTTTGCTCCATCCAATAAGCAAGCGGATGTTAAACAGGTTCGGCCTGTCCACAGCATCTCCGGGAGTCAGTCAGCACTAACCGTGCAGCATCCACACGCTTCACATACATCCAGCGGATACTTGCACACAATGAATCATCAGCCAGCGCCTATTTGATAATATCCCGTCTTTCCTCCTGACCTAAATCTGATCTGCTGTTTATGATTTTCCCGTCGGGGAGGAGGCTTTTTTTCCTGGACCTACAGACTAGAGCGCCTTCAGCTGGGTGGGGCGACGCGAGTGAAATACTGATAACACGAAGCAATGATTCAAGTGTCACGTGAAGCGCGCGGCACCGGGATTCTGTGGGGTGCATGAGAATATTTTCCAAAAGTATATATATTTTTTTCATCGATTAAAAAAAGAAAATTCAAAAGGTTAAAGGGAGTAAAGCCTCTGTGTGAAGTAAGGTCCAAAAATAAGATAAGATCAGAAAGATGTTGAATAAAGACATATGCGCAATGCAACTTAACATAGATGATAAGACAATGAAATGAGATAAAAACAAAAAAAGTGAAAGTAAAAAAGATGCAAACTGCAAAGAGAGCCATAACATCCATAGTTTATTCGTTTTTGGGAATCAGAATTCTGAGATTAAAGAATTCTGACTTTAATCTCAGAATTCTCAGAAAAACGTCAGAATGGAGAATTCTGAAATTAATGTAAGAATTCTTTTTTTATCTGAATTCTGAGACTAAAGAATTCTGACTAATCTCAAAATTCTGAGATTAAAGTCAGAATTCAGATTTTTTTCCCCGTCTGAATTCTGACTTTAATTTGAGAAAAAAAGTCAGAATTCTGCCCTTTTTCTCGGAATTCTGGAAAAAAAAAAAGACGTGCCCACTTCCCCCCCCCCCCAGTGGCCCTAATCCTCTTCTGTAGCTAAGACACTTGCTTTTGCAAATTTGATTTTTTGATCAGCACAGCCTCTACATGCTGTTGGTTTAGAATCTAGACGTTTCTGTATGTCATAACAGTGCAATAGACAATCAGTAAGCTCATGCAAGACCCTGAGGCTGAAGCAGCTTAATGCATCATGAGAAGTTTTATTTGTTTGTTTTCTGAACTCATGTTTACAAAAGAAATACTAAAATACAAGAGTAGACCAGAGGGAGAGTTAAGCTCAAATGGGAGGCAAGGCCCCATATTGTACACTCCAATAGGGCTGTAACATCAGGTGGGCGCTAGTCCACAAAGTGGTGATGGAAGAGAAGTCAGATGTTCCTGCAAAGCATCCTGAAGCCACAAAGGCTATAATCATGAGAATGAAGATGCACAGCATAAAGAAACCCACTCTCCAGATGGCTTTCTCCAAGGTACCTGGGCATCTTTACACGATTGAGAAGCAAGAGGGAGAATAATGAGCGAGAAAATGAAATACGATGCCTCCATCACGTACAAAATCTTATCTGAGTACCTTTTAGACTGAAGCTTAACTGTGGGAAGATGAGGTTTCAGCAGCTCCTCAGTCTTAGCTTCCTCCTGCAGACAGTGTAGCAGGCATCATTAATGTAGCATTTCTAACTCAGTTTCTCTAGTTTGTATTTATTTTATTGAACTTCATACAGACATCTACATTTCCATGATTTGTGGAGTCTGTCATGCCCGTATTCATTTCAGCTGTTGTGGCCAGCAGTTTAATTTCCTCTGCAAAGGACAGAGGGCGGTTGAGCATTCGTTCCTTCTCTCTCATCAGGTCACTAAAAACAGAGTGACGCAGTACATTATGAGCTCTCCCACTATACTGTATAATCTTTTAAAGCAAGAGGATCTGTGAGTGAGGATTACAATGTGGCCTCATCTTGTCTGTCCTCCAACTGCTTACTCTGCTCCTGCGTTGTCTGCCTGAGGTCCTGTAGCACAGACACGGGGCCAGACAGTAAAACACCTTAAAAGTTTATAAGTCAGAATTGGGCAAATGTTACAAGGGCATACATGCCAACCTTCCCGATTTTTCCTGTAGAATCCCGAATGTCAGTGCCCCTCCCAAAAATCTCCCGGAGCCACCATTCTCCCGAATTTCTCCCGATTTTCCACCCGGACAACAAAATTGAAAAACCATATATCGCAGAATTTGTGAGCATCGCCTATGGACTGATTCCAAATGCAGTATCACATTTCAGGAATCTCTGACTCTCACACTGAAGATGAAGCAGACAATCCCTCCACCAAACAGACTTTAAGATGAGTTTTTTTTTAAATCAAACAGTAATTGTGACCCACAACTACTAACTGTGCGCTCGGCTTGCAGGCACACAGCATGTTTAAGATCTCCCCGCTGACTTTCAGTGATGTTTAAGTCATAAAACTGTGAGAGCTCCTCCAAAAGCGTCAGCTTACAACTCCAATCAATCACATAATACATCAAATAATAATCTCTGTAATATTCTGGATATTTATTATTGAGCTATTTGTATGTATTAGAGCTATTTCTTATATTAAGCAATTTAGTTCAGTCTGTTACTGTTCTTACTGTATTGAAAGCAACTGTAACCACATAACTTCATTTAATAAGGTATTCTGTGATGAAAGCTGATGTCTGCTTTGCATCAATACTCAACAGTTCACAGTCTTCTTATAGACCTGCTTTTTCTTTCTTCCAAACATATACTTGATGATTCTGGCTAGACTTTCTATCTCTCTGCATCTCTGACTTATCCAGATGTTTTAGTGAAGTTACTGCATGTAAGGATTCCTTTGGAGGACTCTTCCATGCAGGCTGTGTTTGCACATCTGAACTGCACAGTGAAATAGTGCACCAACTCTCCTCTGTCAGTTAAAATTTCCAGCAGCTCTTTTGAATTCATGACGTTGATTTGTTTTTCCTTTCTTGCACAGCAGGGGTGCAGTTTTAGCTAAAAGTTTTCTAAGCCTTGCAGATATTGTCTTGACTTTCAGAGTTCCTTTTAACTGTCGTTTCTCAGTGACTTGTCAGACAATTGAAAGTTGGAGGTACTTTGATCTTTTTAAAAGCCTTCCCTTTGATGCCCTGACAGTCTTTTCAACTATGGCACTTTTTGACCTGTCAACAAGTCAATTAAGGCCCAAAGAGTACCTGGACTTTTACATACAACTGTGCATTTGCAGATCCCAACAGCTCCAATGCAAGCTCGCACATCATCACACAAAGGAAATGTCTCTCTTGTCAACAGTCTGCCAATCACTGACACAGTTTGAAATCCATGTGATAAAGAGTTGCATCACATGAATAAATTGCATAAATTATACTTTTTTTGGTTTAATATCAATGGATAAAACATTCTTACCTTTATATTGTTGAAGCACTCTTCCACAGTTTCACTTAATTGATTCAACTGCAAGTATATCTATAAAGAAATGGTAAAACAATAAACAACAGAGAACTGTGACAATCTTTACTGTTAATGTTTGTGAGAAAATCTAAAACTGTTGGTCAGTCACTGCTTTGTATTGACATCAATGCTGATCTTACACTTGCCAGATGAATAGCCTCATCCTTGTGCTCCAGGTTTGACTGGTCCTCTTCCCTTTTAAACTAAAAAAACATACAAAGTACAGAAGAAAAGAAGATTATCAAAATACTATATACTCATGTCATTCAGGTTTGTCAAGTGAAACCAATGTGGACGTTCTTTACATCTGCATTATTTTTTAAAGTCTTCCGGTTATATAGAAGACTGTGGAAAAACAGCACTCAGCTTCCTTGATCTATGATATGACACCCTTCTGGGATCTTTATGAGCTCATTAATATCAGATAATTCTGAAAAAAACATTCATTTTGTTTATTATGGACATTATTAGAGCCAAAAAAGAGGATTATGCACAGTATTCTTGTTTTTAAATAACTTGTCAATCACATAAGAATGGGCTGTCCTTGTTTTTGCAGTCAGATACACTCCTTGTTTGCCACATTCAGTTTCAAAACTATAATAAGGCAACGAAAAACACTCAGTTGGAGGCTTCATAACTTTACTAATGTGTGACATCGAGGTGGCTATAACCATGGTGGAATTGATAACGTTACCTTCAAGTCCTGAATTTCAGACTTGAGGTTGCTCAGTGAGAGCTTGTCCTGCTCTATTTCTTGCTGGAGGCTTTTGAGCTAAAAAAAATAAATTATATTTATATTTAGACACAGCTTTCCAAGTTTCTGCAAAACTTAAGATGTCAAAACTGAAACCCAAAAGCAAAATTCATCCAAGATAAATAAGCATGTATCACTGCACACTGAAGCTATAAAATATGAGTGTTTAAAGTTGTTACTGAATGTGAAAAGTAATGCATATCTACCTCTGCAGTTACTTTCTCATATTTTTTCTTCATCACAGTGGATTCCTTCTCCTACACAAAAACATGAAGGTTCATCTGAAGTGAACTCGCTGAGAGAAACCAGCAATCAGTGCAACATTACATCTACATTTTATGAAGCTTAAATATCACTGGGGGAAATAATGATTTGATCCACCGCTGGATTTGTAAGTTTGCTCACTGGCAAAGAAATCACAAGTCTCCAATTTTTATGGTTGTTTCTTTTTAATGGAGAGAGACAGACAATCAACTATTCAGAAAAAAACACATTACATAAAAGTAGTAAATTGATTTCTGTGCCATTGAATGAAATAATAAAACATGACTTAGCACTTGGTGGAGAAACTGTTGAAAATGTTTCTTGTAGTTACCACCAGGTTTGCACACATGTCAGGAGGGATTCTGGCCCACTGCTCTTCACATGAACTTTCTAAATCCTTTAGAGGTTTCTTGGCTGCTGCTTGGGAAATCAAAGCTTCAGCTTCCTTCACAGATTTTCTATGGGACTGATAGGCTACTCCTTAACATGCTTCATATTGTTGTTTTGGGTCGTTGGTTGAAAACCCATCCATGGAAGGGGGTTCTCTTCCATGACTTTAGGGACTTCTCGTATTGTTAGCAGAAAAAGCATAATGATTCCACCTCTGTACCTGACTATGGAGATAGTGCTCATTGGGTCATCATCTCTCTTCTTCCAAACGCGGCATGTCAAGTTCATGCCAAAGAGCTCGATTTTTCTTTGACCTGATCACATCACTTTCTCCCAAACCTTCTCTGAATCATTTAGCTGTTCCATGGCAAACTTAAGATGGGCCTGTACATGTGCTTGCTTGAGCAGGGGAACCTTGCGGGTGTCGGAATCAAAGAAATTGCTTCTGAGGATAGGACTGCTTTACTCATATAATAAGTCTGTTATTGATTGACTGTAATCTATGTACCAAATTGGCTCACATCTCTCCATTAAAATGAAACTACCATAAAAACTAGACACTGTTTATTTCACTGTAAGTGAGCAAACTTACAAATTCAGCTGGGGATTAGATAATTCCTCTGCTATATTTCAAACACTTCTTACGAACCAATTCACGGATCTTTTCTTCATTCCGTCTATGTGCCTCGAAGTCATCTTCCAGAGCTATGCAAGGCTCCGCTTCAGTCTGTTGCAAGTCTTGGAAAACTTTCTCCATGCTGGAGACACACAGCGACAGTTTTAAGCTTCTGACCACATTGCTAAAAAAAAAAAAAGAACCTAATAAATAAAATCACCATAAAAAAAAGCACAATTATCCAGTAATAACAACTGACTTATAATAGGTTTAAATAAAAAAACAAACAAAAAAAGGAGATCGAACAGCAAGATGCAAAGTATTTCACAGGCAACAATAAAACAACAAGATTAATCTGAAATTAGTAAAATATTAAAAACTCAACCTGATAAAGTACTGGATTGTTTCATTAAATTCCAAGCAAGAAGGCTACGTTCACACTGCAGCTCTTAATGCTCAATTACGATTTTTTGATCAAATCGGATTTTTTTTGTCTGGTTATTCACACTACAAATAAAATGTGACAGCAAACGCGCTCTAGTGTGAACCGTTCACGGCCCTCAAAGCGGCCCGCATGCGCAAAAGAAGACGTCACACACAACACGCTCTGTTGAGACCCAGACAAAACAGTATTGTTTGACTGATGGCCCTTAATATAAAGACTTGTTTCGGACTTTACGTTTCCCAATTTTGCTTTAAGCTATAAATTTATATTGTTATTTACATATGGCCTAATAATTATCCTTATTGCTGTTTTACAGGAGCGGTGCTTCAAAGGATAGTTGCAGATTTCTGTCAGAATCTGCAGATTATACAGTACAAACAAAATGTTCACGTTTCTCCAACGTTGTCTTCCCAACAGTTTCACTAACATCTACACTGGATGGCCAGGAAGCGTTCGCGATGTCTTCTCCGGCGCTGATAATTGGCGTCTGTCTTGTGTCAGTGACGTAAAAGACGGATTTAATGCGACATGACCATCAAACAGCAGTCGCTTTCTAAAACATCAAATATGTATCAGATTCAGTACCACATACGAAAGTGACCCAGATCAGATTTGAAAATATCCGATCTGTACTGTTCACACTGTCATACCATGATCGGATATGGGTTGCATAGGGTCAGAAAAGTCGGATTTGATGCGCTTTCGCCTGCAGTGTAAACGTAGCCTTAGAAACACTGCTGTTGTCCTCAGGGCCAAAGATAACAATCTTTCTCTTTCAGACTTTTCCCAAACAAACATAAACCACAATGTTTTACTGGAAGCCAAAATATGGAAACATGTGACACTTGCAACTGAATGCCACCGAATGGCAGGGAGACGAAACGGAAGTGACCCTTCCACAATCAACTCGTGACAGTAATCTGTCTTAACTTACGTTTCAACTTGTTTTCTGAGGGACTTATTCTCCGAACCCAGTGCTGCCATGTCATCATCTGCACCATCGAGCAATTTCCTCATGTCAGCATTTTGATCTCTCAGCAGACTCTGACTGTATTCCAGCTCTGCTATTTTCTCAAGCATCTCCTTTGGTGACCTGCACATGCACATCACAGAAAAAGGTCATATGCTGCACAGTAAGTCCAACCGGTTGTGTGTGTGTTCATTAAGCATCACTCACATGTTTTCCTCTATGACATCCATTGAGTTGGCGTATTCCTTACCCTGCTGTGATCAACATATGTTTTTGTCAAAATTCATATAAAATAGTGACAAAGCCACAATACATATTTTTGAAGTGAATGGTGTTGAAAGTAATTTAGATTTCAACTAGATTTCAAGTAGACTTTATTTACTCAAGCATAAATACATTTTTGGCAAGAAAGAACAAGCAAATGCACAGGTTTCTATTAGGTAAAGTAACAAAAATATATGTGGACAAGTTGTGCTTATGTGTGGTTTCCTCCCAAAAGACAATTTTGTGCCATGAAAAACCATGATCTACTTAATTTATCTAGGCCACTACAGTCATGTGAAAAAGAAAGTTTCAACTAAACCCACCTTAAGCAGTAATAAATACAAGTAATTGTTTCCAGTGTGACTTTATCAGTCTTTTACAATATTGGCTTTTGCCCAACACAGCATGTCACTGTGCATTATGTCTAAGTATCTTCACTTTGGTCTTGTCTTTTTCAAAGAAGTATCATTGTTTTTTCAGATGTACTAAAGCTAAGCCATGCTGACACTTTTACAGAAGAGGCTTTCTCTTGGTAACGACTCCAAAGAAGGCCTACCTGTTCATTATTTTCAGAACTATACTGTCATGAACTTTAACATTTAATATGCTAATCGAGGCTTGCAGAGATTGAGATGTAGCACTTGGGTTTTTGCAGTTTCACTAAGCACTGCACAATCTGAACTTGAATATGCTGGGATGTCCACTCCTGGGATGATAGAGGCATTGTGTTAACACACACCTGAATGCTTCAGCCCAGTAAAATGCCTGAACTCCTGCTTTTACAGAGGTGCTGGTACTTGCTTAAGGTAAGTTAATCATTTACATTTGGAGCACCTGGCTGCTACTTGCCCTATTACTTGCTATGGCTATAGTAAGGGTTTGTTAGTTAACTAACTAGTTAACTTAGTTTTTGCATCAAGTCCTTTTTTTAACATGACTGAACCAGAAATGCTTCATATGAGGCATATTTGTTTTGGCCTTGCAGACAAGACCAGGACATCGCACATTTAAGTAGAATGACATTTTGCTGTTAATGTAAATATAGATGGAGGTATGATTAAGGCCACATTAGCTTGAAAATGAATAAAAACAGACTCAGGCTTAGCTAACGGTTAACTTAAATGCGAATAATTAAAGCTAATAAGTTATGAGAACTTAACTGTCGTTTACAAAATGGTTAAGTTTTTAAAAAAAATACAGACACACATGCAAGCATTATTGTAACTTTACATAAATGTTTAAACATACTAAAATGGAGGGGGGGAAAGGCTAATGCAAGGTAAAAACGTGCAAGCTAATGGCCAGCTTTACAATTTTTTCAGTTAGCGTTAGTTAAATAAAATTCAACTTTGTGCAATAAAGACAATTTCTAACAGAGCTTATAAAAGTGTTTCAGTGGTGTTGTAGCTGTATAAAACTAACAAGCTAAAAACCTTACCAGCACATGAACACTTTGCTACTTGGATACCTGGTCACACTAGCTTAACTACCAAGGATCTAGCTTCCATACAAGCTGGTTACCATGGCAGCAATTAGTTGGGCAGGCTTCACAATGAAGGCACTTTTATCAAATCGCTTATTTCCATCTAGTTTATAACAAATTTATATAGCAGTATAACTGTAATACTCACTGATACTGCTTACAAGGGATCAGAAAAGTTGCTGCCATGTGGAAAAAATGTAAACTGTGCTGGTAGATATTGCTGCTTGCTTCAGTTGCAATTATTAGTTCAATATTAGACAAATATGACAATTTGTTTGTGTTGTGTTCAAGAAACCTGTCTTGGATGTTTTGAGCTTTGTGGTTAACCATCCATTAGAAGATGGGTAAACTTCTGTCACACAGGCATGGACATGGCCAGAGGCAGGCTGTGGGTGTTTAAATGCTTAGTTCGTCCCAAAGTGGTAATAGAATATCCCCTGTCACAGAACAAATGGAGTCTCAGCATGCCATACCAGTATTATTCCCATCTTATATTGTTTTATTTTGGTGAGCCTCAGTTTCCTGTCACCTGATGTAGTCGCCTGCTGGTGTAGCCCATCTTCTTCAAGGTTCAATGTGTTTTGAGTTCAGAGATGCTCTTCTGCATACCTTGGTTGTAACAAGTAATTATTTGAATTACTGTTGCCTTCCTTTCAGTTTATGCATTTCTCTGAACTCGGAATATTTTCAGTTATTTTCAGATGGCTGTGCAGGAAACTCCAAGGGGATCAGCAGTTTCTGAAACTCAGCTTTGTTGTTGGTGCCAGATGGATTGGCCTATGTTCAGTTACCTAGATCACCTTTCTTCCCCTTTTCCATCTCGACATACATAAGTACACTGCCATACTGTTGCTGCCAGTATGGCGAAGATTTCATCTTTTGGTGATTTTTATAACTGTTTTTATAATTGTTCCCTATTTGAACAGGATCTATTTGGAATTTTGGAATAAGAATTATTTTTATTAGTCAAATATGACAACAATTGCAGTTTAAAGTGATGCAAATTAGAAAAAGTTAAAAATTTTGAAACCCAAAATTTTATTATTTCAGCACAACAACTTTAACAAAAATAGAATAATATTAAAATTAAACATTTCTCAGTGGTATATCCCTTCAAGCAAACACCTTTAAAAGGCAAAACACCCAATAATCAACCAAACAAAATGATATCTTTTGGCATGGAACTAACAACAGTTGTAAAGAATAATAATATAAAATTTAGTGACCAGTACAAACAAACAAAAAAGGCTTGTAATTTTTCCAATACACTTAGGCCAGAAGAATTAAAATAAGAAAAATAAAAGCTGCCAAGGAGTAAAATACATGGAGGTAAAGGAAATTCATTTGGCATCAATTAAAACTGACATGTTCGCATTCTTCCATATTATTTTGAACTGAAGCACTTGACAGGATGAAGTACACTCAAGACAGGTAAACAGTTACAGGGATACCTCGTGAAAAAAGAAAGACTCTATAGTCATCAATTATAACAGTTTGAATGTGTTTATATGCAAAAACTGGTTAATTATAGGCAAAAACAGGATGCTCTAAAGATTTCTATACAGTATGTAACGTATAGGGTACAGAATGAGGACGCTGCTTAATGAAATATCAAACATGGAGGCAAAACTGTTCACAAATCATAAGCATGTACATTTTAAATACTGAATTCACTAAACGTAAACTGTCATAAATTGCACTTTTTTCCACACCATTTCAGTGTTTATTTTTATTCATTTCAAATTAATGTTGTGCTGAAGACATTAAGACTGCTCCTTTGTGTCTCCCACTGTTCCACCTGCCACAGCAGAATCCAATTAAAAAGGTCAGTTTAATAAACTCAGGAGCATCCTCAGAGCAACAGCAAAATAGAGGCAAATTATTGTGCATTTTACAGTCCAGTGGAGTAATCAGGAACTGCGTAAGCCACACTTGTGTAACGTTCGGATTTAGGCAGCCTCAGCGTAGGGAAAACCCAAGAAAGCAGCTATTATCAACACTCCCACGAGGCGTCACTGTCAGAGATTGTGAGTGCTTCTCAACAAGGATTAAAACTGAACGTTGTTCAGTCAAAATACATTCTTATTTCAGTGCTATTTTTAAACATGTATTATCAGTGCTCGCTTGCAAGATGAACACATTGAGTTTCTGTGTTCATTTTCTGAGGCCAGCCTTGCTGAGTGTACGGATTACCATTTAAGATCAATGTACCACCAAAAGAACACCCTTAATTTCTTTGTCTCAGCACAGAATCTACAGAGTAGACACTGGCAGTGAGTTACACCCTCCAATACATTACACAGCCACAGACAATTCTACTTTCTTCCCACTCCAAGCTACCTCTTCTTGAACTAAGATGAGTTCCCCTGCTGCTCCCGATAACATTAACCACCACCATTAAAGTAAAGACACTCGGTCCGCTCCGATCAGCACCTGTTACCGCGAGGGCTCCAGCGATCCTGTGACCTGGAAGTTTATGCCGTCTCCTGGCAGTGGCGAGGGGATAAGAGGACAGAGCCAGCAGATGTACCAACGCAGGCCCAGTGTGTGATGCAGGTTGCCAAAGAGTCCCAGGCTGTAGGGTCGGCGGGAGGAATACCACTCCCTGGTGGTCTGACCACGAAACAGCAGGTAGAGATGGAAGAAGAAGAAGGAAGACACCAGCAGGAAACCCACCACGCATGTGTCTGCGATGAATGCGAAGGCAAAGGCACGCGCTGAGACCTGGCCTGGGGTGACGAGGAACAGCAGCACACATTAAATCACAGCAAGTGATTACAAATCCAGGCAAACTGAGGTCTGTGATTCATCTCATCACCAATCAACCAGAGGCAAGAGGACAGTATCAGTTTTACTTAACCCGTAGAGTTTCTAAAATACAAACTAAAATATGTATTTCTGAATAATTCTAAATATTTTTTCATAGATCTTAATAGTCAGAGATGTAAAAATAATGGAGATGAACTAACTGTATATTTGGATCTGATATTGACATTTAGCTGATTTTTTTTTTGTGGTTACTAAGATTTGTGATCAGTAATGATACCAGTCAACAGTGGGAATATCAGCCAATACCAAGCGAAATCAGACAGCAATAACGATAATTTTTCTTTAAGCAGAGATGACAGTATCCTCTTTCCTTCAGTTTTAATACATTATGTTCATTTAGCAACATCTATAAGTTCAAACAGAGTGCCAAACAGTTAGTATCACAGTAATAATGTGCATGAGACGCTCCAGCTGTGACAAACCAGATCGTACCTGAAACAAGCATGATCCAGGGTATGAGCAGCAGCAGGATGCTGTGTACTGTCACACCCTCCTTCAAGATGACAATGAAGACCTCTGCGTTCATCAGGGTGGCGTACAGGAGCCCCGACCACATGAAAAACAAGCAGCTCAGGAAGTAGCGGTAATTGCGGAAACCCACGCACTGGCCAAAAAAGACGCAGTGGTGATCCCGCCGCAGCACGCACACCTTGCAGTCGTAGCAGTGGGAACAGCGCGGAGGAGTGTGCGTCTCACATGTGTAACAGTACCTTTGAATAAAAGACAGACTTTTTTTTAATGTATGGTTATTAGTAAATCTATTTTATTGTGAGCATCAAAAATAAAGATTGTGTTGAGCCACACGTTAATAATTCAAATGAACACCTGCTTTGGAATAAAGTGTGAAGCAAACTTTAGATCTGGCAAAAAGCAAAAATCTCACTTCTTTGCTGCCGTTAAATTAATTATTTATGGTTCCCGATCTCGCATTTTTCAGATTTTAGAAAACCTACAATCTGTTTCAGTTGTCAGCAGAGGTTATATTTCTTATTAACATGCAGTACATGTTATGCAATGCTAAATTTTGTTACGCAATCACCCCCACCCCTTTTATCACATTGCACAGTTGTAAGCAAAGATTTACTGCAAATTTAATCTGATCACTTCACTCAAACATAAACATCTCATCTCACATCTAAGTCACAAATAATCTGTTAGGATTCAGTGTTTTTCCTAGCTTGTCTCTCTTTAAAGCCTAAAACAATATGTCAAGGAATTCTTGCCTTTGCCTTGCTTATACCTTATGTTGGGCAGGATAGGGAAGCATACAGGAAGTAGTTTTTCTGATTCGATGCTTTATGAAGGTTACAAAATACAAATTAGTTGCCCAGAACATTATTTAAATCAAGATTCTTATCAAATCATGACGACAACAACAACAAACCCGAAGCGCACAAAGCAGGTAGCTGTAGATAGGTGGCAATATTAAACATACAATGTGCTGTGCATCAAATGTTCATTTCTACAGCTGTTTAATCCTCACCTCCACCCTTGGCCGAGGACTTCTCCTCCCAGGAACACTCCCTTGATGCTGGGACTAGTTTTCATGAAGAGCAGGGCGTTCCAGCAGATGTTCCCCAACATGAAATACTGGGCCAGCAAGTGGATTAATTTCCACCGAGAGGACCACTGAGTCTTCTTCTGGTCTGGCTCCAGCGGAGCCTCCACCGACACCAGGTAACTCACCTCTCCGGTTATGGAGAAAACCAGGAACGTGTTAAGGACCACAGGGAGGTAGTGACACATCTTCTCCACCCTGCAAAACACCTTACTAGCTATACTCGTCATGTTTTATTTGAAATTGCACCTAAAAGTGAATACGGAAAGCGGAAGGAATGCTTTAGCCGACGCACAGCGGTAAGCGTTGGCTAGTTTAACTAGCCTAAAACAATCTAAATTAGCCTCTCGCGTGAGATGAAGTCAAACACATGAAATAAAAAATGCCTTACGTGTCTTCCGGAAAGTTACAGTAGCGTAAGAAAATAAATGGTACCGTTTTAATCTTTAAAAACCTCACTGACAAGCACGATCTCTGATTGTGGACGGAATCTCGTCTGCTAGTAGGTGTTACATGAAAATATATCCGCAATGCAACAATATACTTTGGTTCCACCTCTAACTTGCCATGGGTAAAACATGACTAAATCACTCGCCTTTAGCCCTTTATTTGTATATAACTGTGTGTATCGTTTTTTTTTACGTCCCAAAAACGTATTTCTGTGTGTCAGCAGGCACCATTTTGGTGTAAATTTGCTTCAACCACAACCCTGTTTTGAAGAAAGAGAGAAAACAAAGCAGCTTCTCCTCTTGTTAATCTGTTCAGTTTTGTAGCAGGTATACTTTTTGCGACAGAACTGCAAAAATATTTTTTATTACTTCTGGTTTGAAGGTGAATCAAATTTTCTCCAAGTCAGAGAAGCTCACCTTCGGCCCTAAGTATTACATGAAATTTTTCAATATAGAAATGATAGACTAATTTCTAATCCTGTACATCCTGGTCGCTCCTAATGAAAATCTGAGCAGTTTCAACTGTGTCTCACTCTCACTGTCATCTTGTACATCATACCCTTCACTCTTGCTGCTATCCTTCTGTCCCAGATCACCCCTGGCACTCATCTCTGCCCACTTTGCCTGTACAGTCTTCTTCACCTCTTACGCAGTTTCCGTTGGTTTTGATGGTTGACCCCAGGTATTTAAATTTATCAGCCTTCACACCTCCACCTCTTGCAGCTTCAGTGTTACACATAGATTATTATAGATGGCATTCCACTGATGCCTGCTACATGCCCTCAAAATACCAGATATTAGGTATAAAAATCATTTTGATTATGTTATACTAAGGGCTCACACATTTGCATAAATACAAGTTCCAATAACTTGGTTACCTACTTACCAATAAAGTTGACCTCGCTGCTGTTTAACCTCATTAGCATGTCGATATGTTGATTGGACAGCATGTCTTTGGTCCCTCCCCTGTTGAAACACAGCCTTTAATCCCTGGTAATCTCCTCATCTACTGAGAGCCCACAGTCATGGCTGCACCAAAGGAAAATTTGCTGTCTCTTGGGCGTCTGAACTGCTCAGAAAAAAACACTTTCACCAAAGAAAGACAAATCTGTGGAAATAAGAGGTTAGACCACCTAAATGGTACCACATTTGCAGAGAATGGTGGATGATTTTGTCTTTAAAATCTTTTAAACTCTTAAAATGTGACATCATTATAGTGTGTATGCAGTTTTTATATGAAAAGTAATGTTCACAGTCAAGACTAGTTTTATTGGCAAGTCTAAGAAGCAGATGCTGCCATGTCTTCTGGAAAAATGGGCTGTATGTAGATGGAAAGTGTGTGTGTGTGTGTGGCTTAGATGACCATCCTGCTGCTTCATGACCTCTTTCTCTTACAGTGTTAACAAGCTGGTGTTGTTGCAAGATGACCCTTCAGCTCTTCACACTCAGGATCATCTGTAAGTTAGCGAGATGCTTTCTCAGTAAGTGTTTTTTAAACTCCAAGTTTTTATGTGTGTGTCCTATTCAAGAGTGATGCACCTGCAGCAACGCTGGCAGGAGCTGAAGGAAAGAGAGCACATAGCCCAGCAACAAAACAGGCAGCTGCTGCAGCAGTTTGAGAAGGCCCAGGACACACTGAAAGGGATGTTGGCCCGCAATGCTGCCATGAAAGTGATTCGGGTGTGTAGATGTGCAGAAAACAGACCCATTAAACACACTGGAAGAAATCTATTCTTTCCTCGTGAAGCTCTTAAAATAAACTATTGCTTTGACCCCTGCAGATGGAGTATGAGAGATACCTGGAGGAGAACTCCCCCCGCTGGAGGCAGCAACTTAAGGAGAAGAGACAGGCAGCTCAGAAGAAGATACAAGTAATGCACAGCATGGCGAGCTGATTATTCACAAAGTTAAAGTGTCTGGTCAAAATGTAGAGCTGGTTTGTATTTGCTGCCTTACTTGCAGTTGTGTTTACATACACTCTCGTTGGCATGAATGTAATTCTGGGCTTTTAATTATTATTTTTTTCCAAGGTAGAATGATTGTACAGCATACATCTTTAATAATGACGCTAAATAATTGGGTGTACAAGTTAGAATTTAATTTAGATCTTTTCTAATCCACACAGGGTCAAAATTATACGTACACACGTTTTAATTTTAATGATGCTGAAGCTTCTACAAAGTCTTTTAACACAATTGACCACATTTGGTAGCTTCTCTTTGCCTGCATGAAAAAGGACTCACTAGACTCAATGAACAATGGGAAAGTCCAAGGAACTTTGGGAAGATCTAAGAGGGAGAGCTGTAGATTTACTTTTTGGGAAGGTCTATTGGAACCATTTCTAAATAACTGTAGATTCCAGGATAATCAGTTTAATTAGTTATGTTTAACTCAATTTATTCAGATTTATTCACTTTGCTGAGATATTCAGGAACAATCCAGGAACCACAAAGGCTCAAGCCTTCCATGAACTGGAAAACTGCCGGTACACCAGCATCACTGTCCACAGTTAAGCTAATTTTACATTCCCATAGACTGAGAGGGTGCCGACCAAGAAAGAAGCCACTGCTACTAAATCAACAACTTCAAGCCCGACTAAAATTTGCAGCTCCCTACACAGAAAAGTCAAACACCAAGGTTTTATAGTCAGACAAGACAAAGATCGATTTATGTCGGCAATGACAACAGGTGTGTTTGGAGGAGTAAAGATGAGGCTTTCAAACTGAAGAAAACTGTTGTAAAGCATGGTGGAGGTAGCATTATGGAATGGATAAGGCCAGCTAACATTAAGCTTCTGGAATGGCCTTCCCAAAGCTGGACCTCAACCCTATTGAAAATGCATGGATGCTTGAAAGTTGAGTCAATGCCAGGAACCAACCAATTGAAATGAACTCTACCAATTCAGCAAAGAGGAGGGGTCAAATATCCAACCATAATTATGCCAAAAGCTTGTTGATTGCTGGTTCATCTAACCATGTATTAGTGGGGGCGTGCAAATTTGTGCACCCAATTCTTGTTTTTTTAAAGTCATTAAATATGTATGCTTTACAATCATTCCACCCAACGGTTCAAAGAAATCATGAAACAATCAAAATGACAGTGACGTTCATGCCCATCATAAGTGTATGTATATTTCTGATCACAGCTGTATTTCATAGCACTTTCAATGTTTCCACTTCCTCTCACCTCAAAATGACAAATGCAAGGAGATTAAGAATATCCATGTTCCAAAATCCAAAGTCATTTTTCTTTATTTACAACTGATGCCATGTCTTCCTGACAGTGTATTAAAGAAACTGTTTCTTCAACAGAAAATGGACGACTATTTGAAGTCATGTTTAAAGAACACGGACGTGATGAAATCTTCTGCAGGTAAGTCTTTATGCTGTGGGGCTCACTTTAGGAAATGACTAGATCACATTTATGGTTTAGTGGTAATAATCTGGTCTCATGTGTTATCTTGAAGATTGAGGTGTTCAAATATTTTATTTAAAGTTAGTGTGACAAACACCAGTCGAACATGTATCCTTGTTTTCAGGTCCACCCACGGAGCCACAAAAAACTGCTACACCTCAAGGTTACTCTGACTACAACCAAGATGGCTCCTCCCATCTTCCCCACACGCAGTCCTCCTGGTTGAGCTGCAGTCAATCCCAGATAGCCAGATTTCCTACCAGAGTTCCACCCATCATTCCTCACCCATATCCGCTTTACTATCCCGCCTCCGCACCCGGACAGTACCATCATCCCTGGCACAGGCAGGATCTACAAGGCAGGGCTTCCCTACAGCCTGACTACCCCTGGTACCAGCCTGCTGGTGCAACTGGAACTCCATCATACTCCGAGGCCCTGTGGGGCCAGCTTTATATGGAGGAGCCTTTACGTGACTCAAGGGTTTCGCAGACTGTGGGAGAGGAGGATAAAATGAGCAGAGTGCTGAGCTCACAGAGGGAGAGGAGCATCAGAAGCAGCAGCAGTCGTTCGTCCCACGAGTTAGACGTTAAACCAGGTGAATACACAAAAATAAATACTTTTCTTACACGAGTCTTTGTGCGTATTCAGCATGTGTGTGGACTTGTTTTGTGTTCGTACATTCTGTATCTAGTCCGTCTGTCCAGCAGTCACAGTGAGAGCAGTGAGAGTGGCAAGGATTCCAGCAAAAAGGCGGGGAAGGAGAAGGGAGGAAGAAAACAGCATGTCTCTTCAGACAGAGAGAGATGCAGCCCTCAGGAGTAAGCAGCATTCTTGTAGATGTGACTTTGAATTCATTGGATCCCACTGATGTATCATCTCCCCTTAGTTTCTTCCCTTCATGCTGCACCAGTCTGCTAAATGTGTTCTGAATACCCTTCATCAATAGCCCCCTCAATTTATAGGCGCATTCCTGTCTCCTTTAAAAAAAAATGTAGTTGATTTATGTGTGTCCTAATCTTTCTGGTGCAATTACTTGCCTTTGATCACAGCACAGACAGAAGCTGCAGGAAAAGAGAGCACAGGAATGACAGTAAAGGTCAAACTGGCTGGACATGAAGCTGGGGATAGTATTTAAAGGCGTGTGGCAGTCACACTAACAACTTAGCACTAACCCACATTTTATAGAAAACATCACGTTCTTGTTACCTCCTAATTTTATATAAATTAACTTTTAAGTTTTAAAAAATATGTATTAGTTAAACGGCACATGCTGTAGAGGAGGTCACAAAAGATCAGAAACAAGTCTTCTCCTCTTGCTTTATTTCTTAATACTTATTGCTGTTTTAGACTGGCAAATTCATTCATCCATTCTTCCATCTTTTAGGTTTTCTAGGAATTCGAGTGCCATTCACATTCACTCAGTTAAAGTGGCCCAAAGTTCAGAAAGCAATGCCTCCTCAGAGAAAAGCCTGAGGAGCAGTAGGAGAAGGAGAAGTGGGGAGCTTTCTGTTCAATCACCAGAATCTCAGGAGGCAGAGGAAAGGACTGCGAGTAAGGGAGGTGACTCGGAGAGTCAGGACACTGGTGAGGAGTCAGGAAGTTTGAATGAGGCATACGAGGGTGAAAAAGCAGGGAATCAAAATCATGAAGAGAAAACAAACAGATGCAAAGAGTCAGGATCCCAGCGGGAGAAGGAATCAGAAAGTGGCAGTGCAAAGAATAAAAACGATGATGTCAGTGAAGTAGAAGAGCAGCACAGTAGCAGTGCTGAGCAAAGCAGCACAGTTAAAGATAAGACAGAGGAAAACCTGGAAGCTAAAGAAGACGGTGAAGAAAAAGAGAAGAGTCAAACAGATAAAGAACAAGATGACAGTGATACCAAACAAGGTGATGGTGCTTCTGCCAAGGACGCAACAGAGGAAGCAGAGACATCTACAGGTGATGAAATGGAGGAGCAGGGAGGTGAAGAACAGTCAATCAGGGTGAAGAACGAAGGCACTGAGAACAGAAAACAGGGTGCTGCCTCCTCTCAGGACGAAGAGGATGGAAGTGAAGGCAGTGAAGAAGAAGAGGATGAGGACTTGAATCAACAGGAGGATGACGAAAGCGAAGAGGAACACGGGAGTGAGGAAGATCAGATAGATTCAGACGACTGCATCGTCACACCACAAGAAAAGAGGTAAGACAGTGAAGAATTGAAATATTCCTCACAGACATCATCACAAAAAAAATCGAATGTAATCCTGTTTTTAGATCTACACAGATTATAACAGAGGAGGCAGCTCAGGAACAGGAAGAGGGTAAAACAGGATCTGATAATGACGACTCAAACGAAGTCAGTGATGAAGAGGATATTGAGAACCTTCTTGCGCCTCAAGACGAAACTCAGCAAAAGTAAGTACTCTTTTAACTGACTGACTTAAATTACAATGTGAAACTGCCTCTTACTTTTCTTTTATCTTGTAGAGAAAAGCATCTGAGAGGTGAAGAGAAGCCCAAAGGTACAGTATAACCAGTCTTTACAGTAACATTAGAAAGGCTGCAGGACTTCTGATTTATGCTCAATTTATTTTCCAGCGAGTTTTCACAACATGGGAATTTTTCAAGTGGAGCACGACAAGCCGAAGACGGAAGACCCAAATGACTCTGATGAGTTTGATCATTTTTATGACTAAATGTACTGCTGTGCAAGTTAAAAGAGACAAAACCACATTCAAAATAAAGTACTGCAGAGTATTATAATTAGTTTTATAATAATGCATTAAAAACAGAAACAACAGGCTATTTAATAACTGTTTTATTTCTTCTTGTTTTAATTAAAGGCATTTTGAATTTTACAATCTTAAACTGGAATACAGACTGTACTCAGGCTTCCCTGCAAACACAAAATTATTTTCATTTTGAGCTGCAAAAGCAACAGGATTTTTCAGCGTGTTACTTTTTCCTCCTGTTAGAGACACAGGAAGATAAAAAATCTGGACAACAATAAAACTTAAGTGGAAGAGACACAATGTTACAAAAGCTGTACAAAGGGCAACAATAATTTGTTGAAAAAGAAATTATTGCTGCTGTATTTGACTGATAATCCATCAGTTATGAGCACGGTACACTTCAACATGTTCAAGGTATAAAAATAAACCAATATACAAAATAATTTGAAATGGTTTTCCAGCAGCATGCCTGTAGCACAGCTGGTCGTGGTTACACCAGCTCATTTCTGGTGACAATTAGAAGTGAAAGTCTGCACTCTTGTTAGATTTTCACCACCTGAGCAGTCAAACATGGGCTCACCCTCTTCCCGTCTTCTGACTGAGGGCTGCGCTGGATGAGCAGCCGCCCGTACGTCCCGCCCACCTGGCCTTTGGTCAGCCGTCCAGGGTTGACACACACACAGCCGACCACGTCCTGAAGATGGGAGGAGATTTTAGATGACATAACACTCGTAAAAACTCATAAAAAAAATAGTCAAGTGTTTAAAAAAAACCAAAAACATGTTTTACTTTATATTATCAATGCAATAACTGATGATCCTGCAATCAATTACCTCAATAAATGTGTATATATAGGATGTCAAGGGGAAGACGAGTTGTTTACCTTTACAAAGTAGCGCATTTCAGAGGGAACAACAAGGATGTCGGGGGTGAGCGGCATTTGGCCGAAGCTCTGGAACTTCTCATAATCCATATTTACCTCGTCCGCAGGCGGATACAGTGGGTAGTAACTGGACATGAGAACATGGACACGATCACTAATAATACGTGACCTCAAATAAATAAATAGATCTGAACTCCTTCAGGATTTACCTCCGCTGTGTGAGCATGTGCTTCAGTATACGTGAGAATTTGTCTGAGCCGCTTCCACTGCAATGCAAAACATCAATTTCAACTATGTACACCGATGACCTTCATTGGAAAATATGATCATGTGAATAATTTAAGAAAACGGTCAGCCCTGTTCTTTATAAATCTGCATAAAAATGTAGGTCAGTAACTCACTTTGGTGTTTCTGATCTGCCACCTTGATGTCAGAATTTGGTGCAAATTAGAAAACAGCCTCACTCACCAGCTGATTTCCTCTGCACCCATGTGGATGAGGATGTCAGTTGATGTCAAGCCAATAGTCACCCCGTCAATCACAAGGGTGCAGGGGTCAGGGACCAGGGTGACACGCTGCAAAGCATGAAGACAAACATTATATAACCTGACACTTACGCATGACATCTCCGGGACTGAAAACCATATAAAAGACAAACAATGCTACACTATTAAAATAAGGTTTGCCACGAGTGCTCAGAAATCTGCTGCATGTGCTCATCAGCATGCAACAACAGTGTCTAACCTGGGTCTGTTCTTTGCTGGGGTGGGGCAGGCTGAACGGAGGCTGTGGGTAGATGAAATGGTGGTGGATGTCTCTCTGAGAAGGCACAAACACCAGCTGACAGCCAACACTGGATTATAGAAAACGAGAAAACACGAGGCTTCATTGTGGTAAAGAAAATCTGATTTGAACAGGAGGAAAGCACAGTTTAAAAATCAACCAAACGAACAAACAAACCTCGAATCGTTACAGTGTGACTGACCTCTGTCTTAACTTACTTGTATAATGTGATGACATAGTTTATGCAGACATATATGTAATTAACAAGAAAGACAAATTTCATGTGCAATTGCAAGCAGGTTAAGTCGCAGGGTTTCAGGCGGGGTTGCAGCTATAATGTCCTTAAGGCACAGATTTAAAACAAAAGCGAAAAAACCTGTAACTTTCAGAAAATTGCAGAAAAGCTCACACATGGATCCTGAATTTAACATCACAAAGGAAGTCACATGCATAGCTGTCTGACTCTGAGCTTTGATTAGACAACACATACCTTCTGGTCCCATCCACAATGCTTTCAATGCATCTGGTGAAAATGTTCTCAAAAGTGTCAGTCACCTGGGCTTTCTATTTAAGAAACACATGGAGATGACAAAGAAAGAAAAACAAACAAACAAACAAACATGTTGATTAAAATGAATTCACACTGCAAATTTGGATATAGAAGCTCAAATTAGATCCTTCTATGCAAAACGTGTACGAGTAGACGGTATTTTATGATGAAAAAAAACAAAAAACGTTCTGTGATTGCTATACTGCACCTGTCGGTTTCATTGATCTGTTATTGTGGTCAATCCAGTGGTACGCTTTTTATTTCCAGACCCAATAACACTGAAACTAATCGTCTTATTTGTGGGTTAAGTGTTATATCTTGAAGGATAACACAGAAGATTTATTCAGCAAGTGATACCTATTAGTTTTTGTCTACACACATATCCCTTTTAAAGCATTTTGACTTGTGCAAAAATGCACGCGAAAGGTTCCCCCTTGCGTTGTGCACACTCAAAAACAAGAAAAACACGGTCTCTGTCCCACTGACCTCAATCTGTTCATGTTTGGAATCCACAAATGGGCCCAGCTGTGGAAGAGAAACAAGAAATAGGAAAACCAGACAAAACACAGAGTCATGGGAGGACTGTCTCCCTCATAGATACACTCCTGACAGTGTGTATGTGAGCTTTAGTGGAAATTCTGTCATGGATAGTGTCTGTTTTATGATGGAACAACAAGGGAGACTGTACCAGCAGGCAGACATCAGGACGATCCCTGACAATAACATTGATTAAGTCCAGCAGGGGGTCAAAGGTCAGACTGTCAGAGGGAGCGTACGGTCCACAGGCCACCAGTACATTCAGTGGCTCTGCAACAAATGAAGAGTGTGGAGTGTAAGAAGATGGCTTTAAGTTCAAGCTAAATCTGAAAAATTGATCAGACAGATCTTACCCTCATCTGTCTCCATTTTCATGTCAGAACTGTAGAACGGCAGAGGAACAGCCTAAAAGCACAACAACGTTACAAGAGTTTTCACAAACAGGCGAAAAGTGTTAAAGCCAACAACTTAGAACCGACCTCGTAGAATTTGGAAGCCACCAGTTTTCTTCCTGTAGTGTTCATACCCTCCATCACCACCACCTAAAAAAAACAGAACAGGAGCATTTAGATAAATGTTTTCTTACATGTGGGTTTGTTGGAAAGAGCTGCAAAAACAAAGCTACATGCTTCTGCTGATAACAGGTTTCCTATAATTCTGAAAGTTTATTTTTATGAGGGGGAAAAACTGTCAGAGCTCTCGGTCAGACACCGGGTCAGTCTCAAGCCCATGTCCTTGGCATGCTCTGTTACTCTTGGTGGCCATATAACCTGCTGCACATAAGCTCAGTGCACAGGCAAAGGAGAAACCACCGACTGGTCATTAGGAAGGACCTCACTGGCATACCCATTTCTAGTTTCATCTGTCAAAGTAAGCGATTTCATTCAGCTCACCTGACCAGGAAAAAGGGAATACTCTTTAAGCTCCGATAGGTCAACAGGTACTTGCTGACCGCCTTGTTCTGGTCCAGCCTCTAGCAGAACTGACTGTGCATTCAGTTTGCCATTACTGTCACAGCAAATCTGTCCTAGCACAGTTATACTGTCCTGGAGGGAAGAAGACGCAAACCCAAGAAAGAAGTTAACTTTTAATCAAACAAATAAGCAGGTTTGATTTTACTCCTCAATATATATGATTTTAAGAGAAAACAATTCAGTGATGTAACGTAACATTTTATAGCAATGTACTATTATTTAATAATTTATTGTTTAAGCAGTGGGGATGAATCTTTAATTTAAAAGTTTTCCACAGGTGTCATCTCTTCTGTACCTGGGCAGGCAGAGAGACGGGGGAGAACTCCTCAATGCTGAAGTGAGTCCTGAGTCCTTCTCCTAGCTCCTCAATCTTCTCTGTCAACACTGGGAAAGACCCAGAAAAAAAATATTATCCAAATGTTCTGGGGTATATTTATTTAGTGATTTTACACCCAAACATACAGGAAATCTTTAATCAAGTGTGTGCAGCTATGTACCGTTTCGAACATCTCGCAGCCTCTGGAACATGTATTTGTAGCTGCTGTTAAGGGAATCTTCCGGTCCTTCCAATATCTCAACTTGGACGCCTGCACCTGGATCTTTCCTGCCCACCCAACGGGTGCCCTGCACAGCCCCAAACGTGGCCACCACCTCTCCCTTTCCTCCCCGCTGGCTGTACTTCTGTGAGGGTGTCGCACTTCCAAAGAGATAAGGGGAGAAGGTCACTTAAAGTGACAGTGATGCAAATACAAAGGTTTAGCTTTAAAAAAAAAAGCTTTCTTTTTAAACTTTAACACAACCAGAGAGCATAATCTTCACGTTTTCAAAAATAATCAGAGCAGCATGGGGTGGAGAGTACTTGGGAGAGAAGCTGGCTGGAGACAGCAGTATGCTCGGGCTGGCCATCAGAGCTGCAGTTCTCTTTGAATGAGGACGCTCTGGTGTCGTCAGAGGTCGTTTCTGAGAGCCCTGTACCGACAGGAACAAACACAGTTAGGATCTTGTCTGTCTACATAGACTCAAACTCACTCTGCGGGAGACCCACGAGTTACATCTAGCTTATCTTAGCTTTTAAAGGCAGATCAACAAAAAAAAACGTAAGCATAAATGGATAAAAAAAAATTTAAAAGTTACGAAACTTTATTTCTTTTTTCCAGATTAGATAACGCTCTGCTGCTGACAAGCAAGAAGTGTTTGGTTACCTTAGCAGGAGTAGAGTAAGAATCTAAGAGATCCTCCTCCTCTTCCTCAGCTTTTATTCTGATTCATTTTGTCAAAGTCTATGACTCAACAGCAACATTAGCAGACACAAATCAAAGAAAACACCTGACTCCAGGCAGTGCAGATGCACGGGTCTTTATGCTCAAGCATCAGTGTGAAGGATACAAATCATCAATCATGCTAATGTTTCTCATTCTACTGGCTGCTTCTTCCTTTCGGGAGGTTTTTCTGGATTTGATCCTCTTGTTCAAAACCTGTAAGATGACAAACATGCTGCATTTATAAGGAGCAGAGAATGACTAAGTTGTTGCATATTTAATAAGTAATTTGTAATGCATATTAAAATCTGTGGTCCTGTTACCTCATGTTCAAACTGCTCCAGAGTGTCCGTGGTGAGCTTCACGCCTTGTTTTGTGGCGCTATAGGCAACCCACGCATGCAGTATCTCTTGTGCCTGCAGTCTGTTACAAATACACTGCTCCACCACTGAAATGGAGGAGATATGAGGGAAAACAACCTAGGATTTAATCTGAGTGTCTGAGAAAATATTAGATGCAAGTACAATGTGAATTAATTTTGTGGGACACAACTTGCAGTGAATAATTACTGTTCCTGATCTTTAAAAATGGCTTAGTAATTATAAAAGACGTATCAATGAAATCAAAAAAAAAAAAAGCAGATTTCTAAATTACTTGACTTGTGAAAGTAAGTTATCAAGAAGAAAAATGCTATTTTAGTCAAAAGCTTTAACTAACAAAATCGCATGCACATGGGTATATAAATATTATGACTGATGACAACAGCTTAAACATGTCACAACACTACATTACTGCTATCCTGCGTACGGTAGAGTCCTCGATGATTACAGTGATAATGCACTTAGCTTCTTTGCTAACACACTCTCCCGTGTAAAGCTTCAATCCATATGAGAAAAACGGTCATCTTAGTTAGCAACTTACTTTTATCGAGGACGGAATCATCTTGATAGGGTATATCGAATATTTCCAGCTCAGTCTTTAAGCTCTCTGTAGTTACTAGCGACATGGTTTTATGATACACAGTTACTACGTTGTGGAAAACGTCAAAAGCGCCAATGTTGTGATAATAGCTGCTAACGTTAGCTTTACTCTTACTTCGCGACAATGCCGCCGACCCTAGTTTTGTTTTAACTACACGGCTTCTAAATACTACCTACAGGCGGTTCGCTGTTAGACAGCAGAAACTAAATAATAATGGTCAACCTGATGCCTGTTTCATTTTACCGCGAAAAAGCGCTGTTCGTGTTGGCGGCCGGAATGTACGTCACATTCGTAACAGTAATAAACGGAAGTTGGCGGTCCCACAAAAATAAAAGCTTGTCCTGGTAACTTAGATTTTTTTCAAACTTTTTCAGTGTCCCACTTCAGAAGCAGAAAAACGCAAACGCCCCACAGTTTAATCATCCAATAACAATTAAAAACAAAGGACGCAAGAATTCTATCTGAATAATGGTCAGACAAGTGGCAACAAACTATCTATTTATACTTATTTAATCATCTGGTTGTCTGCTCCATGGTTGTCTGGGAATCACTGGATAACATATGTGTGTTTAACTATTGGATAGCACTGGTCTGGGTAACACAATTCTCAGATCTTTTTACAGGTGTGCAGTGTGTGTTAATGATACTGCTCTGCTGCTGGCAGAAAGTCTCTGGAGTGGGCAGTTGTGTCCTTGCAGAAGATCAGCAGCAGCAGCCCGTCATTGATTGAAGATATATACATCAGCAGATGCAGGAACAGGGCTACCAGTATCAAAAACGACTCTTTAAACCCATGGACTTTTTACCCCCTCACCTTACAAAGTGCATCATCAGTGCAAAAACAACAACCTGTCACACTCATAAACACTGCTACACACTAACATTTTTTTGTCCATGCACACATACCCACACATTAGGAACTTGTTACGATACGCAATAACAGGTTACACAAAACAGACTAATTTTTGCAATAACACCTATTGTCTGTTTTTATATCTATTAAGACTCATTTGCACTCTAGAAACAAATGCGGTCTAAACAACTGCATACATCAGATAAGAATGCACAAAATTGCATCCTTACCGATTTATAGCCTTACCTTAATTATATGATCATTAATGTGTTGTTTTTTCAAATTTAGATAATATTTCAAATTGTATTACTTGTTGAGGTTGCTCATATGACTCTTCTTCTGCATAAAATGATCCCTATGAGTGCCACCTACTCCTATCAGAAATGATATCAGATAATGATAATATAGTGACCAAATTCTATAAAGAATACAAGTAAAATTCAAAACTATTAGAAATAAGACAGGAAATTAATTCAACAGATAATTTTTAATCTTGCATTTAGCACACAAAGTGGTAAAATAAACATTTGAACTCAAGTTAATTATTTTAATGCTGTTGTTTATTTCTAATAGGATGGATGCATGTTAGAGCTCTGAAACTTTACATTTTACAAATTTTAAATATTCAAATGTACTGGCGCATAGCCAAAAGATGTGAAAATCACTTTTGTTTGCCACCAGATCAAAGTGAAATTGATTGTATTGATTGCACAGTTCTTGGTGATGAATGCCAATGTTTCACGGAAGAGTATCTGAACTGGGGCTATTTCAGGGTTCAGTCTTGTCAGTTTAGGGAAATATCTCAACAACAGATACTCATCAAAGATCTCATGGGCATTCTTCTGGCTATCTGTGACGAATACAAAGGTATCACTGCCTCTGATTTTACGGCTTTTTTTCCAGGTTACCATGGTGATGTAGGTAAAAAGAGAGGCTCTTTCACCTCACATCCTAAATAGATATATGGTACAGACATTTTTCTATGGGTATAACCATTGATAAGAAAAAAACTGAGATCAATTTGGAATATTATTACAAAAATAAACCAGTGCAACCAAGCTATAACAACAACTGTACTTATAAATTATGGGTTAAACAGATGTTGCTTTTGGCAGCACAACTGGTGCACTTTAAATTTTTTAAACACATTCAAACCCTTCTTCTGCTGCCTCCGCAGCCTTTAACCATAACAGAACTCTTAAGATAAACACAGAGATTCTCAGATTTCTGCTGTGGTGGGCTCATCGTTTTCAGGATGTACTTCCATCTGTTAAAACAATGACATTGCATCAAATTGTGGTTCAGTGTAAGAGGTACAGTGGTAATGAGGAGCTGCTATAGGAACTGGGTGGTGCTGGCGGAAAGCAAGCGTCTCACTCACCTTAGTAGAAAAGCACTTTGCCTTGGGAACGAATTTCCACGATGTCACTCTCCACAGTGATTCACGGAGCGAGGCTGCCAACTCATGTGTGTCATGTACCTGACAAACACAAACCTAACATGTTGTCAACGCCTCTGAATACAGTATTCAGGTTCTGCTTCACACCATGAGACAAGCAGTTTTTCCACACCTTCATGCGGCTCAGACAGGCATTTCTGAAGTCCATGCTACTGCTGCTGCTCACGATACTCATGGACGAACCGAGAATCACCTCAGCAGCTGCATGCAGCTTCTCTTGTTGCTTAAGGATACACACAAACATACACAATTACTTTTTTTCTGGTGTCAATAACTGTTAGAAATGAATGTAAAACAACCATCAAAATCTACCCGAGTATAGGGTAATGCTTAATTGCATAACCAATTCAATCCATAGTTAGTGAAAAGAGAGAAAAGCTGTCAATGATCAAAACTGTTGCTGATTCATTTTCTGATAATGGACTGCAATAGTTATCATTACAGGACTAAAAATTCTTAAGTAAAAAAAGTAGGACACTTAGTGTGTTTGTGCATGTGCGTGTATGTCTTTGTCATGCCTTTTTTCTGTGATTTTGTGGTTTCAGTGTGTTCCTCAGCTCAGTCTGCACGGCTGCTACGAGGGCCTGCCTGTTGTTGTTCAGAATGTCCTCCAGGTGGAGATCTATCAACATCTCGGTGGCTGAATGATCAACAATTTGCATGTTTGGATTGGAAAACTGAAAGGCAGGCTGTCTACAGTGTAGGGTTTTGTGACTGTACATGCCGCTGCGGTTCCTCACCCATAAGATCAGTGAGCTGGGAGGTGAAGGGGTCACTATGCTGTAAGAAGAAGAAAAGCAGGAGACTCTGCTGCACTGTGGGAAGACTTGATTCCTGCTCTGGATCATCCCAGCTGTCTTTCTCTACTGTGTACACAGTACCGCCGCTATACACAAGATCTGCAGGGGATGTTGAAACATTTATGCCAAAGTAAAGAAAATAATAAGATGGATACAGTGGGAGTTACTTGAGATAAGATTTTTAAGAAGAAAACAGTGTTCGCATGAAGCCACACATGGGTTACAACCAGCATAACATGTATCTAGCATGCTGGCAATTAAAGACACACCTCTGGGTTGGGCAGATAATTGTAAGGGCATTTATTTATTTATTGCAGCCTTTTATGTCAGCATTAAAAAATAGCATGTCAAACGTGTTTCTTTTCATCCCAAATCAAACTTCTTAAATAAGATAAATGTTGATGGAAGATGGAAATAGTCAGAGACAGTGTGAAGCAGAATAGATTACGGGGCGTTTTCAGGTTTCATTGTGTAAATGTGAATGGATAGACTACTGCTGATTAATACAGACTGTCGGTTTTGTTTGTAGTTATGATTTATTGTATACACAGGGGGAGACACTTATTGTGAAAGAGCAGTTTCTGATAAAAGGGCCGCCTTTTGACTGTTATCACCACATGAGTGCGTTTAATCACACTGCTCCAGTCTGCCTTGTGTGCAAAACAGCGACTGTTAAGTCTTTTTAAAATGTAGCTTCCAGACTAATGTGTTTCTTTTTGATAGCTCTCTTTAGGGTAAGGTTTTAAATACCTGCTGCTACTGCTTAAAATAAAATCTAAATGACTAAATGGTTAATAAAGACTTAAATTAGGCTCATTTTACTGGACTGCTGTCTGGACACAAGAAGACAGTTTGGTCTTTTTTAGAGAAGAGCGTCCTGCTTGTTAGGTACTCATTGACAGGAGAAACCATATAATATTTATAAGACTATTACTCTGCGAGTCAAATGATCTTATCTGTTCAAATATGCCATATAGAACTAATTTGCAAAATACATTTTGGGAAACTATAATGCTGCTGTCTGTATGTCCATCAGTTTGGTCCAAATTTAAACCCGAAAAACTTGGATTGCTCTAAAAGCTTTTTGTAACTCTGATGGGACAAACTTTTCCTTGCATGGCACTGGCGATCTTGTGGATGTGTCTTGTCAACTGCTGAATATTTTGCAACAAAACAGGTCCTGATAGATTTGCAGCAACTCTGGTTGTCCTGTCTTTTTATCTGGCACTGCCATCAAGTCAAACATTCAGTCTGCACGTTGCACACAGTTCACATTCCACATGCTTTTTGCACTGTCACTGTGACAGTATCAATGAAACAAAAATGAAACACTGCTCATCCCAAAAGCTATTAGCATAAAAAATTATGTAAATCCTTCTGAAAAAAACAAAACAAACTTTTAAGTATATTACTTTAAGAAAAGCACAGTAATTCATGGGTAAGACAGACAGATAGGTCAAACCCTTTATCCACAACTGGAATCGCTGCTATGAGAATATTTTGCAGCGTGACCGAAGCACTAAATCTTGTATTGGAAATAAATGTCAAGTGCAAATTAGTTGCAGATGAACCTCATTCTCATGAGGCAGGTTTTTAGAGTGCAGGGACAACCACTGTGTTGTGACAGAAAGTAAATTCTAGAGTCAATTCTCTTTTAGTGCTTAATGCTTTTGTTTATGTTATATGTTCTGCGTCCATTGTTCTGTTTGGTTTTGCCTTTCCCATTCAAATGTTGGGCTTATGAGATCCATAAAAGTCTTAATTAGCAGCCTCAGGCTTGGGCTCATTCTCTCATAAACCCACGCAGGTGGTTGAAATTAGTTTTCTTCAACAAAGGTAACAGATCCAAGTTCTAATTGTTTCAATGTCTTAATGTCCTGTAAGGACAGGATTAACTGTTCCGGACTTTGGACCTACATCAGGTTCGTTTTACACTCTTTTTATTGGGAAATCAAACCTCTCAGCAAAAAGAATTAAAATACACCCTGAACATCAGAACATGCTGTTCCCAGCAGTGATTACCTTTGAAAGAAGAGCAGTAAAGTCTATATAGTCCCAGCTCTTGACAGTCCAGAACAGCAGGAAGTTTTTGAAAGAAGCCAGAGGGCCCAGTGACAGGAATGTTACTGGGGTTGTATACCAACACATGGAAACATGTCAAGGAAGACTAATCCAAATCAGATGCCCAAATACCCCTGAAATGAGTCAGGCCCTAGTCTGAATTTCCCCTTGTATTCAATTCCTTTGCCTACCATGACAGGAAATGAGACTGTGTGGTACAGATGTATGATAAAACATGAAAAGGATATTTGTATGTGAGTAAGTTCTGTTGCCACATTGGGGTATGGCAGCAGACAGGGGGTCAGGAGTGTAACCACCTGAACACTCAGATCCCCAAAGAGGCCCTGCTCCATGGTTTGTGGTGGGATGCTGAGTGGCAACCTGCCTCCTATAGCAGGGTGTCCTCTCACACACCAGCACCCTTTCTTCACACAGCACGGAGGCCTTTAAATTCAAGGGGAGAAGAGAAAATCAGACGGATCAATAGAAGGCACTTATTCCGGTCAAACCTTTAAAAGCGGCATTACTGACGGTACAGAACAGGTGACGTCCAGGGTCAGTAACAGTTGGTCCGCCAGTGCAACTCTTCTCTTGACCTTGACACTGCAAGAACGCAAGTTGACTATGTCAGCAGTTCATAAAACAGAGACGGATATTTCCATTCCTTTTTAATTTACAATCCAGACTCCACTCAAGAGGGTTTAGCACAGTCAGCCTTTTGTCTTGTTTTTATGTTTTTACTCCAAGACAAACCACTCGAGGCAGTTACAATGATCTACGGCAATACTCTTTTGCTTCAACTTTTTTATATTGCAGTTACTTTTTAAACTTACTCAAAAATAATTAGCTAAATTCTGTTTATGAAGTGAGATCCTTAATGAACCAAAAGCAAAGTCATTAATTGTGAGATGCTCTAACAAGAGGGAGGCTTTCAAAAACAGAAGCTATGATATACATCGATGCACTCGTACCTAAATTCCCGCAGCGAGGCCTCCTGGTTGATTTTGAGTTTGAGGTGGATTTGTATCTATGAAAAATAAGAAAAATGTAAACTTTTTTTGCTTGAAGCTTAACATGTAACTCGAGATGGGGAAACAGATCTGTTCATACCCCGGCATTAGCCAAAGTGAATGTGCGCAGGAATGCCTCTAGATGGGCTTGCCACTCTGAAGTGCAGTGTCTTGTGTCTTTTACCTGTACATTGCAAGTTATTTTAAAAAAAACATGAGACTCACACTACTTGTGTTACGACTGAAAAACAAGAAAAGTGCATTTCAGAATTCATCTGGGTTGTTTTTCTACCTGAAAAGATAGAAGCAATCTGAGGGAACCATACAGATCTGTGAAGGCACTCAGCTCCTCAGGGTCAGGCTCATTACATGGCCACACACAGGGACACATGCTCTCTTTCAAACGGACAAGGGCTGATGTAGCAAGAAAAGAGACGATGTAGTGCACAGAGGTTCCAGTTATGTGTATATGTCTATATTTGTGTGTACATACCAGGTTGGAGGGCTTCCATTTGAATCCCTGCACACCAGGGGCCAGCCGCTGCAACTGTGCAATTAACTGGATCAGTACAACAAAACATTAGCCTTTGTTCCAGGAGCTGCTGGGACAACTAGCTTCCTGTTAGTTATCTTTATGCTGCAGTAAATTTAGATGGAGGCACTAACAGTAATTGTTCAGTAATAAATTATTGGTAACCAATTAATCATCTATTGATAAAATGTTATTCACCATATCCTGAAGAATAAGTTAATTTATGTAGAGACTTAACATTTATGATATAATTTATAGCTTTAATTGATACAATAAAAATCCATTGAAGTTTTATTTTAAGTTACCGTATTTCCCGGACTACAAAGCGCACCTGAATATTAGCCGCACAAGCTAAAATCAGGGGAAATCCTGTTTTGTACATACATTAGCCGCACCTGACTAAAGGCCGCAGGTGTTTCAATGTTGACTTATCATATGTAAGAGAATATGCACAAAGGGAATTGTCAGGAAAGAGATGGCTGTTTGGAGACACACCCCTTTTATTAATATTTTGAAAAACAAGTTATGGGTACATATTTGCACAACTTTTTAGGTAGGTCAGCAGTGATCACTGACTGTTTTAGGAGCTTTTTGAGATCAAATAGAAGAAAATACATAACATTAAACATGTTCACAACACAAAAGCCATATTAAACGCAGACTACTTTAGACCCAGAAGTAGGATTCGTCGCGTCATCACTGAACAACCGGATAGGCAATAAGGATCCCAAAGCGTGCCAAGAAAATATCCCCCCACAAAAAATGAACCACCAGCAGCCTGAACTGATGATACAAGACCGGATGGATTCATGCTTTCATGCTGTTTACACTAAATTGTGACCATAACACCCAAGTATTGCAGGATAAACTGTGACTCATCAGACCAGGCATCTTTTCCAATCTTCTACTTCTAATTTTAGTAAGCCTGTGTGATTTGTAGCCTCAATTTCTTGTTCTTAGCTGGCACCCTGTGTGGTCTACTGTGGCTGTAGCCCATCTGCTTCAAGGTTGGGCAAGACAACTGCCACTCACCTCATATTTTCCTTTTTTTAGACCGTTTTCAGTAAACCATAGAGATGACTGTGTGGGAAAATACCAGCAGTTCAGCAGAAATACTCAGACCTGCCCCGCCGGCATCAACAATCATACCAACTCATTCTTTATCCTGAGGCTCATCTTGAACTTCAGCATAGTCATCGTGACCATGTTTACTTACCTAAATAAATTCAATTGCTGCTATTTGATTGCCATCAGACATTTGCATCAATAAGAAGTTGAATTAAGTGTCCCTGATAAAATGACCTGTAGATATTAAAATACTGCATTTTTCTAATACATGGTGTATAAATATAAAAAAAATAACCCCTTTTATCCAAGGACATTGTCATTTTAATATTTGATCAAACCCTACCTTAATCCTCATTTGTCTCCCTGTTATGCCTCTTTTATTTGGTGCAGTCTCAGCTGCTTTGACTCACCAGTGCAGTTCAGCTTTTGTGTAGCAACTTCGGTGTCAGTCCACAAAAGCAACAAAAGCCCTCCTCCTGTCCTTAAGCCCAGCTTTTGCCTTTGCTTTCCCATTAGCATGATCAAACGCAGCACCTGGAGAGGCCATTTGAAAAAACAAACTCCTAGCTTAGCATGCTAACGCTACTTGCTAGTTAGCGTTAGCTAGTAATTTGCTAATTTGCTAGTAATTTTCATCTTTATTAATCTCTAAACCTTTTTATCCATTTTCTTTTCTACCATGAATCAGGAATAGCTATAACTTAAACAATTACCTGTTGCATTTCTTTCAGCATTTTCAGTTGTTGTCTTTGTGCTAAATCAGCAACCTAACCTAATTTAATCTGGGGTCAGAACTTTGTTCCCGTAATTAGGCTGTTGACTCATACCAATCCAGGAAAGCATCTGTATGTAATTTGAAAATTATTTATTATTTATTAGTTGTTTAAAATATTTGACATCATCATCATATTCATTGTAATAATAATAATAATAATAATAATAAATAATAATAATAATAATAATAATAATAATAATAATAATAATAATAATAATATTTTTTACCCAGTTTTGAACATGGTTTTTATTGGTATGTATTGTATTGCTAACTGTTTTTTAACTTACTATTTAGTTTTAATGAATTTAATTTAGTTTAATTAATTTGTATCTAAGCATATAATAGGCAGTAGTTTAAAAAGTATGTTTTTGAACATTTACATTTGATCGTAAAAATGTCTATATATTTAGGCATATTAGATCATAAGAAAGTAATTTATTTATTTTTATTTTTCATAAAAAACTGTTCATATACAGTGACAAGTACTCGCCTCCTTTGTAATTTCTCCGTTTTTCCCCTACATTTGTTACACTTAACTGTTTCAGATCATCAATCAAATACTAGTAATAACAAAAGATAACCTGAGTAATACACCACACTGTTTAAATGATTATTTCATATATGATAAAAGCTATCCAAATCCATCTGGCTCTGTGCGGAAAAAGATAAGTGCAGTATAAATCTGTTCAGCGGTTGTTCTGTCCTTGGCAGCAAGAAAAATTAAGTAACTGGAAATGAGTCTTTCACATCACCAGGGAGGAGTTTTTGGCTACTCTTCTTTGCAGAATTATTTTACCCCAGTCAAATTGGAGGGTTTGTTTTATGTTCTTTTTTATGCAATCCTGCGTTTGTTAGTTTTAGGTCAGATGTAATGGGACTCAAACCCTTCAAAAAGTTAAATATTTGTCTTATCAGTCAACAGATTATTTTCCCCAATGTTTTGCAGTTCTTTAGATATTGTTCTGGGTTCTTTTGTGACCTCCTCCATGAGTCATCGATGCACTCTTCAAGTCATTTTGGTAGGCTGGGTTCACGAGCGTGGTTCACTAGAGTCTTAAAGCCTTAGACTGACTAATCGATGTGGGTGACCTTGTTTATCATCTGTGGCTGTGGCTAACCACAGTTATTTCATGATTTAACAAGGAGCTGACAATGACTTCTTCTTGGTTTGGATATTTTTTCCCATAATAATTGAAATCTTTTAAAAGCTGTATTGTGTATTTAGTTCTAGTTTTAGTGTTATCTTTGCCTGATGTTAAAATGTTTTTGCAGATCTGAAACATTTAAGTGTGACAAAGAGGGATAAAACTAAAAAATCTGTAAGGCGGCAAAAATCTTTCAAGGCGCTTTTCTCTGATAATGTTAGCAAAAGCTCTTAATTTTATGATGATAAATAATTATTAATGATGCAATAAAAGTCACTCTACCACTGGTATTTTGTACTGTACAGCTGTAATTTTGTGGTGTTTATCAGGCTCATTGCGTGCACCTCTGTTTGCAAAGACATCATTAAGCATGTATTTATCATATCTTTTGGGATCTTGCAATATTTTTCATCCTTAAAAATGAACAAACACAACACAATTCTTTCCAAGTAAATGTAATAATTTAATTTCTTTGTAATTATTCATAAATATAAAATTCAATATTGCACAGTGTGAAAAAAATCACCAGAAGATTAAAACATCTAAATTTCACAGTTGCTGATTGGATGAAGACATATGAAACTCTCCTTTAGCGTGAATCACTTTCCTTCTTTCTTAGACCACTCGCTGTATCCACCAGTATAATTGCATGCGCTGAAATAGAGAACAGAGATGAAAGATGTCAGAATATAAAAGCTGTTATTATTACATCATAAACATGCAGTAGAAAGCTGCACATTTTTAACAACAACAACAACAACAACAAAAACCAAAGATGGCTCTCTACAGTCTTAAGGACTTATTGCCTTTGTGTTAATGAAGAAGACTTGGAGGTTTTTTTTAATGGGCCTTGTCCATGTATATGTGTGTATTGTGTATTATAAGCAATAACTTATTTACGTCACATATCCCAGCTGTTGGACTTTGCCGATGGCCAGTCCTGATCGCCTGCCCGTCTGGCAGGAAAACACCAGCTCTGGTGCATCCAGCTGTGGCTTCTTTATGCCATACTTGGCCTTGAATTCCTCTGGATTCATTGCAAAAGCAGTCTCCACTGTATCAACTGAAGGAATCAAAGAAGAGACGAAGGTATAAAACATGAATATGCAAATGAAAACTTAGAGAAAACGTACAGAACTTGAAAAACAATCTCACGTGGGATATTGGTGCATCCTGGAATATGTCCTTTTGCTACCTCCTCTTCACTGCGGACATCAATCAGAATGAGATTTGGGCTCTTTCCCACAAGAGCCTTCAGTTCCTCATAGGAAATATCCTTGGTACCTTGAACATGGCAGAAAAAACGTTTCATCAAATTAAGTAAAACTACACCACTTTCTTTTTTAGATACAGGTTTTAAGTGACAAATCATCCTGACACAAGAATGCATTATTGATGATCCTTGCCAAAGGAAACTAATTACTGTTCATGTGAAAGGTTAGATGAAATATGACACCTGCTTTACCTGTACAAAGGTACATGCAAACACACTGATAAGGAAGGATGTACTAATGCTAACCGCACTGATATCAGTGGCTACATGTCATTTGGCATGTGTAATGTAGTGATTCAGAGAGTATCTTTGCTTCATTGTTAGTGCCGCAACAATCTAGCAATAATATTCAAATACATGTACATGACCCAGCCACTTTGTTAGGTACACCTGCTCAGCTGTTCATCATCTCAAAAATTTAATTAACCTGTCACACGGCATACAAGGCTCACCAAAAATTAAACAATAGAAGAGTCATTTCAGCATGGTCCAAATTCTCTAAAGCTTATTTATAGCAGCTACTGGAATCAATACCAAGAAGAACTGAGAAAGTTCTGAAGCTAAAGGGGGGTCTTGCTATCAAGGTGTACTTATTAAAGTGGCTGATGTAAATCGTCCTAGTTATTTAAACACAGTAAGATAAACAGAGTGTTGAGTTCAGCTATTAAAATAATTAGTTTCTCAATTTGGCTTTTAGTTTAAGTAGAAGATGGCTTGAAAAAGAACCTGACATTTAGCTCCCCTTTCATGCTATATTCCTTACAAGATAATTTCACTCGCATGTTGACTTGTTCTTATCATATAGTGTGATGAATATGAGCCAGTAAAATAGGAGTAAAGGTACACTGTCCTGACTGCCTGTGAAAATATGCAGATAATTATCAGCGGTTATTAAACCTGATTGTTTTTTCTTACTCGAATAACCGAGTAAGAAAAAACAATCAAGTCCTTAGGGAGACTTAAAAGCTTCCAGTTTGAGCTATTTATTGTTTGCTGAGTCATTCTTATCCTACAAAGTGAGGTTTCTTCATGTAAATATTTAGTAGTAAGAGAAATAAATGTGGGAAAATGAAACAGTTCAACAAAAGGACCCCAAAACAAGTTTAAGTTTACAAAAATATATAATTCAGATTTTTATGAAAGTACTCTATTACTTCTTCTTAAGCTACTGTAGTTTCGAATTGTTATTTTACAAATTGCTTACCCATTAAATTAGACGTGCTTCAATTCAGACAGCAATAAATATTTTATAGTTTGTTAACCTGGTTAACAAAGTTGCAGAGTGGGCTTAAAGACTCACCTGTGTTCGCCATCCTCTTTGTTGGGTGAAGTTGAAAATATGAATGGCATTAGCAATTATATATAATGGAATAATAATGCACCTTCAGCATGCATTTGTTTGGTGGCACCTCATTGGCTCACCTACTGATAAAAGGTGGATCTTAGCCCTCGAGACTTCACTGCTTAGCCAATCAAATCAAAGTCTTACTCATTTGTTTCCCAAGTAAAAGCTAGAGGAGGTGTTTAGTGACTGTGCAAAAGCCTGTTTTACAGTGTATAGTTAGTGGCTTAAATATTTTTTACAAATGTTTTGTGCAAGTAAAATTATGAGTGTGACATGCCTAAATGATCAAAAGTAAACCAGTCTCAGCTCTTATAGTGCAGACACAATCGCATTATTAGAATGAAGTGAACCCAACCTTTAAGTGGAAACTAAAAAAAAAGAGGTTAACATATAGAGTTCTCATTTAAATGATTTTATTTTTTAAAAAGCACTCAGCAGTGTCTATCTAAAAAAAATAACATTTACTTTACATTCTGTCTTTGATAGATTAAAAAAATATCACAGATCTACAGAGGTTAATTTGCCAGCAAATAAAACTGTGGTGGCTGCAAAAGAGCATAATAAATGATTTGTTAACATTATTCCTCAACTTTACAGTCATATTCACTCATATTTACACATTCCTTGAAGAAGGAGTTTAAATAATGTTTAAATTCTGCAGTCACTGATTACACCACTACAGAACTGCATTTGTCCAGATCACAGTGTTCCACGTGTACTTTAGTAAGTCCATCAGTAGAGTCTCTCTTTCCCTTTCGAAACTTCTTATACTTCCCACAGATCAGAGCTGCTATTACAACCAGTAAAAGGAGAGTGACTCCTCCTCCTATGATCCAGGCCATCAGTGTGTGGTCAGAAGATTCAAGAAATTCATACCGCTTACATGAAAACTCTGAAGGATCGCTGCTTCCTGCGTTGTTCACTGCCAACACACACACTTTAGTTCCCACTTCCAAAGATCTGACCAAACCCCGCCGTGACGCATCCCCAAACTTTGGGACTTCACTGTCCCTTCCCTCAACGACTATTCTGTACTCAGATACCACTGAAGATGGAGCACACCACTGCACCTGTATTTTCCCTCTGTCACTCCCCTCACTGACTGGAACCAGCGCTCGGATACGTGGTGAGTGAGGACGCACATTAGCTCCACTCATCCCAGGGCAGAGGCACCCAGTTTGCTCTGAAAGTGTAACACAGGGAACCTGGTTCTCCGAGCAGGGGTCGTACTCGCAGAGCTGGTTTTTCTGGTGTATCTTTGGGACGTTCACCACCCTAGTAGGAGCTTTGGTGGTGTCGTATTCAATAAGGTCATAATCATCCTGGCCTTCTGAGCCCATGTCAGGCACGTGTATGATCTGTGAATGGGTGATGGGTGGGGAAGCAGACGCAGCATTGGTGAAGAAATGGGAATGCATGGGAGGCAAGACAAAAAAGAGAAGTGCCACCAGGTTCCTGCAAAGTGAGGTCATCTCTGTGAAAAGAAATGACAAGAATAAATATGGTCACTGGTCACTTTACAACCATAAATAGACTGATTGATGCAACCTAACCACAGCTTGTCCATTAACCTGTAATTTCCTTTAGTTATGATGAAGTAAATTACACAAGAAACGCACTGAAGCAACAGTCACTGTAGCAAAAAAAAGGAACTAGTTACCAGTGATGGGAATAACGGCGTTACAAGTAACGGCATTGCATTTTGAGTGGCACAAATCATTTGTGTGGCATCTTATTTAGTGCAGAACACCTGATTGTTATGTAAATAGTTTGAAATGGTTATTTAAAAAAAAAAAAAAAACAAGGTAAAAGGTAAATGCAAATAACTGGTGTTTGCAAACCTTGTGCATAGGATTTTAAAACTGACAATTTATATTTGCATTTAAAGTTATGAAATATGATTCAATAAACATGTTTGTGGTTGTTACAGTAAAAAATATAACTTTTTCTACTCGATTGTATGTTTTTTTGTCTGACTTTAGATCAATTGTGTTAAAACAGTTTATCAAAATAAAAAAAATCCTGCAAATTCAGACACGTGAGGTTGTGCTGAAAAGAATGATACCAAGCAAGGCAAAGTAAATAGTTTTTAAAGGGGAAAAAAAATGGCTAATTATACCCTGGACCCCAGAGGGTTAAACTTTTTAAGTAATGCAATAGTTACTTTTCCTAGTAATTGATTACTTTTAGAATCTTGCAACTCAGTTACTAACTCAGTTACTTTTTTGAAGAAGTAACTAGCAACTATAATGAATTACTTTTTCAAAGTAACTTAACCCAACACTGCTAGTTACTGAATTTGGTTGAAATTTCCAATTAATAGTTCTGCAGTGGTGAAATAGTGAAACTTTAAGATTTGTTCTCCATTTTGGCACCTTAACACGTACTGTTAAGATGAACAGTAACTATTAACATCTTAACTGTTAAAACAACTCCACGCTGTTTGATACAAAGACACATTTTTCTTTCAGTTCTCCTCTGCTCTTCGGTGTAATACTTTGGAGTTCAGATATAATCAGTCCCTCTCTTTTCAGAGAGCCATCAGGTTTGGAGAAAAGTAATGGAGGGAACTTAAAAAAATAATTATTAATATTATTTTTTAGCTTTGAGACACTTAAGTTACCTTAGCAGTATGCTTGGTATTACTATCCCGTTGCAGGATGACTTGCGGTCTAGATAACAGGATAACGGATAGGTTTCTATGCACGTCAGAATTCATTGTGCAACTGCCCTCAGCAGTCATATCGTCAGAGGAGATAAGCTTGCTAGCACCTGTGGTAGCCATAACATTCTCACCACCATTTTTAAAAAACAAGCTTTGGATCTTGGGCAGTTCTTCTTTGCCTCCACACTTTGATCTCGCTCTTACTCTGATACAGCTTAATCTTGTTCTCGTCTGTCCATGACGCCTGATTTTTCAGAATTCTGCAGGCTCGTTTAAGTACTTTTTAGATTTAAACTGTAGTCTGGCCATCCTGTTTTTGTGGCCATTTAGTGGTTTGCATCTTGCTTCTGTATTCTGTTCATGAAGACTTCGAAGTCGCTGACAAACACAAACACATACCTGCCCCCAAAGATCTGTTTCTTTACCATAGTGAGGGTTCTTTTGTCCTCAGCAGTGGTCTTCGTTGGGTTAATCGTCCCTTTGTGATTACAGGGCTGATGTCTTTAACTGTTTTATTCTTCTCATAATACCTTTAGCTTTTTCCTGTTGTTGAACAATGGCAACTACAGACTCTGTAGAAGCAAGTATAAGTAACGTATCCCTACGCTAATGGACCAATGTCAGACTTTGATAAGATAAGTGGAAGAGAATGGCTGGCTGGATGGATGGATAAATGGATGGATGGAAAGAGTGGCACTGGCAAGCAGAGAAAAATGCATCCTTGTCCCAAACATTATGGAGGGTAATATATAAAAGAAGAGAAAGATAAAAGAGTTTCTTAAGTCTGGTAATACATAAAATAAAATTCTTTGGCTGGATTCGAGGCACCAGGATGCTGTTTGCCTTGGTTTACAGCTCATAAATGCTCTTGTGTACACTCAAACATCTGCAGTGTCCTGTCCTGTAAACACGGATAGATAAATAAATACTGAGTGCGGGAAGACAAGTACAACTACCCCATCAGCACTACCATTGTTACCTGGCAGAAAGCCAGGGGAGTTTTGTGGGAACCCAAAATGTAGAAAAAGCCGGCTGGCTTTCATTCTGGTCAGTTTACAAAATTATTCATAACAGTCAGAAAACATTTTTCATGCTGTTAAACGATAATACTTATGACTAAACCTCTAAAAATAAAACATGGAGCAAAGAAAATACTGAAATGGGTCTACAGTACCTGCTTAATGCTGATGGATGTCTGAAGTTCTTTGTTTCCACTCTGGCTGCTCTCACCGTGTGCTCCCGACTGTTCTCAGTCTTAAGCTGTTTCTCTCAGACTCTCTCCTCCTCCTCATCTACACCCCCTCATCATTCTCTCCCTTCTGGGCCTCCCCCCACCTCCTCTTTTTACTCTTTTTTCACTTCTTCCCATTTGTTTTTCTTCCAACTGACCAGCAGTGCTCTTTTATTTTGTTAATCCGTGTCTGGAATTTGTGTTTGAATGTGCGTTAGGAGGGAGAGGGGGAGAGTTGCCATGTGTCTGTGTGCTGCTCAGCATATTAATTTGCTAAGTAACAGCGGGAGACAGGCTTGTGCTTGTTGCTCGGAGTGTTTTTCACAATCTGTAGGTGTAGCTGTCTGTTTTTCCATGTTATATGCAGGTGTTATTATGGAAGGGGACAGCACATAAGGTCACCTAACTACGTGTTTATTTGTGCTTCTCAGAATCAGGAGGGGGGTGAGGAATGCTTGGGTGTATTTATTAAAGTTGTCCTGCATCTCTTGTAACCCCTCATTGTGAGACATTGGAGAGAAACGATGGAGGTTTGTTTTGTTTTTACCCTTTTATGGGATAAAGCTGGCAGAGTACACATTTTTTCTTTCTTGTTCCAAATGCCACTGTGGCACAGAATAGAGGAAAAGTACCAGCGCAGGAGCCTCCTTTTATCGTTAAAGGCTCACTCAACTCATATCACTGACATCTCTGGATCCTTCATTTCAGAAACAATTCCTAAGATCTTTGGCCGTTTTTAGTCAGTAGAGTCACGCTGAGTGTTTTATACAACATTACAGTTCTTTGTTTGGGAGGATGATGATTGGCTTCTTTGTGTGTAAAACAAAAAGTATACAATGAGTTTAAAAAGCCATAACTGCCTTTGAATTTTCTTAGAATGATTATTTCGTTTAAATATGAGAAGATTTGAAGGCAAATCTGTTAAGGTTTTAGTGAGTATGAGTTTACATATGAGGGCAAAACGATTGAAGAAAGCTATAAATCTGTCCAGATAAAAATACAATAGAAAAGAACCAAAACATGCAGTCATTCAAAGTGGAACAACATAGTTACTGTGCCAGGTTGCTTATAACTTTAACTCTCAAAAAGAAGAAGCTGAAGTTGGAGCTTTAAGAATACACAAAATAACATAATATGAATCCACACTGGGAAAAGGTATGCTGTGCACAAAAACTTAGATTTAGACCCGCATAGCTCTAAAGGGTTGAAAGTGAGGTGTAGCCTTTCATCTTTCATAACATCTACAGTCTTTCTCCTAATTACCTTTAAAAATTCTTCACTATCACATTTAAGACCTTGACTCTCTATGTGCTTGTTAAAAAGGAGTCTAGCTGAGTCATCAGTTGGGAAATTCTGTAACACATTTTCAGAGAAGAGCAGAGGTGCTTCACAAGTGGTTGTGCCTGTTGTGGGAAATGAAACAGTGTTGCGCATCTTGGTTTTATTATCATGCAGAAGAAATATTGAATCCAAATGTTCTTTTCTCCCCAGCACAGCCTTGTTCAAAGGCTGCGATGAAGGATTAAAAAGCTGAATTGAAAAGCTCAGACTTTCAAACAGGTCAAATGAAACAGATATGACTTCTCAGTTTAGACCTAATGAAGGTTCCCAGGAGTCGTCAGATATCGATTATTTCTGAAATGTCATCTATTCCACATCTTTGGTCACTTGATATTCGTGGTATTACCCTTAAGTAGTATCTCAGTGCTTACTGGATGAAGCAAACATTTGATGAACGCATTCACGTCCTCGGGATTAACTGTAATCATGTTAGTCATGTCAAAATGGAAATCTTTCCATTTCCGAGTACTTTAATTTTCGAATGAAGACCTGTGAAACGTTCCCTGCTGTCACAGCTGTATTTTAATGTTTATCCAAAGACATTTTAAGGGACAATCTTGATACTGGGAGAACTTCCGGTTCTTAATATCTTATTTGGGGAAAAAGTTAGCAAAGCTTTTCAGTGGTTACATGACTGCTGATCCTGGGGTTATTTAAGACACTGAAGAACTATTTCAGCGGTTCTTCAAAGCCAAGTGCTAAGACCTGGTTTTAAAATGACTTGATTTATTGCTCATTAGCAATAAATGCAGATTATGTCTCTGAACAAGGCAGCGTAGCTTTTCTCCTTGCACTCCTGTGTTTAGTCAGTCAACCAAGCATGAATATAACATGTATCATTTATGTGTCATAACTGAGTAGAAAATTCAGGAAGAGCTACTGTAAATTCAGTAGGAAAGAGCATATTTAGAAAGGTCTCCTTAAGTCGTCCCCCATATGTATATTCTGTCTTCACGTTGTTTTGGCTACGTGAAACCACCATTTCTTCCCCTGTCTGAACCCCCGTTTGCCACGTCAGAAATTGCTAAGTATCAACAGTTTCCCTGAAACTGTCTAGTACAGGTTTCTGTGGTTCATCAAGTTGAAGTCATTCATTTCAACATCCAGTCAATCCTTGAGGACAGTCCAGGATCTGTGATAACGATTCTTCTCTCATTACAGAAATATTCTCACATTTTCAGCACAGCAGTAAGTTTTTTCTTGCTTCATCCAGCTCAGCGTGGGCATTTTGCTCCATTGTTTTTTTTATTTTAAAATAAGCAAGATCGTGTTTTATGACATTAACAATAAAGAGAGCCAAAGAATTTCACTCTGCATGAACACAGTGTCAGATTAAAAGAAACATACAGAAACAGTGGCTTACAATAAAGATTTTTTCAAAGGTCTGCAAGCGACGACTCAGCCAACGATACATCTAGACAGACTCCAACACAGAGACCCTTCAGGCAGCTTGTATGCTATTTGTGTGTGTGAGGTCACACTTGTGAGGGTAGGATTACGTCAGATAAAGAAGGAGCTCCTCTCTTCGTCAAATATGGAAAGCGGAATCGACAGAACAGAAATGGAAGCAAGTATCTGCTATTTTTAACAGGTTACAGCCGATCAGCCAGTTTTTTTAAAAGATTAAATTTATTGCCTGTTTTTTTCATGTTCATTGTCAACTCTGGAACAACTACTTACAGGCAAAAAAGTATACAGCATAGAGTCAGTGACTGACTATGTTCAGTAAATCTTGTGATCGTTGGGAGGTGAGTAATTCCTGGATGAATGGCTTGACTTCCTTATTCAGCTTTTTCTCTCAGGTAAAACCAAGCAAACGCAGGTGGCTGAAGGAAAACTATGCACAGACTGAGCTGATAGCTGATATAGTCACTGTTTTGTCTTCACTGGTTTTTCTAACATGCCCTTATGTACTGATAAGGTCAGCAGTTTTGTTAAAGGTGGAGATCATCACTAAGGAGGCCAAGCTTTTTCTTTTTAAATTACTTTCCGCGGTCAGTTTTAGGCCAGACTGTTTTTTTTTGTTTTTTTTTAATTTTTCATAGAAACTGTGGTTCAGAGGTCCCTGAGGAATAAAGGAAGCCATAAAGATTGAGTCACATTACTTGAGATAATGAGTTGCCTGCCTGTGCACATTCCCCTTTCTTTCCCTCCTACATGTTTGATCATGTTGCTGTATGTGACACACAGCCATGACCACATAGACAACTCCATGGTTTAAACTTGTGGTGTAGTAGTGGTTAAAAAAAATCCCTACTGATATGGAATTATTTTATTGATTATTTTCCTGAATAAAACAACAATTATTCATTAAATAGGGAATCTCCTCTAACATATGTTTATTGAATCAAAATAACATCCCTTTAGTTTCCCATTCACGTATTCAGTTTCTGATTGATTTGGCGCGACTTAATCAAACTCATTCTCCAGTCCCTCTCATAGTCCATACGTCTCTGAGGATTTAAGCTATTTCTGTTTAAACAGGAAGCACTGCTATTGGCTAAATCCCAATCACCTTTGACCTCCCACTTCACTCAAAAGGAATCTCGTGGTAGGGTTATTACCAGACTCTGTGATGTTGTGTGAACCGCTACTTTCAGCTTAAAATAGCCGTGGAACCAGAATGCAGTCCCAGTCAGCGTGAAGTCCCAGTGATCCTCCAGAGGATAATTGGAAACAGAAGTGTAATGTAGCAGTAATATGTGATGACGAGGTCCCACATTCCTAAATCTGGCCACAATAGAGTGAATTATAAATTTGAATTGGATTTGTTTTGTTTTATTGGCCTTTTAAATCACACAGAGGGCTTTATTTCTATTTTCTTTTTCCCTTTCCCTTTTTTCCCTCTCTCTTAAAAAACTTGAATGTGTGTAAAATTTTACGCTCTATTTTTTTTTTTTTTTTATTTTCATGTAGCTTATATGAACCTTTTAATTTTTTCCCCTCTGTAAATAACTTTTTTCAATTTTGAATGGTGCTATACAAATAAAAAAATTAGTATTGTTATTAATTTGATTCCCCAATGAACTTACAATACCTATGCGTATTTTATTAATTATTTATGTGTCATGAACCGGATCAAATCTCAGACAAAATACAGACACCAGACAGACAGGGGGCTTAAATAAACAAGCATGTATTTTATTAAATTAAGCTCGTAGACATGTGGAATTGCTGTCAGTAGAAAGCAGGTATATGATGAATGTATCTGAAGGAAAGGAAGTTTACCAAAAGCAAACAAAACCCAAACCAGCCACTCTTCTCCCCAGCAGATGAGAGCGTGCCGGAGGGAAGGGAAAGTATTTTAGCACAGAGCCCCTTTTAAAAGCCATTAGCCAAGTTCCAACAGGCATGTTTCCGATAAGACCTGTCAGCCACACCTGTTTCCTACATAAAACTGAGGTTACATTCTAAAAGTCCTTCGCGTTTTCTTCATCCTACCCGCCTTTCCTTGGCCTTGATAAAAATGTCAACAAGGTCAATATGTCATGAAGACTCAGATAAAGAGAAGAGTGATGCAATGAGAATCCAAACTAGTCTCCTTAACAATGTAATTCAAGATGCCTGCAGTGTCAAAACTACAATGAAATGCAAAACGAGCATCTTAATTCACAACATGTTGTTAACTTCTTGTTATATGCAGGTCATGTAAAAGACAACGGTTTTAACTTCAAAGGTCGGAATTTTAAAGAAGAAGAAACAAAGAGGGCCAGATTTAGAGTTTGTTGCAGCACAAAGCCTTCTTTTAGCATTAAAAGGCTACTGGATTTAAGATAGATAGCCCAGGTGAAAGCCTGTTGTGGTTCTGTCCTTCTAGCAGTGTTTTTTAATTTGAAATGAGAGGCGGAGATGTTATCAGAATCAGTAGGTGATTGGAACGTTGGATGGATGGCTGAAAGTTGAGTCAAGCCCAATTATGTCTGTTTCCCAATAATACTGGTACTTTCATGAAACAAACTAGAAACTAACTGAACCGGGCTCCCTTTTTCTCAGCAGTGCGCACACAATGAGTGATGTTTCTTTATTTAACTGTCAAATGCGGCTTTTGTTTTGTACTATGTGAACATGTATGATTAATGTCTGAATGCAAAACAAAAAAAACAGCATCAGTACTTTCACTAAGATCCAATCTGATGATAAATAATTACTGTTCTTTGTAATATTAATGATGATAATTTGCACTAACACAGCTCTCCTCTGGATGAATCCTGTTCTCCAGTCTCATTCCTCATGACCCCTCTCACAGTGCCCAGTAATTTCTATCAGAAGAGATATCCTTCCTATCTGAAATATTGTTTGATGTCGTTCAGACTCTTCTCATTGATCTAACTTACCTTGTTGTGTATTATTTTGGTTAGTAGACCTATATCACCCCCTCCCTCTTGCACACTCACTGGGTGAACTGCTAATTTGTGCTGCTCTTAGTAGAATACTCAGTATTGCTGAAATGAACTGACGATGTGATCTAGTCTACCTCATTTCCTCCTCTTTGTTTAAGATATCCATGATAACTAAAGTAAAAGAAGTGAAGTGAAATTACCCCCATCCATCACTCCCAGCTCAATCAAAGTAAAACCTAACCAATCATTATCCTAAAGGCAATAGACCTAAACAATAAAAAAAATAATTATAAAGAACCTTGAACTCACCTTGATGAATTAATAGAACTCATAATCTAGATTTACAGCACTAATATAAATATGTGTTTGTGGAAAAAATTCATCCATCAGCAAGTTTGATGATCAGAGTTCAGCTATGCATATAACAGCCTGTTGTTGAAAATGTAAACTATTGTGGTTCATGAATAATTGAAAGATTTATTTCAGTGATATATGGGACTACTTTGTCTCCTCTCATTTCATAAAAGATGCTCCCAGTGTGTAATATGCTAAGGGATTTAATAAAGGAAGCAATGAAACGAGTCACTTCACAAACTTTTAATATTTTTGGACCATACCCGAAGAAGAGTTGCTCCAAACACGTTTCCTCTTTTTTTTTTTTGATTATTAAAGTCTTAATTGTTCTCAGAAAAGGGAAAGAGAACCTTTTTGGCCTTTTAATGATGCAAACTAATAAACTGCATATTTTCTTTGAACATATCAACAAATGTGTGACATGATGTGAAATCTCAACATAAAATGTGCTGATAACAGAGAATCCATAGCAATAAAGTTTAATAAGAACCATATAGATGTAAAATGTACATTTAAAAAATACCATTAAAGCAGGCAAAGAAAAAACTGCACCTTACTCTTTATCAGGGGAACCTAAACATTATTATGTCCAGGATATTTGTGGCATATCATGGACATACAAATAACCTTTGTGATAATTTATCAAACACTGCACTCGATTTTAATGCGCATGAAACAATTATCTATTGTTCATCTCCACCAGTAGTACAAATGCTTGAATTTCTGCAGTCTTCCTATGATGTTATTAAGTCTTATTTAACTTTAGCTAGTGTTAAATGGATGCAAATCCAAGTATTTAGGTATCACTATAGAACAGAATGTGCAAATTAAAATTTACTTGGAAAGACCTGGGTCCCTGTTTCTTGGAATAATCTACAGAAGGAGCTGTAGTGATTACGACAGGGGAGACTTTAAGTTCTTCTTATTGGAGCAATAGACAATAGAATAGGTCTCTTGGTCAGTGTGACTATATTTTTAAAGCTGCTCTTGTAATGATCTGCATTACATATGTGGTTTGTGTTCATTAGTCTGCGCTGAATACCTGGATTGGAACTTTTAATCGCGATGAAACTTTTACCTGTATAATAAATTAATAAATGATAATAAATCAAGGATAGTAAAAATAGCAAACATGCTTTCGCTGTCATCATTACTACCAATAGAGCAGCTTGTTGATTCTGATAATCTGCCAGATGTTGCTATAAGAAATGTGAAAAGCACTTTTTTTCTTCTGCAGCCTGGCTCCTGTTTGCAAGTCTGTTGCTCACACTGCAAGGCACTTTATTCACTATTAAAAATGAAAGAATATAGAATGGAATGTAATTAAATAGAAGAAAAAACATAACACTGGAAATGACACAGACTTATGATTGGTGGTATTTATTATATATTTTTCAGTGGCTGATTGACATACATATCCTTTAATATTTGCCAGGAGGTGCTGGGACATCCTCACATGCCTGATGAGGAGCAGAATTCTTGAAAATACCAGACTGTGAATCATGTAGTAGTGGCTGAGAGATTATTATCAAAACATCTCAAAACTACCAAAAGGCAATGTGGGAGCCTCTCATTTACACTGTCTGGATAGTAGCCAACAGCATAAACATCTCTACCGATGGTTCCCGCTTTGAGACCTTTACACTGAGTTGTAGCTCCTCTTAGTGGTGAATGTTCATTATTAAATCTTTCTTCTTTTTCCCACCTTTTCTTTTCCAATCACTTATGTTTGGAAAAATAAATATTTTTCTGCCACTAAAAAAAAAAGAAATGATAAAGTAAAATGAGATAAAATAAACATTTATTGTCATCTGTAACTTATAAATTATTAGTTATTATCTCAAAATTTAAATGTACCAAGGTAAAAATTTTGAGAAAATAAGGTAGAAATACTATACAAACTACATTTTTTAAATACTTTTGTTTTTTTGATATGAACAACAAATTTTACAAAATTCAACCGACAGTTTACAGCTTACATATATAACTTATGTTTCCTTCTTTCTTTTTTATTTTAATAAGGGATTAAAAATTCCTAGTTAGGTCCCACAATCACAAAGAAAGTTAAGGTCATGATGTGGGAAGTGTTATACTGTAGCTCTAACGCTGCTGCTGGAACAAATATGAGACTTCATTATTACCAGTGTGAAAGCAGTAAGAGGGGGAAGAGAAGGCATCATTTCGACACTTTTTAATGTCCATGCACATTAATTTCATACACTACAAGAAGTTGTGTGGTACAAAGCTAAGAATCGGAGACTTGTTAGGTCTTTTTGAGCTATGCACTCTAAATTCACACGTGTAAAACATTTAAAAAGATGTCACACTGCTTCACTAGCAAAAAGCTAGAGCTCCTTTATAAACCTTGAGCAAACTAGTGATTGTTAAAATACCTCAGGAATATCAAGGATGTTGTCACATGTTTTATGAACTTCCAATATTTTCATGGTCTTACAGCATGACACAAAAGTTTATTTATTTATATGTATTTATTCATTAATATAAAATTCAGTGTACAGTCTGAAAAATACCAATATTTATTTTATGCTTCCTGTTTTCATAAATAAATATGAAACTCTCCTTTAGCATCATTTTCCTTCTTTCTTCGACCACTCGCTGTATGCACCAGCATAATTACGTGCACTGAAACAGAGAACAGAGACATAAAAGATGAAAACTGTCTTTATTACGTCAAGTAAATGCAGTAAAAAGCAGCACTTTTTCAATAATATGAAAAAAATGTCTTCATAAAAAAAAGAACTTGACTTTGTATAATTAAAGGACACTTGGAGTTTTTGTTGGGCCTTGTGTATGCATGTATGTATGTATATATGTGTATTTTGTTGTATAGGTAGTGACTTATTTACTTCACGTATCCTAGCTGATGAGCCTTGGTGGTAGCCATTGCCCCTCGCTTGCCAATCTGGCAGTGAAAAACCAGCTCTGGTGCATCCAGCAGTGGCTTTGTTACTCCGTACCTAACCTTGAATTCATCTGGATTCATTTTAAGAGCGCCCTCTACTGTATTAACTGGAGGAATGAAAAAAGAGACAAAGATAGAAAACATGAACAACAAGTACATAACTGCCAGAACCTGATAAACCACATTCACCACAGCACACATGCAAAGGATCTATGTGTGTGTGTGTGTATATATTATATATACATACACACACATACACACACATATATATATATATATATATGCGCAAAATGCTAAATAAAACAAACTTGACAGACGTGGAATATTAATGGATCCTGGAATATGTCCTTTTGCCACCTCCTCTTCACTGCGGACATCAATCAGAATGAGATTCGGGCTCTTTCCCACAAGAGCCTTCAATTCCTCATAGGAGATTTCCTTGGTACCTGAAAACATAGGAGGAAACACAAGAAACAGTATGATAACCTTTCATCAGATTAAATAAAACTACACCAATTACTCCTCAAATACAGGTTTCATGTCACAAATCATCCTGACACAAGAATGCATTATTGATGATCCTCGTCAAAGAAAACAAATTGCTGTTCATGTGAAGGGTCAGATGAAATATGACACCTGCTCTAACTGCCCAAAAAGGTCCATGCAAACACACTGACAAGGAAGGATGTACCAATGCTAACCGCACAGATATCAATGCTAACATGACATATGTAGAGCGTCATGTAGTGATCCAAACACTATCTTGGCTCTGTTGTTAGTGCCACAACAACCTGTACATCATAATTACATGTACATGCCCATGCTATTTTGTTAGGTACACCTGCTCAGCTGTTTATCCTCTGAAATACTTAATCAGCCAATCACATGGCAGCGTATTTGGAAAATAGAAGATTGCAGAAACATTGCCTGGTCTTAATTTCTGCTGCTACATTCGAATGGTAATGTAACAGCAGGTTATATTTTTCTTTTTCTTTAAAGTTGTAAGAATATGCAGACCTAGTTTTTGTTATGTAAATTCGTAATTAATTTTATTTTTGGAAAGTGATTGGTTTATTAGCTTATGGACCCTCCCATTAATCAAGTGATTAATAGCACCCTGGAGGGGTGTGGTAAAGATGTTTTTTGTTAGTCAAATGTCAGGAGGGTTTAAAAAAAGGTTTTTTTTGACCACTTTTGAAGTTGTTAAAGCAATTTAAGTTAACTTTAATTTAATTTTAAGTTTTAAGAATTTATTTGGTTGATTTTTGTTAATAATTTTCCACGAAATAAATACCATTTAATTTTAAACAATGAAGTCAGAAGTGTGTTCTAAAACAAACCTCCCGTTGCCACCCACCTTTTCTTGGACTTTTTGGGTGTTTGGAACATAAAAGGCCGTGACATAAGCAGAGTATTGAGTTCAGATATCAAAAGAAGAACACGCCAGACTAAGCTGCCACATATTGTAATTAGTTTCTCAATTTGGCTTCTAGTTCAAGCAGGAAAAAAAACAAAAACCTTTAAAGACTCCCTAAAAGCAGAACTTGACATCAAACTCCACTTTCATAGTACATTCCTTACAGGCAGATTTTCCATAAAGGCAGGCGTACTTGCTTTTATCAGATCGTGTGAAGAGTGTTAGACGGTAAGATATGACTAAAGGTACACTGGACTGATGCAACAGGTTATGGTATGCAGATAATTATCAGTTTGTTGTTTGTTGCTAGAGTAACCGAGTACAGTCCTCAAGGAGACTGGTGCCTCCACTTTAATCTCTTTACTGTTTGCTGAGTCATGCTACAATTTTTCCTTTCTGTAAATATTAGAAAGAGAAATACAGCCTATGGAAACAGTTCACCAAAGTGTATGAAAACATATAAATATTTTTTTTATGAAAACACGGTAATGCTTCTTAAGCTGCTATAGTTTTGGGTTGTCACAATTAAAAATAGTCGTCTTTTACTCATTACGTTTGACATGTTTCAGTTCATTCAACAAATTCAGACAGTAGCCTTCTATAGTTCACATACGTTAACCGTATCTGTAAGAGTGGGCTTAAAAAGACTCACCTGTGTTCGCCATACTGGTTGTTGGATAAAATTAGAAATATGAAAGTCATCGACAATCACAAACGGTATAACAATACTGGATCTTCTTCCTGATACATTTGTTTGGTGCTGTCTCATTGGCTCGCATACCGTTGAAGGGCGGGGCTTAGTCGGCGAGACTTCATCGCTTAGCCAAACAAATCAATTTGTCACTCTTCAAAGTAAAAGGAAGTAAAAGGTATTTAAATAAATGCATATGTTGAATATTTTTTCACAGAGTAAAGTATGTGGTTTAAATATTTTACGTTTAAGTGTTTTGTGCGAGTAAAATTACGAGTGTGATATGCATAAAGGATCATATGCAGTGAGCACAAACCTTTTAATGGTCGCAAAAAAGATCAAGTTGACACAAACATAGTTCCTATTTAAATCATTTTATTACAAAAACAATCAATCAGTCTTCTAAAAATAATATTTACTTTACATTCTGTTTCTGATATATTAAAAAATAAACAATCTACAGAGGTTAATTTGCCGGCAAATAAAATCATGGTGACTGCAAAAGAGCACTATAAACTATTTGTTCTCGTTACGTTTTACATGTACATTGTTATAATCGTATTTACACATTCTTTGAGGGAATTGAAATAACATTTAAATTCTACAGTCACTGATTACACCACTACAGAACTGCAGTGTTCAAACTGTACTTTAGTAAGTTCATCAGTAGAGTCTCTCTTTCCTTTTCGAAACTTCTCATATGTCCCACAGATCAGAGTCCCTATAACAACCAGTAAAGGGAGAGCGAATAAACCTCCTATAATCCAGGCCATCACTGTGAGGACAGGAGATTGACGACATTCATACCGCTTACATGAAAACTCTGAAGGATCGCTGCTTCCTGCGTTGTTCACTGCCACCACACACACTTTAGTTCCCACTTCCAAAGATCTGACCAAACCCCGCCGTGACGCATCCCCAAACTTTGGGACTTCACTGTCCCTTCCCTCAACGACTGTTCTGTACTCAGATACCACTGAAGATGGAGCACAACACTGCACCTGTATTTCCCCTCTGTCACTCCCCGCACTGACTGGCACCAGCGCTTGGATACGTGGTGGATGAGGAGGCACATTAGCTCCACTCATCCCAGGGCAGAGGCACCCAATTTGCTCTGAAAGTGCAGCACAGGGAACCTGGTTCTCCGAGCAGGGGTCGTACTCGCAGAGCAGAGGTTCTAGGTCCATCTTTGGGAAGGACACCATCCTAGGAGAAGCTGTGGTTGTGTCATATTCCTCCTTATTAAAGTCATAATCATCCTGGCCTTCTGAGCCCATGTCAGTCATGTGTATGATCTGTGGACGAGTGATGGGTGGGGAAGCAGACGCAGCATTGGTGAAGAAATGGGAATGCATGGGAGGCAAGACAAGAAAGACAAGTGCCACCAGGTTCCTGCAAAATGAGGTCATCTCTGTGAAAAGAAATGAAAAGAATAAATATGGTCACTGGTCACTTTACAACTATAAACATACTGATTGATATATTTAAAATATTCCTGTCTAATATCTTTCAGAACTTGTTACTGAATTTGGTTGTAATTTCTGATTAATGAAAAAAGCAGAGGCTCTGCAGCGGTACCAAGGATGACAGTGAGACTTTAACATTTGCTCTCTGTTTTGGCATTTCACTGTATCAAAAGAGAGAAAGACAAAAGTGTGGTGACACACAAAATAAAGTTCTTTGGCTGGATTTGAGGCACTGGGATGTAGTTTGCCTAAGTTTACAGCTCATAAATGCTCTTGAGTATACTCATACATCTGCAATGTCCAGTCCTGCAAACACATTTGTACTTGGAAGAAAGCCAGGCGACTTCTGTGGGAACCCAAAACAGACAAAAAGCTGACTGATTTTCAGTCTGGTCAGTTTATAAAATTAATTATAAAACTCAGAGAATATTTGTAATGCAGTTAAAAGATAATATTTATGACTAAACCTCTAAAAGTAAAACATGGAGCTATAAAGTGAAAAAAAGAAAATACTGAAATGGGTCTACAGTACCTGCTCAATGCTGGTGGGCGTCTCAAGTCTGAAGTACTTTGTTTCCACTATGGCTGCTCTCACTTGTGCTCTCAACTGTTCTCAGTCAAAGCTTTTTCTCTGACTCTCTCCTCCTCATCTACACCCCTCATCATTCTCTGCCTTCATGGCCTCCACCCACCCCCTCTTTTTACTCTTTTTTTCCCCTTCGTGCACTACAATTTTCTTTTTATTTAGCAAGCTTTCTAACTGGCCATCCGTGACCTTGCAGTTTGCACAGATTTTTTTAAGCTCAGATGTGTATTTATTAAAGACCCCTTCCACCTCTTGTAGCCCCCATTGTGAGATGCTGGAGAGAAATGAACGAAACCTCATTTTGTTCTTAACCTTTAATGTGCTAAAGCGGGCAAAGTACCTTTTATGTTTCACAACATTTTTAATCTTTAAGGACAAAAAAAATCTTAATTACTTTGCAAAGACCTTGACTTTATTAAAAAAAACTTTCAGCTGAGATATGCGTGGGGAAATGATACGCTTTCTGTAACTTTTGAAAAGAACTGAAGATCTTTTATCAGAAACAAGTGCTCAGAATTGGATGTGCCCAGTCAGGGGAATTGCAGGATAAAATTCCTTCACTGTTACTTTCCAAAATACTATGTGTCAATACATTGCAGAACAGCAACACAACCTCTACTTCCACAGAGGTAGGTTATCATATTGATAGTGTTACATACTTATTGCATATGAAACTGGATACTGTGTTTCTTCTGAAAAAGAAAGCGTCAAATTTGTTATTTGACGCTTTCTTTTTCAAAGTCAAATAACAAGTGCTTGCCTACTTGGTATAACTCTCAAATGCACACCTTAAAGCTGATAAACTGTAAGCTGGAGAGAAAATAATGTCTCACTAATTTAGAAGGTCTTCATTTAGTATGGTAAAAAGAGTTTGTTGCTCTATAAAAAGCCCTCCATGAAGCTGGGACCATCTTACTGTTCATCACTGATTAAGAAAACAAGAACAACCCAAGGTTTCTCCTCAGTACTGGTTCCAGGCTGACCTACTTAAGTTTAAAGCCTTTCTTTAACCATAACATTTTATTTTTGACAGACTTTACACTTTGTTCTATTTGTGTGTACAGTTTTATACTCTATATTTCTACTCTCAGTATATTTTTCATTGTGAACCTTTACATCCTGTTCTGCAAAGCACGTTTTTTCAATGCTGAAAAGTGCTATACAATAGAAACAGTGCTTGTAACAAATGTTTCTAGTTCTCAATTCTTTGTTTACTATTGTTCCCTTTCGCCTGTTTCTTCTTTGTGTGTCCTCCCCACGGTCCCTTGTGTGTAGTCAGTCATGTCTCTTTACCAATGTCCAGTTTGTGTGTCTTTGTCCATGTCTCTGTCTCAAAGTTAAGGCGTCCTGTTTTATTCTGCTAGTCTCTCGTCTCATGTGCACCATGTTCAGTTTTCCTTGCCTCATTAGTTTGATATGAGTTATATTGTGTCATGTTTCTTCCCAGGTGTGTTCAAACTGCCTCTCAGCCCCACAGCTGACCTCTCTTGTGTATTTAAACCCTCAGAATAGAGGGTTGTGCCTGTGTTCTTTGTTGTGTCCTCCATCACAGTTGTGCCCTCTGTGCTCTGCATTTCTTTATGGACTCATAGGCTAGTTAGTTCCTTACCTGAGTTTATGTGTCCCATTGAAAGGCTTGTGTCCAAGCTGAAACTTGCTTTCAGTTTTTTTTTCTAGGAAATAAATCTTATTTCTCTAACCAAGTAATGAAACATTCAACCCTGTAACATTCTTACTTTTATTGGATTATGGTTATCTTTATGAATGCACCAGGCCAGTATCTAAAGAGATTAGATACAAAAAATTTGGAAACAAATGCACTGTCCCTGTTTCCTGGAATAATGATCCGTCTGTGTTCACTTGTCTGTCTGCTGAATATCGGTTGGAGTTTTTTCATCACTTGCATTTTTTGTAACTGATGCTGCTCTCTTGGCCAGGTCTTTTTTGAAAAAGATATTTTAACTGCTATCAGACTTTGTCCTAGATAAAGAAAGGATAATAAAAACAGCCAACATGCTTTCACTGTCACCATTAAGGCTGTAGGAGTATGTTGTTGATTCTGATAATCTGCTAGATTTTGTTATTTTTCAAGGATTGATGAGGACATCTACCAAGCAGTTTTGCATAGCCTTTATATTGTGCTGCTGGGTTCCCGGTTGCATGTCTGGTGACCTCACAGCTTCAGACACAACTGAACCTGAGTAACCTAAGAGCTAATTTACTACAATTTTAAAAAATAATGAAGGAAATGACATAAAAACCTATTCTTTCTAGTATTAATTATTCATTTTCAGTATTTAATTGACATACAGGTCCTGTACAGTTGGCCAGGGGGTGCTGTGACACCCTCAGCACGAGTACTTCCCAGAGTCTTTGATGACATTGAGCAGAATGTTTTAGAATACCAGGCTACGAATAGAAATTTGGCACACTGGCAGTATAAATAGTGTGTAGATCACAATGTATATCAACACCACAGAATAGTGACTTAGAGGCTTATCAAAATATCTCAAAATTACCAAACATCAGTGAAGGATTTTCTAGTTTTCTCTTTCTGAGTGCAGCCAGTAGCATAAACATTTTATCTTTGCTGTTCAGTTGCATTATAAATAAACTTAATGACAAACCTACCAAGACTGTTTTCACTTGCCATCACAGTAGGAAAAGCGCAGATGTTACTGATCAGGTTAATGCTGAACATTAAGATCAGTCCTAAGTCCTCAAAGCTGAAGCAGGAATTAAACCATCAATCATGATATTTTTTACACTTGCGGTTTCTGCTGTGATATCAGACAACAAAACCTGTCTGTACATATGTTAAAATATCATGCAGTTTGTCTTCACAGCCACTGGAATTTATGCATCTGTTCATGTAAAAGTCTAATCTTTTTAATAAGAGACCTTCACACTGATTTGTAGCTCCACATAGTGGTGAATCCTCGTTATTGCTGCTTCCTGACCCTTCAAACCGTTAACACCATAGATGGTAAAGTTCTGCTGTCTTTTTTCCCACAATACCCTATACTAAAACCTTACTTATGCCACTGAAATAAATAAATCCATGAATTAAATAATAAAGATTTCTTGCCACCAACATATTAAAACTATACGTCTCAACTGAATAAGTCATTATGTCAAAATTGTGAGTTAGGTGTCTTAAATGATCAGCTTACTAACCCAAACGTGTGAGAAAATCAATCTAAATTGAGAAAATATCTTCAAATTTCGAGTTAGTAAATCGATTTTTTTTTTTTTTAGATTTTAATCCCGTATTTAGATTTTTTGGATGATATTTTTTCCTTTCTCCATATCCATACAATCCAGAGAGTTAGTAAGCAGATAACGTTCCTGACGTCTGCCACAATGATGTAAAAACATTTTTAATCTAAAAATTCAATTGATAGTTTAGAGCTATTTACAACTTTAATAAAGCTAAGACGTATTTTTTAAAATTATAATTAATATTATTTATTTTAGATATTAGGTCACTTAATCAAACGAACAAGACTTGTTACAAAAATTAAATTTAAAATTTGCAAAAATTACAAAAGTAGATATATCTCTTGATGTGTCGATATAATACACAGTATGTTATATTATGTTATATTATGTTATACTAGATTAGATTAGATTATAGAGGAAAATGCGCTGAAACGGATGTTTGCATTAGCCACAGGATGTTGTTACTAATCCGACACAAGAGAGGAAAAGCAAGCCACACTCGGGTTTTTCCGCGAAAAGCCACGAAGTGCAAACTCGTTCTACTGTAACTGTACTGAAGCTCCACCATTGGCTCCAACTGTCCGTCCGCCGGGGAAAGGAGGTGGTCGAGGAGGAGGGGTGTGTGGATTTGCTGAATGACGGCTCGGTGTGTGTTGACACTTGAGAACCGCTACAGCCTACGGGACATGCACAGGCCTACCTACGTTACATGTCCACCTTGTAAAGATAAGAAGAAGCGTCTAATTCTTGCATTTAACATCGGGAAATGTTGATGATAGCGCGGGAACTGCGCGACGGGGCTACACGGAGTCGAGGCGGAGCGGACGTTTTCGCAGGTTGATGATCCTCTTTCGGCACCGAGGAGAAGAGCCAACACAAGTAAATACATGGTGTTAGTCTTTATAGGCGGTTAGGCAGGCTTGCATTAAAAGGAAGGATAGGCGGTGCGAGCTAATTCCTGGAAATATAGACCTCCGGCCAGAATGACACACGCTATGTTTGCAGGTTGGAGTTTATTCGCTGAAGTTGGGGCTGCGAGCAGCGTGTAGGAAGCTTGTGTGCCAGGAAAAACACCATCCGTCTTTCACGTTTGACAGATAACCAATCAAAGCTGTTATTCAAATCGGTGCTCTTATGTCAGCGACCTATATCTCATGCATGTGCGCCAAAAGCCCACAGTAGCCTCTCCGCCAGATCAGACAGCATGGGGACCAACGGGCTAGACAACCAAGCGCAGCCGTCCGACGGAGAGTCACGGACGGAACAGCCGGCTCCAGGTCCTCAGATGGAGCAGAGGGATGCCCCTCAAGACCTAGACACGAGAAAGCATGACCAGGCGGACGGCAGCGAGGGTAAAATCGTGAAGGAGGACAGCAATACGCAGCTGATCGAGACCGGCTGCAAGCCACCCCTCACGCCGGGTTCCGACTTCGAGGCTAGGGTGCAGGTAGAGACGCCCGGCCACGGAGCTGGCTTCGTCCCACCCGAAGGTGGTTTCGCTGGCTGGCTGGTGGTTTTTGCTGCAACCTGGTGCAACGGGTCAATCTTCGGAATTCACAACTCCTTCGGGATCCTGCACATGATGCTGGTGAAGGAGCACACAGACCCTGAAGACCAAACATCCCAGTTCAAAGTGGGTGAGTAAGTACTATCTGAGCAGTATCTCTCTGCTCAGGTGGGCTGGAGCTGAAGCCACAAGTGAGCTGGTGGACAGGAGTAGAGAATCTTGATGCACATTTGGTTTATAATTATAGGAATTCTTTTAAAAGTGGAAATTAGAGCTGTGGAAGTGCCATTTAAAGCACAATTACTATAATAAACATTTTAACATCAACTTTATATTAATTTACAGGATGTTTATTTTAATATGTATATCACTTTAGAAAAAAGTGGAATAACTTAAATCCCCAGTGGAACACTAAACACAGTAATGAATAAAACAAGTGCCCCACCAGCACATGTAAAGTATGCTCATTGCTGCATTCTTATTTTTGAATTATTATTTTCTTCTCTTACTCTGAAATTGCTCCTTACATCCTGTTGAAATCTCTAGTTTTCCAAAGCACCAGCATTCTAATGAGTTACAGGCACTTAACTGAAAAAGCACCGTAGGCACTTGTTAACTATTCATTAAGGCTGTCTGTTTATCTACAACACAGTTTGCTACAGTGGGTCCTTTGATAAAGGTTTCCTTAATGATATAGTGAGCACAAAGGACTGAATATTTGTGAACATTTGCACCGGTACTGAGCTGATATTGGAGTGCTGTTTTTTTCTTGTTATATTTTCCCCTCTTGGTTCCCAACAAGCAAACAAAGACAAAAATTTTAAGCTATTTACCACAATATCGTTGAACATTTGGCCAGAACAAAGCTGTTTTGTTAAATATCAGCCAGGGTGGTAGTAGACAGATAATTGCAGTTAGCGAGGCCGATATTGGTCGATACGAATGTCTGACCCATGCATTGCTGGACCAGTATGGACAGACTTGTTAGAGTCCCCAAGATGCACATGACTAATGATTAAAAGTCCTGCAATAGATATGTAAATCAGGGATATTGCTTCTGCTTGTAGTATTTAATACAATCTAACAGTTAGTTATTATTAGAGTCACATCATTACCCTACCCACTTCTCCCATTTCAACCATTCTGTTTAGGATCATAAGCTTTCATTACTAAATGGTCAGACTATTTCTCTATCCTTATTTACTGTTTGCGCTCAGCTCCCTGCAACGGGAAAGGCACTATACAAAGCAGTCAAGGATATCAGTCTTAATAAAGAAATCACTGATGCTCATTTACAGGAATGTGACAGTTTAGTCTTGTTGTTGCAGATAAATTAGTCCCCAGAAACAATGGGCTTGGTGCTACTCCAATTGTTTGCAGGAATCTGACATTTTCTTGTGCCTGCAAGTCCAGTAGAAACATTTCTATTCTTCAATGAGTTCACAAAGTCAGCGTCCAATTTGTTGCTAATGAAGCTCTGGCCTTCTGGGTAACCGTGGCTTCTAGCTTTGTGCTTGTTAATCTTGTTAACAAATACTGACTAAAGGAGTAATCACGGGAATTCTTGTTTGGGGGGAGAAGAAAGGGACCCTCCTGCCTTTCTTTCTCCTCCTCCCCTTCCTCATTGTGAAAACCGTGAAAGCTGCTTCTGCAGTGTACTGATCCATACAGAGAAATGTTTTGAGCTCGGGAATCATGTAACAGGAGTGGATGTTTTTCTTAAAATCCTCGTCAGTTCCCGCAATCACATGCAAAAGTTAAGGTCACAATGTGGGAAGGGATTATGGCACTAATGCTGTTTGCTGGAACAAATGTTTATTATTATTATCAGTATAAAAGCAATGGGGGGGTATAGGAAAGACATCTTATTTATTAAAAGAAGCTGATGGAATTTTATACAGGATGTTTATATTCTCTCCTCCCCATTTTTTGACGTATTTAGGATTTCATCTCCAGCATTTTCTTGGATTTAATTCTGGGTTGAGCTCATATGTGAACAGATTAAGTGAGTAGGCTGAGACCTGACCTTTTTACCTCAGCAGCAGGAAAAAAGCACAGGGGAAGAGCTTAGCTACAATAGCTATGATCTTAAAGGCTTCTTTTGAGATATCCAGTCGAAATTCACACGTGTACAACATTTTAAAAGATGTCAGACTGCTCAATAGAAAAAAAAGCAAAGGACCATAAGGGATAACAAAAGGCTGGATATAATGAAATCATACTTAGAGATCACCATTAGGCCTTGCTGAAGTCTTTTATAAACATCGAGGAGTAAACAAGTGAGTTTCAGAATACCGTAGCAGTATCGAAGTAGGGGTTGAGAACAGTAGGTTCTTTAAATTTTTTATGACGGCGAGGTGTGTGTGGGTTATGAGTCACATATGGTAATGATTTGCTCCGTGATTACAGCATGACACCTTTACTCATTTTTTTCCCAGTTGTTACCACAAAAATGTTGGTAAACTTGTAAAGTGAGTGCACGTGCCCGGCACACCTTTCTTTTGAAAATGGAAGGGGGGGGAGCCCCCAGTCAGGTGGTGTGCGAATGAACGTGGCTGCACCGAATGTGGGAGGAAAGTTCAAAATGCAGCCGGCACTGTTTCAGCTGCAGCAAAGTTGGCAAAGAGGGAATGTGTGTGAAGGGGCAGAAGAAAGGGACTGAGTGAGGAAGGAATAAATTTTTCGTTGAAGCCTAAAACTATTTCCATCTATGTGCCACCGTGAAACGGAGCAGGAGGAAAATTGTGATGAGAAAAAAAGTAGCTCATCAAGTTCTACTTGTTTCTAAGCCTAAAGTTGGTTTACTTACTGAGCGTTATGCACTTTATTCTCTCACAAGAATACTTAATGACTCTGTAGTAACTATACCAGTAGGCTATGGTATCTGTGCGAATGTGAGAAAACATCTGATGACTCCAGCTGCAGAAGCCTGTTGGCTTTAGTCACCTACATTACATCAAATCCCGCTAGCTTGAATGTGCTGTGCTTCACAAATCTACAAATCAACAGAGAGAAATGCAGTGAAATGATTCTTGGGGACTTAAACATCGCCTGGATTTCTTCATCATGCACTCTTAAAGAAAGATGACAAAGAATGCGAGTGATTTAACTCAGATATTTATCATTCCTACCACAGTAAGCTCTGGCATGTCTAGACTCATGTCTGCCTCATGCACTGACCACATCTACACTAATGGCACAATAATGGATCTAGTAAGTATAATATAATAGCAATGACCAGAATCATTAGGTCACAGATTCTGCTTCAAAGACTTATGATGTAAAAAATTCACAGGGGAAAAGAACACACCGAGTGAAAGATTCAGAAATTACATTACGCTTGTTCTTGGATATCTTACAGACTGTTCTAGACAAGCATGCACCGATAAGAAAACTCACTAACCTATTGTGAGCAGCGCTTTAGCCCTGTGGCTTGATGTGGAGCTGAACTAAATGAAGCATGCTGCAATAAAACTGAGAGAATAACAGAATAAACCACCTCATTTTTAGAAACTAAATCTGGAAAGACTGAAAACACAAGCTCAGTTAACTAAAGCATGATAGGAGTGTATTATAGAATAGTTTTACTGACATGTTAGGCACATATATCTTTGTTCATTGAGTCTAATTGTGTCAAAACCCACTATGTATGTAAATAAATAAATATGTAAATAAACTGTTTTTTAAACAAATGGAAATCAATAAAAGCCACGATGCGAATAACTTGGATAGCAAACTTTTTGTTGAACCAACTGAAGAATTTATCAAGAATTGTATATGATTTTTAGGCTTTACTTGAAAGCAATACAAATAGAGGAGGTTAAAACGTGTTTCTCTGCACAAATGGGCTACATAACCTTGATGGTAAATGAATAAGGATATAGCCGATTGCACTTTTGAACTGTTGTCATATTATTAACTTTAGTCGGAAAGAAACAATTTCCTCTCAAAGCCAACGGTTTTAGCCTTTATAGCAGGTAACTGTTATTCTTCTATCACTGGCCTTGACGGCAGCTCAAAATCTTTTTATCTTAGCATAGAAAACTGATGCCTCGTTACATTAACCGCTAGATGTAAAATGAAAAATGGTGACGCTTTCTTGCGTGACGTCAGTGCTGATTTCAATATAAGGAACAATGAACTATAACTGAAGTACCTTAAAGCTTATATTTTCAGTGTAGATGCTGGTGGCTAAGTTACGGTTATTCCGCTAAGCCTGCAGACACAAAGGGATCGAGACCGGTCGGCAATCCCCAGAAACCTCTGGTTGCTAGGGAAAATTTGTGTTCCTCTAAGTTTTTGGAAGTGACATTTGTTGAAACTGATTGAATTGGGAGCTGCATTAGAAAATTCCTTACATTCACTTTGGTTGCTAGCAGATTGCTGGTCCCTCCTAATTTTCATGGAAGAGACTGACAGTGTGTAAAACACTCGCTAACTACTAGCCTAGCAGTATTACAACTTAAAAAAATACAACCAAAAAACAAAAATGGAGCGGATTCACCTTCAAAGTTCAAAGTGTGGTTTGATCCTTTCAGGATCCAGTCAGGAAATGTTTGCTTTAGTGGCAGAACCACACTTCCTTATGTTGCAGTGCTTACAGACAAGTTGGTGTCTTGTCTGGATACGACTTCAGGGCAGGTCCAGCTTTTAGGTGTCAGTCTGGATAAACAGCTTACCTGGTCCTGTCACACTGATAGGATTGAAGCCAAAATGAGTGGCGCAGTATCTGTGCTAATTATGCGGTAGGTAGCTCAGTCAGACAGATCAAACAATTACTGGGTTTATCTCATCTTGACTATTGATCAGCTGTTTGCGTAGAACAAGGTTATGTGTTTAGCAATTTGTTGTTTATCCAGGGTAAGTGTAGAGGGCCTGCTGTTGGATGAAAGTAGGGGACACACTTTAGTTCTCTTTCATTACATTTCAGCTGTTGCTACACCGGTTGTTATTATTAATAAGAACTGCTAATATCGAGCCCCAAAAAAGCTTAAAAAGTTTATTCCTTTTTACTAGTCAAAAATTAATTGCCCTGTCACCTGTAGTCTAATTTATTGCTAGATTTCTCTTAATTTAAGTGATTTCTTGGGTCCATTTAAAAAATTACTCGTGATGTTTTGTTCCTGGTTCAAAGACTTTGAGACAAGCTTCTGCCAGATAGGCTCCATTAGTAATGCTGCAGGTAAAGGAGAGCCTTTTTAACTCAAACATCACAATGTTTATGCATTCATAACTTTAAGTGTTGAAAACCCTGAGAATACTGAAATAACAGGCCTGTTATAACTCACTGGCCTGGACGTTGGAAAGTATCTGAAGATTAAAAGCAGCCATTCGCTGCATGCTGACAATATATAGTTAGGAATAACTACAACAAGCCAAAACTAGTCAACAAGTGAGAGGCATTAAAGATGTTTTACTAAACTGCTTAAAGCTGTCTTCCAAATATTGAGTTGTGCTTCATCATATCTCTGTTTTCTTTGTGTGACCTTGTTGTGCATTATTTATCTTGGCCATCGTTAGCAGTCAGGTAAAAAAAAAAAACCTTTTAAACTCTGTTTCACTTTAAACTCATTGATTCATTGCTTAAAGGCAACAATGGCGTCTTTATTGAAAGTCTTTCTAATGTTAAAAAGCCTTTAACAGAACATTAAACATGGGGAAGAATGAAGTGCAACATATGCTTATAACATTTGTATACACAGTGGTTGGAGAAACTGGGGAAACCTTCAAAGACAATGATTCCAGGTTTCTCTCTGTGTTTCTTCAGTGGCTAGTTGTTCATTATTTTAGATGTGCTTAATAATCATTGTTGGATTTTCTCAAAAACATCAAAAACAAGTGAAGTAACACAATAGTCTGTCTGCCAAGAACATGTCTTAAACCATTAACGTAGGGCTGTGCTCTTGGTAGGTAGTGTGTTATTGTTTTTCCCCTGCTCCAGATTTCTCCAGCATCTCCCAGGACAGCTGGAAATCTTCGGTTGGCAGATCAGGGTGCAACGAGGCATTTTTAGCATTCCAGTGAACAGTGGAATGGGTTCAGGTTGGAAAAAGTTTCTTCAAGCTCCATGCGCTTATAAAAAGGTATATAAAGATGTGTACAAAGAGTATTTATTGGTTGATTTTGGTTAGTTTTAGGCATTTTTTTCTGTATTTAGATAGGATGAGGTCCATTTAACCAGGCGCTTGGCTCTGGACCCTTCTACTGATCACAATTTAGCCTATGGGGTATGCACCCTAACGACTAGGACACCAGTGTCCCCTCAATACCAAAATGCATCTGTTTATAGATGATGTTGCAGAAACTATCATTTCAGTTCAATCCAATTAATTTCAGTTGTACTACTACGCCGACACATGACAGAGTAAAATCTCCGCAAAACGCATCCATTAAAAAAAATAAAAAGGATTACCCCTTTCAGCTTTATTAATAGTGTCAACACAAGCAGTTTGCACTTACTCTCAGCCTGAAATATGATGCGATTTGTAAACATCAGAGGGAAGGGTTGATTTTCCTGTGAGTGGTACCGAGTAAACAACTCAAGGAGCATCCTGATAGCTTTGCTGTCAGAGCTCATTTATGGTCTGAGCCTGAGCTGTTTGAAGAGACTCCTGGTTGATCTGTGACAGATGGGCCTCCACATGCCTTCTGCTAGCAAGCCTTTGCGAACTGTGTCGCCTCACCTGTTGTACTTTCTATATTTGTGCTAACACAACATCCTTGCCATTCTACTGTCTTTATGATACAAGCAGTGTTTTCTCATTCTTTAAAATGAACATTCTGTCCTTATTATGGACTTTAACCTTTAACTTGGTATGGTATTAATTATTATAAGATAAAAATGACTGATTTAAAGGTGACTTTTATGCTTATCTTCATCTTCACAGTGTTGTTCTTGGACTCTACTGTAGTATTCGTGGATGATTCACAGTTGATTCACAGTTGACTCACATGGGCGACCGTGGCTCATGGGGTTGGGAAGCGCATCTGTAACCGGAAGGTCGCTGGTTCGATCCCCGGGCTCTCTGTCCTGGTCGTTGTGTCCTTGGGCACTTTACCCTACCGCCTACTGGTGCTGGCCAGAGGGGCTACAACTGTAGCTCCCTCCACCAGTGAGTGAATGAATAGTGGTATTGTAAAGCGCTTTGGGTGCCTTGAAAAGTGCTATATAATTCCAATCCACTATTATTATAGATGATTCAACATGTTTGATCTAATACTGGACATTGGTGCGGCTTGTAAGTTTGTGCACTGCCTGTGTTTGAAGAAGTTTTAGCTCTTTTCTGGCTAAATTCAAGCCAAATATCTCATGATTGACTGACTGACCACATTAGGGATATGTGCTCTCATCATATAGATATAGAGTAGAAAAAATGCTCTGAATCTGTGCATTTGGAGCAGTTTGAAACCTGAGCTGGATCATAGGGATTACTCGTACATAATCAAAAAACACACTGCTGGATCGTAGCAGTGTAAAGCAATGTATTTGTGTTTTTCAGTTTATTATGTTGCCTCAGCACCTGCTAAGAGCATTTTATGTTACCTTGAGGGACAAAAATACCTATGACTATTGTTTCTTTAGGAGTATGTCCCCCAAGACGCTCTCAGAAACAGTGTGATGCATTGTTTAGGTTCAGCAGTATTTCCCCGTGTCTGCGTCAGCCGTGGAAAATATCGTCAGAAAGCATTTGAACAGATGTGTTTTTGATTGTTTGGGCTCACTGGCTCAGAAACAATAATTTTGAGCTGAAAGCAGCAGTGCGCTGCATTCGCAGTCGTCTAAGCGGATGGTTTCATACACTGCGGGATACATTGGAAGTGAAAGAAAATTTCATTGGTGCTTCTCAAAGCAATGAAAACAAAAACAACAGCAAGGGATCTTTCCAAGGACAGTGTCTTTGTTATTCTGGAAAACCCACAGACCATATTCTGAGCAGTTTCCCTTCAAAGTATCTTACTTTCTGCCCCCTTAAACAAGGGGACTAATGACCTATTATTCCTACTCTAGTCATTTGATATGAATCCTGATATTCTCAAATTAAGACTGAAAGTAGGCAGTTAAACGTCATTATTTCATTTCAAATCCGGTGCTGTGGACAACAAAATAGTGTCAGTTTCTCATTGCACTACAGCTGCTCATAAAAAAGGATCTGTGAACCCAATAATTTAGTAACTGCAGTGTAGGTAATTTAATGCCTGGTTAAATTTCAGCTTTGTTATGAATGGAGTAACAGGGCCTCTGTGATATGAATGACTTAGTTTTAGTGTACCTTTTAGCTGTCATATATATGGTTGTCTAGGATGGCTACACAGATTAGAGTAGACACAGTTAAATAAATATACATTTTAATTACATAACACATAGAAGAAATCCACAAAACACAGTTGTCTTGCATGCATATATTACAGCTTAGCATAAAGCATGCTGAAATCATTAGTCTTATATAAACTTCTTATTATATCAAACCCAACCACATTTTTCTGCCTTAAGTGTTCTTACTCTAACATAAATATGGGTCCTATAGAGTCTGCTGCTTCTTGTCAGACTGCATCTATCACGTTAAGAGAAGCTTGTTAACCCCCTTCTTTGCTACCCCACACAAACAGACATCTTTTCATTTGGCTCCAGTCTCCCTCACTGTGTTCTTTTGCTTTTGTTTGAAAGTGTTTGGACCTAATCCCCTCTAATGAGCACAGTGCACTCAGTTGTTGTGTCAGGACACTGGGAAATGGGGTTTTGTTGTGGGGCTGGCCAGAATATAGAGTATGCTGTAAGGCAGTGTGACACGGGCCTGTTGTTTTGACCCTCTGATTTCACATCGGACCTTTTGGTTTGTCATGTCCAAACTGTTATCGGTGCAGTACTAGCACTGCAGGTGCTAGAGCCATTAAAAAAAGCAATACTGGAACTACATTATAATGCCAAACTGACCAATTTGAGGGTTATAAAACACTTCACATCTCTGTGTCAGATATTGGGCTTTCCAAGAATGAGTCTGCAAGAAACAGCATGCTAGCAGGCAGCAGTGCATGTCCAGATGGGAACGCCGCAATCACTAGCTGAGATTGGTGAGATTAAGTTAAGAGCCTGTGGTATTTTCCAGACAAACCAGCTGGACATCTAGTATTGAACAGAAAAAAGGAAAAGTATTACAGGTGGTAGCTTAAGTGGTCTTAGGAGCTACATCAGTAAGAAATAATATCTGAAGCTGAGGAAATGCAGTGAGTTTAATTCAGCAATAGAAGCACTCATAACTATCAGCCAGTTCACACTTTTAGGTAACTTAAAGGGCACTGTTTTTATGTTTGTATGTCTCACTACTTGCAAATTCCTCAAAGTATGCTATTTAGAATTTGACTGGACTAGAAAAAGTCTCACCTTGAGCAATAAAGCATAATTTAAGCATCACAATCTACCTATGTATTATAGTGGACCATTTATGATGGTCATTTATGATATACTCATTTGTAATATGAGTATATCACTATCTACTAGAGCACCATTGGGAGGTGGTGGAACAGGAGATTCACAGTATGGATGTGCAGCAAGTGTGTGATGCTATGATGTCAACGCGGACCAAAATCCTGTTTCCATCACCTTGTTGATTCTGAGTCTAACCCAGCACTGCAAGGTAACAAAGTGACTAGTGAATGTGTATCAAAAGCATTTAATATATTATACTATTAAATCTACTGAAATTGTTATTGAGGATGTAGATTCCACCTATATGGCTGGGTGTATGACCCCCCTCCCCTTTTTTCCATTTAATTTGAAAGAATAAACTGTAGAAAGACTCGAGTAGAGTCCTGTGTTTTAATCGTACTCTGTGTACCAGAACATGTATTACATGTATAGTATAGTACATAGTGTTACATAGTGTCCACATTTAAGACTATTTATACAGTGGTGCACAGCTCATGTTTCACTCTGAACTCAGTGTGTGTGTGTGTGTGTGTGTGTGTGTGTGTGTGTGTGTGTGTGTGTGTGTGTGCGTGTGCGTGCGCGCGCTTAGGTGCATGAATCCTGCCATCAGGCTGTTTAGTAGTCTCTCTGGTCTCATTTCTTTTGGACTGTTGGACCAGTGTGACCCAAGTCCCAGACACCATGGTAGACATCAAAGCTACCTTTGCTCCCTCAGAGACTGGATCCAGACATGTGTTTGTTTGTACTACAGGGTACGCGGTGTCTCTGCTAGAGAAATCTGCCTCGTTATGTTTTAACACTGCATGCTCTACAGGCCAGAACTATCCACTTTGATTCACTTTTTGATCTGCTTAATCACCATGAGAAATCTTATAGAGCGTGTCTGATCTACATGATGCAAGTGTAGACACAATAATGAGTAGAGTTACATAAATGTATATTAATAGCAAATCACATCAGGTGGTGAGAGAGTCACAAAGACAGAGAAGAAAAAACTAGTGTGCAGCATACAAAGCTTTGTAGTTTTTCAAAGCTTCGGGAAATCTTGTGGGCAAAATTCTTATTGTCTGGGTTAATTAATACCTACTGTATGGGGCATTTAAAGGCAAGACTCAACATGCTACACATGTTTACTTTGAGCGTGGCTGCTGCTGAGGTCAGGTGGCAGATTTGCAAACAGCTTGCAAGCTCTCAAAAACTTTAAACAAAACATAAAGATTTGCATAGAGGCCCAGGCATACGTGCATGAAGGCCATGTTGTTTTTCAGTGATGCCTTTTTTAAGTTTTATGCAATAACTTCTACACGTGGAAAAAATTATGTTTTAATGGTCAAGGACTGCACACACTGATCTTTGCTTTGTGTACAAACAGATATAACAGTGTCTTTTATTTACTTTAGGTGATAGGTATAACACCTGAGATTTCCACATGCTTCTGATGATGAATTCTTTCTTCTCTCAACTTCCTCTCCAGCCTGGGTTGGGGCCCTGGCCATGGGCATGATCTTCTTCTGTTCACCTGTGGTCAGCATGTTCACAGACCACTTTGGCTGTAGGAAGACGGCTGTGAGTGGGGCGGCACTGGCTTTTATAGGACTGCTCAGTACATCGTTTGCAAAGTAAGACATGTTTGTCAGATACGTCCTTTGAAAATATGAATGAAACCATGTAAAATTATATGCTAAATCAGGGGCTCTAGATGTTTTGCCCTTTTAGGCCTCCAAGAGGAAATTTTGTGGGTAAACCATTATGAGCTTGCACATGAAAAACCCATGTGGGCGCCATGTCGGCTAGCCCATGTGGTCCTCTGTGAGAGTTTTCTGTGGACAACCTACACTGGGTTTATTTATTATTATATTTATGCTCGTTTTTCTTCCTGATGTCCTTTTTTTTTCATTGTAGTTCCTTGATCCTTCGTTACTTCACATACGGCATATTGTTTGGCTGCGGCTCCTCCTTCACCTTCCAGCCCTCGTTGGTCATCCTGGGCCACTACTTCCGCCAGCGCTTGGGTCTGGCCAATGGTGTGGTGACGGCTGGTGCCAGCCTCTTCTCTATGGGCCTTCCGGTGTTACTGAAAGAGGTGGTGGAACCTTTGGGCCTCAGCAGAACATTCCAGATCCTCAGCGTCTTCATGCTGATCCAGGCTCTGCTGGCGCTAATGTTCAAGCCTCTGATCCCTGCTGGGGGAGACATGGGCCCCCAAGGAATAGGCCCCGACCATTCCGAATCCCAAACTCAAGCTAATGCTCAAGGTGGAGGCAGGTGGAGCAGGGCGATAACCACCATCAGGAAGTACTTCAATTTGCGTGTGTTTCACATCGTCACATACCGAGTGTGGGCATTTGGAGTGGCTACAGCTGTATTGGGCTATTTCGTGCCATATATCCATCTGGTAAGAACATAAGATAGGCAAGAAGTAATTGTTTCTAAATGGTGCTGCTTTATAAATATTTACAATAAGCCCAGTTTTTATGTGAATAAAGAAAGCACTGTTTAACAGCCTTTCAGTTATTTCTGCTGTGGTAAAACATTCCGACCTCTTTATTTATATTATGCGCTTACACAAAGAGCATTAGAGATCAGTGGGGTTCCTAATCATGGGTTTGATGTAAAAATGCTTTTTCTCAGCTGACACTGGAAATGAGGGGGAGTGAGATTGATGTCAGAGCCATACTGTTGCACTGTGGGAGGTCTGGTGCCATTCATCTTCTGTAGGCCTTTTGGAAAGAGGGCAATTGAATGCATGTCAACTGAGTAAATGAGCAGTGGCTGAACATCGCCTTTGTCCCTCTCAATAAGGATAACAGAGTTTGTCACAATAGCTTCTGTGAGGAACAGCACTCAGTTGCCAGGAGTTAATTGTGCTCTTCTTAATTTTTTTTCTGCTTCAATGTACAACCTTTGAAAAAGGTTGCCCAAAGGGAAAATCTATATTTTAAATGTGTCATGTTGAAGCCAAAGAGCTTGACAGTAGTTTACTAACTAAACTACTCAGCTAGAGAAGCCGAAAGTAAAAGAAGTCCATTTATCCATTTTGTTTACATCCACAAACTCAAGTATGTTTTCAAAGTCTGAACTCTGATTGAATTTGGTGTGTGATAGTAAGATAGTAAAAAATGAAGATGAAGTGTTAAGTTGCTGTGAAGTTGATCTCCCTCTATCCAGATGTCGGATGTTCCAGCTCCGGCCTCCCTCTGTCAGGCCTGTTGTTTCAGGCCCGGGCCCAGATGTAAACACTGCCCCGGTCTTTGTATTGGCTCGACCATCTCAGGAAACCTCTCCTGTATGGCCTCTCTGTATCCCTAAACATACCTATCCTATGGCCATTGATGAATGTAGACCTTCAAAGCAGAGCAAATATTTCACAAGGACCAGCATGTTCAGGAAAGACTTCAGAGGGCGGTTTCATGTTTTGGATCTAATTTGGGGGTCACAGCTAAAGGGAGCGGGAGGCTCTGACCTATATGCGTTCAGTCTTCCTGCTCCGCTGTTCCAAAGGTCTGTTGATGTGGACATTTTGTTAATGTTTGAGGTTGATTTGGGGTGAAGGATGAACAATTCCACTCCAACAAATGCTGAGTGTAATGTTTTCTCGGCAATGAAGAATACGGTTCATGAGCACGTTGTATAATATCTTTGTCATTATATGCACGATGGACTTTTACGGACTAACAGTGTCCACAGTAACGATTCTGTCTTATTGTGTCTCTCAGATTAATTTTGTAAAAGAACAGTTCAAGGGCACTGAAAAGGAGTGGGTGCTCCTTGTTTGCATAGGAGCATCATCAGGGGTGGGACGCCTCACTTTTGGAAAGATCGGGGACCTCATTCCTGGTCTACGGAAAGTCTACATGCAGGTGAGGGAATTATTGAAGCTCTAAAATTTATGCAGACTGCTTTTCTTTACTGTTTGGTCTGTTTTTGGGAAAACCTAATGCACTTCACAGTGGTAAGTGTGCCTGTCAAAAAGTGGTTTTTATAAAATTTGCCTCATTCACCCACACAAGCACTTTTTTTTTATGCTTTTCCTTATTATGTAAGAGTAACTCAAACAGTCCCAGACCATCCCACTACCATCACCATATTTGACCGTTGGTATGATGTTACTTTTCTGAAATGCCAGATGTAACGGGACACACGCCTTCCAAAAAGTTCAGCTTTTGTCTCGTCAGTCCACAGACTATTTTCCCAACAGTCTTGGGGATAATCGGGATGTTTTCTGGGAAAACCTAGATGAACCTTTATGTTCCTTTTGCTCAGCAGTGGTTTTCATCTTGGAGCTCTGCCATGCAGGCTTTTTTTGCCCAGACTCTTTCTTATGAAGTCATGAACACTGAGGCAAGTGAGGCCTGCAGCTCTTCGGATGTTTTTCTGGGGTCTTTTGTGACCTCTTGGATGAATCGCCACTGCGCTCTTGTGGTAATTTTGGTCAGCCGGCCACTCCTCGAAAGTTCCCCACTGTTCCGTGTTTTTGCCAGTTATTGATACTGGCTCTCCCTGTGGTTCACTGGAGTCACACAGTTTTAGAAACAGCTTTATAACCTCTTGGGAGTTTTCACTTATTTTGATTCTCATTTGTTCCCGAATTCCTTTGAATCGCACTATGGTGTCTGGCTTTTGACGATCTTTTGGTCAACTGCTTACTTTGTCAGTCTGTTTAAGTGATTTCTTGATCGAGAACACGTGTAGCAGTAATCAGGCCTGGGAACTCAGCTTTCCAAAGATGTGATATACAACAGTTAATTTATGTAATAATTTGTTTAAAAACGGCATTTTGTGTTTACTTGTGTTTACATTTGTGTACATATGTACATATGTTTGATGATTTGAAACATTTAAGCGGGGCAAACACTTTTTCACACACCTGTGTTGTTTGTTAGGCCCAATTTTACTGAAATATTTATTTTTTATTACCTTGGTGAAATTAGAAATTCGTTTTTATTAATGGCTTAATGGCATTATGTTTCTCTGGAATGAAAAACAGACTTGCGAACACAAGGGGAATTACATGACTGGATAATGTCAGGTTCCTTGTCTATTTCCCAGAAAATAGACAAGGTGACGTGAGAGCAATTTGTGCAGTGAATACAAACAGGAGTTGCCATTTCCTGCACGTGCGGCTTCTGCTGAATGCAAAACACAGGGATCCATTGTTTTGACCAGCAAACTCGTTCAAGCAGCTCACTAAGCAAAGGGGCACGGAGTTGCCGATTAATTAAAATATAAAAACAACTTTGAAGTTGTGGGACATGCATACTTAAAATGTGCTGATCTGTGATATCAAGCAAAGTATTTCTAAAGCTTCATTTGCAGTATTAGTCATATAAAGAATTTCCTGACAGTGTGGCGGTGAATATTAAAGAGTCTAGTTATGCAAGAGTCTTTTATAGAATGAAATCCAGTATGTTTCTTTTGTCCAAGTGTTGAACACAGTTTTTAATTGCTTAAATCCACATTGTTGTAGTTGTGAAGGGATTTGAAGTAACATTCTTTGGCTCTTTGAAGTGACACAGAACAGTCATTCACAGCATTCATGCCGTAGACACTTAGTGAACAGACAGCTTTATATCTTTTATATTTTTCATAATCATTAACATGTAGTTTATTAATCAGATTGATGACGGCACCGGTGCACTCAGGTGAATTACCATAGTAAATGTAACTATGATGCTGAACTTTGCCTGACGGAGACGTTAGATGAGAGCGATGACACAGGAAGAGTCCTGAATTGGAAAAATTAATTCAAAAATTCTTTTATGTTGTTACCACAGAAATGCACTTAATTTAAATAGTATTTCACAGTAAGGACCAACAGGTCTTACCGAGCCAAGTGGTAAGACTTACTCATATCAGAACTTTGTTTTTCTGCATATTTAAAGTATGTATGAGAACATATCAGGACTTTTCATCGTTCATGATCAATTTCTCTGGCAGACAAAGTACTTTTTATTTTCTCAAATAACTTTACCTGACATAAATATGTGTAGGTGGAGCCTGTAGATGGAGGGTGTGTCCACTTGCACACGTAACCATATCTGCCTGAGGCCAGATTTACATGCATGAACAAAGGCAAAAAGAAAGCAATGTGAGCCATCTGACTGACTGCATTTAACGCATATTTATCTGTCAAAAAGATTGTTAGGAGAGCATCAAGACGTTCAAAGCTTGTTTATGGGTTCTTGCTGTATTTTGCAGGTGGTCTCCTTCATTGTTCTTGGCCTGATGTCCATGATGATTCCTCAGTGCTCGATGTTCGCCGGGCTGGTGGTCGTGTGTGTGTTTCTGGGACTGTGTGATGGATGCTTCCTCACCATGATGGCTCCCATAGCTTTTGAGCTTGTCGGGCCCATGCAAGCCTCGCAGGCTATAGGTTACCTTCTAGGCCTCATGTCTATCCCTATGACTGCAGGTCCACCTATCGCTGGTAAGAAGCTATATATGTGTGTGTGTGTGTTTTCCACTTTTTGAATAGCGCAGATATATGTCATTTACACATCTGTGCTATGCTTGTTGGCAGTAGGGATGCACAATGAGCTGAATTATATTAGCAGAGAAAAACCTTGGACGTGGGTACAACTAACGTAATTGGTAAACGGAAAAAGACAAATGCACAGCAGGACAGGTTATACACTGGTTTGTGTTTAGAGATGGTTGGGCTCATGACCAGCCACTGCCCGTCTCCAAGGATTAGTGTTCATGAAAAAGCACACACAGTACTGATCTTCGATCTGCGTTCTTTTGTTCCGCTCGCTAATAAAAAAATAATACCTAAGAACACTAGTCGCAGCACGCTGCTGACTCAGGCATCTTTTGACTTTATCTCAACAATCTCTTTTGCCTCTCACACATACCAGAGCTGCTTTTACTACACAACTTTCTGACTTCCTGACAGCTTTTTCCTGGCCTTTGTAGCCTCAGCCAACATACTGAAACTCTTAGATGTCAAATGCTAAATGTACTTTTTTAAATGAAGAGTCATGCTGTCTGGCAGGGTTTTTTTTTTTATTTCTTTAAAAGAGATTTAGTTTTCAAAATAATCTTCACTTCCTAATGACAGATTTTTGTTTTGCATTGCAGTATTAGAGACAGCAGTGCACTGACATAGATCAATGGCATATCCAAAGCTATGCCAGCAATATTGGTGCAACCAATAATCCTGCTTACTGTAATAATAAATTACTATGCACCTCTTTCATAGTGTGGTTAAACAAAAAGAGGCATTATGACAGTATATACCTGCAAATTGTTCAACTAAAAAAAAACCTGCTAGTTGTAGCCTTGCTGTATTCATTTCTTTTGCAAAGTCTTGTTTTCATAATCAAGATATAGGAGATCCAATTTCATCTTTAATGTTTTCTATTCAATAATCAGAAATTTAATTTTAATTTTGGGCATTTTGTCTTTTTTCACAATTGACCAGAAATCTAGGAAACAAGACAGAAAATAAGGAATTCTTACTGTCAAATTCCATGAATTTTACAAAAATGAACAGCCTTGTTTCTTGGCTTTCTGTCTCCTTTGTTAGCGAACAGTATCACCAAAAAGTAATATGAACAGGCGGTGCAGGTGGGATGTTAATTTAAGAAATTAGACTGCACTACTTGAGAATGCACACTGTGACCTGCATGCAGAGAAAGTGTCTTTTTTATTGACTTATGGTTACTGGAACCAAAGAACTGTGTTAGAGGAAAAACTGAGGGGCTGCACCAGGCCCCATGATAAGAAAAACAAATATTAGTTTGAATTGTGACACATACAGAGCCTTCAATTGGAGTCCAAAGATAAAACATAGTTGGAAATGAGCATATTGGGGCCCCTTTAAGCCACAAAAACAACCATAATAACAACCATACTATAGAACGTAAAAACGGTTCGTTTATTCTAATGCTTAGTTAGCATTAAAGCCTACAAGCAGACAAACTGAAACTAAGTAACACTGTGTTTATGAGGCTTGACAAAGCTTATTGTCTTCTAGGCCCAGAGCTGTAGTTAAACCCCCCCCCCCTGCTCTTTTCTCATGTGTCCTTGAGGCCCAACAAATGTGGATTTCCTTCCTCATATAATCTTTGCACACCCTGGTCTGTAAATGGTTTGAATACTGCATTGTTTACTACAACGTTTGGTAATTACAAATCTTTTTCTTCACTGCCTTCGTCAACACACGGCCTGTCTTTGCTAGTGTGCGATGTCCACCATCTGCCGGGCAGCGGAGTAGCTTAAATGCATTGCAGGATGTGGAAGAGGGTGTACATTTATTTCACTGTGTGTATACACAGTATAAACAAACTGGGAATCTGCTTGATCTAAAGCAGATGTTTTAATCTTTCCATTCGCATTTTGCTTCCTTACCTCCTCTGCACAGGTCTCCTGCATGACTATTTTGGGAATTACACAGTGGCCTTCTCCCTGGCTGGTGTGCCTCCGATGGTGGGGGGCGTGGTGCTGTTCTTTGTGCCCCTGATCCACCACAGGCTCCAGCGAGGCCAGGCATCACCAGAGGAGACCTCCACAACTGCCCACATGTTGCCCAGCGCCCCACCGGCCGAGGAGCCCAAGAGCTGCTCTAATGGAGACATCCTCCCCGGCTATACAGATGTAGAGACACACATCTGATCGCATCATACAAAGGTTAGACATATTTACATATGTCAAATGCTGCTCGTGTATGTGAAAACATACATGTATGCAATAACATCTAGATATTCCAATTCCTTCTAAAACATATTGCATATACTGTTTTTCTCAGGGATTCAGCCCACCAGCACCTTTTCTCATCCATAATCTGTCCTCCACCTAACCAGAAGTCTCAACTGTGGATTTCCTGTTGGCTGATCTTTAACCTGCAACCCTCCAAGACCCCCCTCTTTGGCTGTTTTCTTTCTTTTTTTTGTTTAATGCGAAGAGAAGTTGACAATGCTCTGGCGACAAGTCACGGAGTGGATGAAAAGAGGGCACATTAGCGTCGGAGGTGGATAAAAGCAGAAAAGCACAACGTAGTCTAATCTAGTCGTTGTAACACATACCTCCAAGAGGAACTAAATGAAGACTAAAAAGCTGTCTTTCTGATTTTATAGCATTTAATCGTGCTACCTTAGCTTTTGAAGCTGTAAAAAAGATACACTTTTATTTTTAGATCTTCTGAGAAGAAGAGGTATATAAAATAACAACTAGTGAAGGGATAAAGTCAAAATGTCTTTATGTTGTACCTCAAACATCTGATTTCTTTTTAACACAATGTGTTTTATTTAGTATGTGTAGCTAAAACATGGTTATATCTTAAATGATTTGCAGCTTTGCTGTATTCGGCTCTGCGCTTCTGTTTCTGTTTTCTGCTGTTACAGCTACAAGAGAAGCATGCGTACTGGTTGTACATGTCACAGGAGGTAACAGATATTTCTACAAGTAGATGAGCCAGCAGATACAATCCACCTCAGCTCAGCTGCACATGAGTTTTAGACCCTGGCGTCACTGTGTGTTCACACCCCGCTGTCTAAAACTTAAGCAAAATTTCTTCACCAGTCTGCCTGCAAGGAGGACGTGTGTAATTGTGGCAGCTGTTGATTCCACTGATTCATATGCAATGAACCTTAGTGTTTTTGACCTGTTACCAGTTTTCAGTGTTGGGTCAGTGACTTTTCACCACCACAGTTAATAGAGGGTATTTCCTCCTGAGTCTGTAAAGCATAAATGTTTGCTTTTTTTCTCACCAAACTACATTTTTTTTAGCAGGGTGCTACACAAATCTGAATTAACTGTGTCTGACACAGCTTTGAAAAATAACTGACAACAGTTTTGTGCTTTATAGGTGTGGAAAGAGTTGGAGTCAAGCAGTAGTTATGGGAACTTAATGGCTGTGAAAAACATAGACTTTATTCAACTTTGCAAAAGGCATTTTGTTTGAAAGTGTATGTGTGTGTGGTTGCCTAGTGATCTTAGTAAAGACTAGTTTGAGTTTCACATCCTTTCTGCCTGTTTAAAGGTTATGATGTGGCCTAAGGATTGTTTACAAGAAGGTTATGGTTGGGGTGTTGGTTTGGATGGTTAGGGTTAAAGGTAGGGATGATGTCAGTGATCTTCCTCACAAAGATAGTCATGCATCCTGTGCGTGTGTGAATCTGCATTTAATACTAGAGGCATTTATTTAATATGAAGCTAAGTTGGGGTCTGTTGATGAAGAGGGGGCAGAGATTAAAAACTGCCAAATGGCCCAAGCCCTCATCAGGCCGTCTCACAGATAATCCAGCCAGTTTGCTGCTTTAATTTAGCATCACTACGATGACATCACTAGTTGCTTTTGCAGAAATGGAAAACAAGAGACAAAGTTGCAATCTTGTTGAGATAAAGTATTCCCTCGGGAGGACAATCTGTAGTGGTAACTACCACTTAGCATTTTGGACCACTTACCTCTGCGCTTTTAGATTGCAAGTGCTCCTGAACGACAGACTTCAGCGAACAGACGTGAAGTAGAGCTGCAATAATCAGCTGTTTGAGTTACACAATTCTACGTGGTTCTATGCATAACTGAATCACAAAGGGGGGAATGCCGTGGCATTCAGCTGGTGTTTCTTTGTTGGTTTCCCCTCCTTGCTTTCACTGCCATTACTCAGTCCGCTCCTGCTTGACAACAGATCGGAGCATAAAAGCTGCACAAACCTCACTGCTGAGTGTAGTTTTTATATGGACAAATGGTTCTGGATAGGAAACATACACCTGTACCTCAGTAATTACACAATCCTCAGCAATCCAGTTGAACACTTCGACATTCTCTATTATTTTATAACGTTGCTGTTCTGTGTTGAGATTTTTCTTTTTTTCTGTTACAGTCCGAGAGCCACAAAACTGCCAAATGTCTGTTGTCAGTCAGTCTCGCTTCCTCCAAAACAGTTGGTGCGTAAACGTTTTTAACAGATCTTCTGCCTTCGTATCCGTTTACTCTGTTGTATTCAGTCCTCAGCATTCCCGCTCTTCCGACACATTCACTGATCGTTGTCACCGTGAGTTCTCTTCATGAAATTGTCTTCAGCTGAAGAAATGCTGTTATTTAACTGTCAGATATACTTAATAAGATGGAATAAAGGAATATAAACAGTTTATATGCGCAGGTTGGGAAGCAAAATCACACGTCTCTAGTTTGAGGTCTAAGGCTTTGTTAGATTTTATTGGCAGTGCAAACGGTTGTTTACATAATTTGCAGCTGCTGCTGGCCAATAAAAAAAAATATGGTGGTAATTAAAAATGATGGGTTTACACCAGCCATATAAACGAATGGTTTAACATGATTTCATCCCTCCATGCAAAGCCTCTTTTACTTAACTAAAACAGTCACCAGCTGCCCAACAGATTTTGTAATTAAGTATTATAAATGATTTCAGGAGATGCTTCTAGAAGTGCAAATTCAGCGTCCTTATAGAGTTGGTTTATATTTATATGAAGTGCATCCACCCATATGTAAATATGAAATGTAATGAGGCAAATTCTATTATATAAACTATCTTTTTTGTGTACACTGTCAATTCCACTGCTGCTCAAACTAGGGGCCTGTGTCATTTATATTCCACCACTGGTAAAAAAAATTAGATAAAGCTAATGTCGCAACATTATGTCCTCTTCGGTGACCCCCCAGTTGTGAAAAGTGATTTTTCTTTATGCACCAATTATATCTGTCCAAACAAAATGTAATAGATTTCTTCTTTTTTTCAGTTTTTAGCATGTCATTGACTGTGAAGATACATTTTTTGCTTTTTTTCTTAATTTTTAGTATGTTGGCATCATGTTAATGTTTTCCAAATCACACTTTTGAAGACGAAAACAAGACATTTGAGTCACAGCAGAAACCTAAATTATGAAAACTTGCCTGCCTTACATTTACCTATACACGTGATCAAAATTTGTTTCCAGATTTGAGACCAGAATTAAAATCGTAACATTTTCAATTATACCTGTGCTACTTTTCTACTGATTATCTTTGATTTTCTAACCGCTTCGTCCAGTTTCTGGTCAGAAGCAGCTGAATGCTTTTTATTTTGTAACCTACTGTAGATTAAGATACAGAAAAATGACATATATTACTATAATTCTTTTAAATGAATCATAAATAAGTTTTTTTTGTGATACTGCTGCAAAGAGAACTGTTGAGTTAGTTTGTGTGTCCGGTTCTGAAGGAATACATAAAGGCGAAACACCCAAATGAATGAAAAATGAGACACATGAGTACATGTGTATGGTTACAGGGTGTCTGCTAAACCAGTGTTTGGCTTAGCAAAGCCGTTTGATCTATGCAGCATCACTGGGTTTGTGGTCCACTTTATGAGACTGCATTAATTTCATTCTGATCATGTCAGACTGTAATAATGAATGCTTACTTGGACCACAAGTTGCATTTGTCTCTGTAGCACTCAAAGCTGTAGCTGGTAGTAGTTCGGGAACCGCTAAACCTACAGTACAGCCCCTTATACTTTACCTAAACTATGTATGTACTACTAACACTACTACTTGTTTTACTTAATGTTTTCTTTTTAAATACTTTGTATTATTAGAAGGCTTTGAGTTGTTGTCAGACTTGTCACTGTTTCCCAGAAAGCTTCACCTTTTTCTCCTGTGCTGCTTGTGACATACACTATGCATGTAGCAGCTTCAAAGAGGCACATTAAACTCTAATGTACACGTGAAAAGGCAACGCTAGCATGATTCCCTATGTGCTTTCTTGGTTGTTTCAAAACCCATACAAATACAGGTCAGATGAACTAAATGTGATTATACTGTGTCATATTTACTTGTTTTTTTTTTTCTGCTTGTTTGTTTTATAGGTAATTAAAAAAAAAGCATAATTTCTTCACCATTTGCAGTAGCAAGCCTTGTTATACCGGTGTGCAATGTGTCATTTTGCTGCTCTTCAGACCTCAATCTCTGCTTACTGTGTAACATCTAAAACAAACAGTATGTGTTAAAGCATAGCTGAGGGTCTCTATTATACGCTGAGTCATGATTTGCAGATTACTATGGATCCCTTCCAGGAAGAACACAATATTACAGGTCGCACATGCATAATGTATAGACCTTTCCACGCTCCACATGTTTTATTCAGTGATATTTTTTTTTTAAATGATCTTAACTGTAGGCATCATGTTTCCACATTTATAAATGTTCCAATGTTTTTAGTAACTGTGTTTTTAAATTTTGTGAAAAACTTAATGGTCAAAAGTTTTGAGCACTCCCTCCATTTTCCAGGTATTTATTGAGATTAAGGCTGTTAATGTCTATTGACCGTAAATGGTACAAAGGTAAGCAGTAAACTGCAACAAAAACAGAATTAAGAAAATAATTTCCAGTAGCGGTGCAATTCAACGTAGCTTTGAAAGTAGATGCAAACAATTTTTCTAGAGGCAGCCAAACATCGAAAGGACCCAGAGGGCCAGCTTCAACAGGAACATTCTGTGATTTAATTGTTAGGGTATTATTTACTTGGTCATGAGGGAGTTCTTTATCATTAGTGAAAGCTGCAAAACATGAAAAAAATCATTCATGTCCTCCTTCACATTTTCCAAAACCGTGCAGTGGGCCAGACTGGAGTCCTTGGCGTCCCTATCCCTGCCCTTGAGCCTTATATTTGACCCTCCTGGTTTAGACACTATTTGATGTAAACAGCAGTAACTGGAAAAGTGGAGGTGTGCTAAAACTGTTGACTGATTCTGTACGTTGTCTGGATGGTTCTGCAGTGATGCTCAGCTAAGACCTCCTCACAGTCTTACATATTTCAGTACAGGGATCTGATAAACCTTCCTTCTCTAACCTCCAGTAAGGTTCCTGCAGTTAAACCTCTATGGCCTCTCGTCACTTCTTAAAGCTGCCACCTTTTGTCCGTCTGTTTCACACAAGCTGTACTTTTGCAAAAAAAGAAGCTTTTTTTTTTTTAAATATATATCTATCTGTTTAATTCCTTTTACAGAATGATCAAACAAGGCCAGTGTCATCACATGATCTGAGATTAAGTCATGGTGCTAGAAAAATGTATGGATTTTTTTTTGTCATAATTTTGAATCTGTATCAAAAAAGGCACATTTTTTTTTCTATTAAACCTATAATAAAGACATAATATTGCAGCTCATGCTGTCACTCTTTTCTCTATAGCTGTGCGCTTCGCTTGTCAACTCTTTCACCCAACTGGAGATTAATTTAAGTGTAATTCTGTGCTGTTGTCCATGGACACACTCTCGGTCATCAAATGTGCAATCTGTTCACTATCACCAGAGCAACATGGCTGTGTTCATTCAGGCTTTAAGTCCTGCGCTGGCCTCAGTATTCCTCACTTAGGCACCCGGTCATGGTTAATCTTGAAGTTTACGCTTTGGTGAATCAGCTCCGGAAAGCAAAGCTATTTATGTACAAAGGAAATGACTGGGCACGTGTCACAAGGCAAAGAATAAATCAGTTGTTGACTTCAACTCTGAGCTTGGAGCTCCTTTATAAAGCAACTATAAACACAATGAAGAATGATATTTCTGGGGCACACATTACATTATTTAACCCCTTTAAATGTGAGCGTTCTAATATTGCATGACTATATAGTGTTTAATTCATGGATTTCTTTTATACTTCTGTAGGCACATGTTGTTTGTCCAGCCATCCATCCAAGTCAATTCTCTCAAAAGTGGCTAATTTACACCTTAACATGATTGGACGCTGAACTCCACCCTCAAATTCTCATTCTATATTAAATCCATCTCAAAATCTGCAGAACACAGCTGAAACCCTCATTAATGCTTTGATCACTTCCCACCCAGATTACCTCCTGGTTGGCCAGTCTATCAAAGCCCTGAACATGCTGCAGTATGCTCAGAACAGTTCTCTCCTTAACGTTTTTCAGATACCCCGTCCATGCAGTATTTAAACCCAGAGTACACCATCACTCATTGTGCGACTGTTATGGTAGTGGTAGTATACCTCAGGCCACTTTTTACTTATTTGCTCACCTGTGTGTTTGGAGTCATTATTCTTGTACTTACCTGTATCCTACTTCCTGTTTGAGTACCTGCTGTAAAGAACTCGCTACTAACCTGCCTGAGCAACGCTTGCCCTACCAGCCTCACTACTTACTACTTACTACTACCTCACTACTGATCTTTTTACTTACTGGAAATCAACCTTATAGAATGAGACAAGAAGTCACAACCTTATTTTCTAGTAAATTTACTTGAACTAGTCCTAGCCATGGAGAAAGGAGAGACACTGTACTAAGAGCTGTTTGGTAAACCTGCTAAAGAAATTGGCCTGAATTTGATTTCTGCTGATGCTGCTTTACCAGTGATATTCATTGTTCTTCCAAAACACAAAAATCATTAAACCCTTTGACTCATTCCTACATGTTGACCCCTCTAGAAGAAAACAGAACGATTTTCCTTTAAGAATTGTTTTCATCTAATCCTCTAGATAGATTTGCAGTTAGTGACTGGTATTACCTGTTGGAACAGTACTGGCTTCTATCTTACCACAATAGTGTTGGCACAGCAAATGATCTGCCTTGAAGGTACTTTAAGGAAGTGCCTTAGAAAAATATGTTTTAACAGTAGATCTTTCCATATAGTGAAAACTACAGAAGATTGTTTTGACTGCTTGTTTTTGACAAAATAGTTACCGTCACTGAAGTTTTTACTTATTTTTTTTTAAATATTTGTTATCTCAAAACGTCAAGTTAACTATAAATGTCAATTAATTTTTTTTTTATTGAGATAATAACTCCCCACCCCCCTTCAGCAGCTGAAACAAACTTCAATACTAAACCTTTTTTTCCTAAAGCAAACACCAATGTAACACTCCAAATTGTCCAGCAGGGGTCCCTGTCCTCATGTCTTATATTGAAAGTAGTAAAGTAAATAGTAAAGATTGAGTTACTGCAAATAAATGTACTTATTTTAATAATTATATGATAATTAATTGAATGTAGTTTAATATTTATGCTGGTTGGTTTTATTCTCTGTCTCCTACAATATTTAGTGGGCATGCACTTGAGTCTTTTTTCTTTCAAAAAATATGACTCCTGTAACCGTACGAGCCACTGATTTTCAAGTTTAGATTTGTTTGCAAGTCCATGAGCCAGCCTTTAGACAACGGTGCATGTTCTTGAGTCACCTAAGGGTTTACATGATTTCTAAAAATCATTTAAAAACTCAGATATTTGTGACGTGTTGTGAATGCACACAAATGTTTAAACATGAGCAGAATCTGACTAAAGAACACATTTAAATCTAAACTTTTAGAGTTTAAATAAGTCAAAGCAATGATGTTAACATGTAGATAGTAACTTCCACAAACAAGCAGCTTTATACCAGAACTGTCAACTCATTACAATCTGATGATGTCTGAAAGTAGCAAAAACAAATGAGGACAGGAGACAGATAAATCATGTCTATACTATATGTGTGCTAGTGCAGCAAGAGGACTATTCAATGAGATATGAAACACATTATATGATATTTCTCTCTCTCTCTGTATTGATTACACATGATAAAACCAGATATTTTTGTAGTTAATGCTGAAAAAGTGGTTACAGAAACAACAGATATTTCTATTATTTTACTGTTTACAGATAACTAATTTAATATATTACTTACTTAACTTAGATGCAGGCCATGGTATTTACAGAAGTCTGTAAAGCTGATTAAAAAAATGGTAAAACCCCACAACATTTAATCCATTTTCGTTGAAATGTGCATGTTTAAACAGACACACGATTATGTAGAAAAACCGATGTTGAGATGATTCTGTGCTTGTGAAATATTTGTAATCTCAAAGTTTTTCCGGGTAATAGGGTGTTGTCACAATGGAAAATCGGCAAATGGTCCATGCTGCACATGTGGGATGGTTCTTAATATGGTCAAGACCTACTGTTGCAAAGAACTGTTTATTCATCACCATGGTAACTGAAAACCCTGCAGTTTATTTGGAAGCAAAGCCCCCGAGTAAGTCCATTCAGCAGCTCCTCTTTGAACAATGCATATAGGCAGTGAGTAATCATTACATTGAACTTTGGAGGCATTGGCAGATTTTCTAAACGGTATTAAAAATAGAGTTTGAAGATTATTATTGTTAATCTGACCATCTGGTCACTTTATTAGGAACCATTGTGCAATCTACTGCAAAGCAGTGCAGCATCTTCTTCAAAAATTTGACGGTTCCTGTGACAGGTTTCATGTTAAAAAACAGGAGGTGCTTGATAGAAGCGCAATTTACGAAGAGCTGTTTCACTGGTTTGAATTAGATTTGACAGTTACAGTCCCCAATATCGGTGTATATTACACAAATACATTGTATAGTGGTTATTGCTTATAGTAGTCTCTTGCTTAATATGAGAAAACAATGTGAAAAAAAGAATTATTCTTGTTCAATTTTGCAAGAAGAAAAAGAAGATGGTGGGAAAAAAAAAGTATAGACGAGGCACTTCTGTTTTTGTGTGTTTTTTCCCCCCTAATCTATATGTCGGTTCTCAGGGACCTTAGGCCAAGGTAAGAAGTGATGTCAGTGAGGGTGATAAAACTGTGGTCTTTTCTTCAGTTGTGTCACTTTGTTTTCCTTCCTGCTGGTTTGTAAAAGCCCCGAGAAACAGATTCCTTTACACTGTTGTCACAACAAGAAGTGTGGCAATTGCTCACTGAGGTTCACATTTATAAATGTTTGAAAAAATCTGAAAATTCTGATCACTCATTGGTCATATTTGGAAATTCTTAATCAGATTACTGTCTGTGTGGCAGCTGACGTTTTGAAATCAGAATCAGTAATCAGTTTGGTTAAATACAGTTCCAAAGCAAATGGGTTCGAGATGTTTAAAATCAGCTCAGCCTGATATGTCACTGTCTAAAAATCCATCCATTCATTATCTTCCACTTATTCAATTCAGGGTGGACGCAGGTGATCACAGCAGTCTAAAAAACATTTTATGGACAAAAGGAAATATCTGTTTCTCAGAAAACCTTCTATGAGTGTGTCATGACTCACATTAAAATAAGGTAAGCTTTAATTTTCTGAAATTACCAACTTTTTAGTTTCATTTTGTTTTCTGGTATGATGCAAACTTAAAGAAGAAGAAAAAAGAGGAAACCGAGAGGCCTTCGAGGCCAGCTGTGTGTTGTTGCACATTTACCTCAAAAACCCACTGCACTGATGACATCCATTTGTCCTGTTTCTCACCCCTTACCAGATGAACAACAGAAATGTCTTCTTACATTTAAATACATTTGAGCTTTAACAAACTTGGATGTTCAATACTTTGATTTTGTGCTGTTATTTTTATGATTATTTGATATTTCTACATTTCTTTCCTTCTTTTTCGTTAATTAAATGTATTTTTGATCTGATCTGCTTTGTAGCTTTAGTTGCCCATCTAGATTACGCTGTCATACTGTATCCACTTTAAAAGATACCTGCTTTCTTTTAATTAGACTTGACACTCAAATCAGCCAAAAACTATTTGAAAAAGTCATCGCAATCAACGTCTTTTTCCAGGAATGATGACGGCTATTTGTGAAATAATAGCGTCATGACAAGAAATAAATATTCCCCACCTCCGCATTATCTTGCTAAATTTTCCTTCCTAAAATAATTTCTTCATGAAATAACTCACAGCAACATTTTTGTGATTAGCTTTGAGGAACCAGAAGGTTTTTTTGGCAACAACAGTGAGTTAACAGCTGTTAGCTGAAAACTTTTCTGCATATGGTGTGAAGCTTTTTCTTAAAGAATTTGAGGAAAGTGGGCAAAAAGAAGTGCCTCAAGCAGCAGAAATAGGAAAAAAAATCAGCAAAAACCTGACCTGAGAGATCCGTCCTTCACTTCATCTGTCTACTGTTGACTGAAGCCTCATCAGAAGGAGGCACAAGGATAGAAGGATGGCTGTCAAGAAGGGAGGGAGGAAACGTGGAGTCTATGGATCCAAATTAGAAATTTTTAATTTTAATGAGGACATGAGGTGCAACTGTGAGTGTCTACAGCAATCTGTAAAACACAGAGGAGGGGCTGTGGTTTTAGTTTTCAACATGACAATGATCCCAAACACACTGCCAGTGCAGTAAAAGCATACCTGGATAAGACAAAAACACATAACAAGGAACAGGATCAGTCATGGATTGGCCTTCCCAAGACGCAAACATCAACATTATGGAAGCAGTGTGGGATCATCATGACAAAAAATGGAATAAAAGTCAGTCAACAACCGAAGAAGATAGCAGAAATTGACTTTCAAGCTTTCAAGAATTGAGGAAATTGTTAGCAAAGTTTAAAGAAATGAGGTGCACTTCAAAACTCACACAGTTAGACTTGGTGTCTTTAATCAAATTTTTACTTCAACATGAAAACTTTTTGGACTTTTGGCGATGTGAAGCAGGGACTTGAAAAAAAAAACATTAAATGTATAGTTTCAGTTGTGGGTTTTTCTGTATTGCGTCAACATTTGAATGATTACAAAGAACAAACTGAAACCAAAAGCTGGAAAATAAACCTAAACTCATGTTTAGCCATTTAAGCTCCACCTGTGTCCACTTTGCAGTATGTGACTGGCCTGTATTTGTTGCTGTTGCTTCTTTCACACACTAAACTCAGTACTAGAAGTTGAGCAGCAGGCCATGGCCTCTCCTTTCCTCTGAGATTATGTGTGCGGATTGGTTAGCGCAAGATCAATACAGGTGCTGTTCTGTGCAGGTCTGTTTTTGAGATTATAGACAATTTGTTATTGTTTTCAGAGAGATGTGATAGTGAGGTATATTGTGCTACAGCCAATTCTCTGCCAGTTCATCTCCTGTCCAGTGTTACTCTGCCCTCCAAACAAAACACAGACCCCCTGCCTGGAAACTTCCTGGCTGATAATGAGGTGATAAAGGTTGTGGACCTACAAACAGGGTGAATTCCCTGTTTTCATGTTGCCACCACACACGCAAAACCAACAGATACAGGCATGCACACACCTTGTTGATCTTAGCATTGGTTTGACAGTCCTTGGACCTGGTCGTTCTATCATTGTGTGTGAACAGACTTGTTTTTCCTCTGCTGAACGGGAGTGCATATTTTAACTTGTAACAGAACAATGCTGGACCTGAAGGGTTCATTGTTTCTGCCAGGAGGGCCTGGTGGAGGCGGATAAGCCAAAATAACAGTTTGGGAACATTTTGGACTTAAGACAGATGAAATGAAGAAAGAGCATGGATAATGAGCTGGAAAGAATGAAGAAAGCAAAAGCAGGAAAAGTAATTGGAGATCAGAACGCAAAAAAGTGAGTCAGAAAACACTCAGTTTAGCTCTAAGCATGTTCAACTTTGCACTAGTTAACAGTTTTGGAAAGCAGCCATAAGAATTCAAATGTTTTATGTCTGTCAGCAAAAATATGTTATGCAATATATTATACATATTTTTAGTATCATGAAAAAAGCACCACTCTAACTAGTAAATTCATAGTTTATTCAAATGTAAAGCACAAAAATACAAACTTTTCCAATGATATAAAACAGCCAAACAGTATATATCCATCTGAGTCAGAAATATTTACACACGATTACATTCAAAAGGTTTTCTCTGTAGTTATTGCAGCCATATGCTGAAGTGGTAATTCTCAGAGTTTTCAGTTCTAATTTCTTTAGATCAGTAATTGTTCACAGATTGCAGCCACGGGAAAAATAGCTTAATACAATTTATATATAACTTAACGAGGGCTTTTCTACTTCTTAAACGCTGCTTCGTGCTGCTGGTTGCGTTTGTCCAGTGGTCTCAGACGCCCTGCTGTGTGTCACAGCCCAGCACCTCCAGACGCAGAGCGATGTCTTTGATCCAACCCCGTGGGTGGATTCGGATGTAGCGGGCAAACAGCGGAGGCTCAAAAACATTGATGGCTTCTTCGTCAGGGTCGTCGTTTCCTTTGAAGATCTTTGGATGAACAGAGGAAGAAAGAAGAGAAGCGGTAAATAAACAGTTTGACAGATTCATGCAGAATCGGACACATATCTGCACCTGGTTGTGCATGCCGGCACCCAGAGCATTTTATGCCACTAAAACATCAAAATGCTTTAAATGCCAACACATTTTGGTAACCTCCCTGAAGAAATAAATTAAAGAAGCAGTAAGCATGTTAGTCATTGTAGTTTTATGGACTGTTTTATGTAGGTGAAGTCATAGAGGAAGCTGGAGCCCATCCCAGACTGACAGAGGCCTCATTTTACTGCAAAACTAAACACTAAGCCTACCTTTTCTCTCCGGGCTCTCTCGTCTAACACGCTGCTCCAGGAGTGCCCATCAAGACTGCTGGTGACTGAGAACTCCGTCACCATCATTTGGGTCATCAGTGATCGTGCTCCTTGGGTGATGACTCCTGTGATGCGTCTGACTTTCTCCAAGTCAACCTGCAGCCACTCGTGGGGGTTGTTGTTCTGAGGTAAGAGAGATACATGAGAAAACATGGTTAGATATAAAAGAGAGAGAAAAAATGCTTAAGTGGAAGTACATTGTGAAATTTAGGAAATTATTATAAATGTCTATGTTCGGAAGAAAAAGGTGGATACATTTAGGAAATACATAAATCTTGAGTCACCCATCATTTTAATGTATTTTGCTTGGAAGATGGGGGAGCTGCTAATTAATTAATTAATTAATTAATTAGCAGCGTCCCCTGGCCTACAAAACACTCTGAAAGTCAGTTAACCTGGCCTGTTTACTTGTTCTGCTTCTTGTTTTGTTTTGAAAGACTCACGTGTCTTGTTATTTCAGTTTGTCTTCTTTGGGTGAGACACCAGTCTCTGCATTTAATGAGTCAACAGATTGTTGGCAACTGTGCAACTAAATCTGATCTGCCACTTTGTTGTTGAGCTGAAGTGGTTTCAAAACACTTCCACTTTGCAATAGCACGGATGATGGTGTAATATGCAGAAAAAGAGATTTCACCAAATGACTTAATGTTGGTGCATTGTTACAGCACCACACCTCTTCAATTCTGTAGCAATGGGACTGAAAACACCTGAATTCAAAGATAAAGAGGTGCAACCCAATGCTTCTGTCCATACTGTGTACATTCTGTGTACGGCTGCCTGAATATTCAGTAAAGACTTTGACCTTTTGAATTTACGTTGAGTTCTTACACAGACTGTGGATTGATCCACTGACCTTCTAGTTACTGGACAAACAGCTTGAACTCTTGGGCTGCAGAAACTCAATATTGTGGTGTGTAATTTAATTGACAGATACCCAACAGGAAAAAAAGCATGTTGACAGGATCAATACGTCCAGGCAACATATAATATATAGAAGCCCGGATTGAAACCAGGGCTTAAAAAATGTAACT
>NW_024582365.1:4069797-4091338 GCF_018398535.1 Haplochromis burtoni
ATTTTGAAGTGTGTAGGGTCGGTTAGACCAGTGTTGACTGGAAGCCCAAAAACAGCTAGAAAAGGGTCCATGCAGATTTGGGTCCCAAGAGCCAGAATAACTGAATACTGACTCCAGAAGCCACGGAGTCATGGGCACAGAAAGAACATATGGCCTAGGTCACATGGGGTGGCATGACATCTCTCACACTGATCCATCACTTGTGGGTAATCTATCTACATTTGTGATATTATGTGCAAAAATTAATAAATTAAATTAGTAAAAAAAAACTTTTATGACTAAAAGAAATGGATACATGTTTCTGAATGAAGCAGATAAAACAAAGAAAGCAAAGAGATGTAGAGATGGCCAAAATGAATACTACACTGCTTCCTCTCCCGTATTACCAGGAAGGAGGAAACTCATAAACTAAGAAAATGCTTTTGGCAATGCAATGCATCATTTTCCACTGACATGACTTCGCTGTGCATGGCCAGACCTACACGAGTGCTTATTGTGAAGACTTTTTATGTACTTTAAATCCTCCATTCGTCATTCAGGAAACATTTTAGCTGTTTACTGCAGGGAAACGGTTGGCATCAGAAGTCTAAACAGAACTTGAAACTCACTGCGTGCCTGTGCTCTTTATATTAAAACCCAGTCTAAAAATCAGATCTCTCACGCTTACAAAGAAAAGCAAAGAAAATGTTTTTTTTTCAGTATCCTGTGACATATTTGCAGTATTCCTGTTTAGTCTAACCTTAGCACTCACTTCAGGTACTAGCGGAGCCAATCAGGATATTAAAAAAAGGAAAATATTATCTAATTCGATCAGATCCTTGAAACCTTTTAAAAAGACTGTTCTAGGTAAAAGGTAGCGCGCAGTGGTTGACCTCAGTCCCAACTGATGTGTGTGACCTTTAATAAGCAGCTCAAGAGTTTTCCACAAGGACAAATCACACCTCTCAAGTTCAGTGCTGCGAAGTGTGAAAATGATAACTTGTGCAGAATGAAAGGAGAAACTGAAGGCCAAAAAATAAAAGGACAGACAGAAGATTGAAAGCTTAATAAATGTCATTATGCAAATTACTGCTCTCTCAGTGGTGAAGCTTCTTGAACAGTATAGCTGAGGCACTGATGGTGCTTGCAAAGCTGATCTGTTAATATTTTTGCTGCTTAGAGTAAAACATTTTTTAATATTTCATTTGTATTCCAAGATTAAATGAGATATAAAACAAACTGTCTGGTTTATGATATCCTCAGTGGGCAGACATATTTTTCCCCAGACATCAGAGTTAAACAGAACTTATGGTCTGTGTGAACTGCACGTCAGACACACTGTAAATGGTCTCCGCTCCACTAACTGTAACATAATCAATATCCTTTTCTCCTCATGTGTAGTTCTGAAATGCTAAATGAAGGCCAGAGTAACTTCCCTGAAAGCCGCCACTTGTTCTTATTCTTTATGTTAATTAAAAATAAGTCAGTGTACAGTTTTCTACAAATTTTGCATATGTGTAATTATGTGTGTGCACGTTCACCATTGGCCTCCAGGCGTTGGCACCGCCCTCCTGGTGGAGGCGAGCGAGACTCGGTTTCCAGGTACGGAGAAACGAGGAGTGAGATGAGGAAGCGCTGAAGCTGCCATCAGGAATACTCTTCCTCTGGAGTCCGAGAGGGAGAGAGCAGCCTGGCAACGCACATATATCCCACAGATATGATGTAAGCACTTTCACAGTCTATACAGAGCTACATTGAGATCATTCTTGTTATTTTTGGTACAACTCACTGTTGAGATCACAGCCCAGCAGCTCCAGCCGGAGAGCGGGCCTCTGCACAACGCGGTAAGGGTGGATCCTGATGTAACGTGCCACGAATGGCGGGGAGAAGAGGTTCTCTTTTACTTTGGAGCTGTCCAGGTTGCCATGAAAGATCTACAACAGAACCACTTTTTAGATCACACTTGGCAGGACGGCATGTTTTAGCAGAACAACCCAGCACTGAAACAACTGCCGCACATTCTCCATACTTTTCTTTCTTTTCCAGACTTGAAATTTGCTTGAGATGAGTAACTTGTTAAAGTAAAGTATTTGGTGTCTTACAGCATTTATTTAAGAATGAAACAATTTAATAAAGCCTCCTCTTTAGTTCATTTACTATTTATCCTTGGCTTTTCATTTCTGTGGTGCTTTGACGCAAAATAGAAGCAACTATGAGGAATTGGAAATAATTTTAGCCGTCGACTCAATCAAATATTAAGTAACAGCTTCACAGCAGCAAGTTTCACTTTTCGCTTGAGCTTCTACTCTTCACTTTAACTTTTGGATTCAGTAGAAAGGAATAATGGAGGAAGCGGTTTGTCTTCCTCCAAACATGAAACAGGAAACAGATAGCAGAGCTGCTTTTGCCCTGTGAAATGTTCCATAACACACAATTTCAAACCAGCACACATTAAATGACATCATGCCATATCTGGAACTTCAATAAAAATATAAAAGTGGTCATGTGCTCTCTTTTTTCTGGCGATGTGGGGTTTGCAAATGACATGTGTGGTTTCTAGTTTTGGACTTTTCAAAGCTGGAGTACTAATTTCCAGAAGGGTTAACATTTTAGTGGTGCATGCCACAAAACTGCAGCTGCTGCCCAGTGTAATAATCTTATATTTAGATTTTGTTTTTAAAATCTAGACATGTTTATCGTAACTGGCCTTATTTGTCATTTAAAAAAGCTACAAGTTCCCCTTATAACTGGATTGCTCTGAGTCTTTTTTATAATCTTATTGTCATGTTTATGTGGTGCAATGACAGTCAGGACGCCTGGCTTATTTGAAGTAAAATTTACTTACTTCAAGCCTCATATCAGAAACTGTGGAATTAAATATCACAGGGCAATTTCAACCCTTACTGTAACAGATATTCAGCATGTGAACATACATTGATGTTGCTGGTCTTGTTTCCTCTGTAATTAGTCCAAGTCTCCTGGTCCAGGCTGTAGGAGACAGTGAAGTATGTGATGTAGTGCTCTCTCAGCCTTGACCTCACTCCCTGTGTCTGCACACCATGCATGAGGGTGGGTCTTTGCAGATCAACCTAAAAACACAGACATTGCATTATATTTTCCTGTGCTCTATTTTTGGTTTATATGAGATAACTGATTGATTAAACTGATTTTGACATCATTTTTTAGATCAGTTCAGAACATCATGACTTTACGTAAGTGAAGGAAATAGAGAAGAAACAAAGAAAGCTGCACATCTAACCTGTATCCATGATTGCTTGTTTTTGCCCATCCAGGCATTGATATAACCTGACTGGTCCAGCCTCGCCAGCACTGGTTCCCAGTAATCTAGACACACGTGAAAACACAGTTATAATCCATCTCGCTGTGGGTAATTTCCGGGCTTTCAGATCTCATAAAGTTTCCTGGTGGCCACCAGAGTGAGTTCTTTTCATTTGTATGTTAAGCCCTTCATCTCCTCTGCACACACTAAGAGGGATTAAGAGCCTTCTTGGTGTGTTTCCCTGCTGAATTGGACTAAAATAAATAAATATAATAATAACTCTTCCCCTTCTCCTGCTGTCTTACCTATGTGATCTGATGCTGTGATCTGGGAATCTTCAATCTTCCCTGATTTCATCCCCAGTGGCAAAACACATTCTGCATAGCAAAACCAAAAAAATTCCATGCATTACAAGTTTCCACATGCACACAAAAATTACCCATATACTATACAATTTTTAGCATGTTCTGCTGGTGCCATCCTTCACCTAAAAGCTCAGTCAATACTATTTACAGCAGCATTACTTGGTCAGAGTACATTGCACGTACTTGGGTCATAGACCAGTAGTTTAGCCCTCATGCCAGCCAGCTGATAATCTCCAATAGTGCATTCCACCAGCCAAGTGCCGACCGTGGGGGGTCTCATCTCCACCGTGCCAAATACACCTAGAGGAGGGAAGAATAAATTGGTGAGCAATGCAATACATGAAAAAAGTGTGTTTCATTGCAGGAAAAGCAAACAAAAACGTGTTTAACCCCAACTGGTAAAAAAAAAATCTGTTATTTCAGTGGAAGCATCTGTTCATGTTCATGTGTCATCATATGATGAAGAGCAGTAGAGTCTGGGAGAGTGAAGGAGAACTAAGTATATGAATATGAATATGCATATATATTTACCAGGGAAGAGGTTGTAGACGCCCATACGGTGTTCCTGCTTAGCATGAATAGTGAAAGGCAAACCATGGAAGTGCACAGCATGGATCTCTGTGTCGCTTCCTACGTTCAAAAGGTGCCATCTGACTCGCTGGTACTGGGCTAACAGCAAACCAGGAAGAGTCTCTGCCACATAGCCGTTTATTGCTGAGGATAAACATTGGCAGTACTTATTAGAGCGATTACAGCCTAGGCAGGCAGATTTTACATCAGAAATCAATGTGTTAATCTTTACCTGCAAACTTATTGCTGGTGTGGTACCAGGGATCCTCAGCATTGACTTGACAAGGTGGGGCACAGTGTCGCTTCAGGTTCTCCTCCAGGTACCAGCTTTTAGTTTCATCAAAGGTGTGGAAGAGCAGGGAAAACGCCTGGATGCCTGGCTGCGTGTTCTCATTGGGCCGGAGGGTACCAGGCTTACAGATCACCAGTGGACCGATCAGACCTGAGTGAAGGTCCTTCTCCTAGAATATAAAAAAGAATTGTGAATTTTCTCCTACTCAGGTGAATAGTGTTAATGTTGGACATTTTAGTTCCTATCTTAAGATAGGAACAGGCTACAAATGAAGACTTTGCAGACCTTGTCCACAGTGGAGTAGTAGGCCCCAGTCTTGCAGTCAAATTCAGAGTCAGTCGGTCCTTGTTTCTTGGTTACTCTCCAGTTATAAGTTCGGGCTTCACCAGGAGGAACAGGCTCTCCTGGCACCCCGGGCGGAGCAGAGGGGGAGCTTGTTTGGGCAGTGCTGGCCCCCTGGCTTCGGTCATAGACTCCATGAAGGTGAAAGGAGAACGGTCTGGATGCGCTGTTCTTAAAGGTCACCTGGGATTAGACATAGTGAGAAGATGGGTTTAATTAACTAATTAATTGATGACCATTGTTCACATTTATTTCCATATTTCAGCACCAAGTTAGATATCTGCCGAGTCATTGTTTTACTTTGGTTTGGGTACAGTAGCACTCACAGTAAGGAGATCATTAATCTCAGTTGTGATGACAGGTCCCATGATTCCCAAGTGCTCCTGAAGCTCCCCTCTGTCTTCAGGTAGCAGGAAGTCTTTATCCTTGTAGGCTCGAAACACCACCTTCTTATAATCTGGCAGGAACTTCCTGATCCCTCGACGTATCTCACTAAAAGGAGGGATTGAGTCGAAACTGCCGTTTACACAAATTATATTACAGATGTATTTTTTTGGTTTTCAGGTGACATTAGGATTTCACATTTTAATGGGGGAAGTTGGTTGCATAAACACTGGGTGGGCTTTCAAACAGTTTCCTGTCCTCTCTCAGTCTTCAGCTGACCTATTCTTATTACACAGACTTGAGAAAGAAGTCAAAAAGGCCAGAAAACAACAGGAAAAATAAAGGCATAGTGCCACAAATGTATGACAGTTTCCTAGAATTTCTGCAAGGAAACTGAATTCTTACCCGTTTTCAAAGGCCTGTTGTGGTTTTCTGATGCCGTAGTTCCAGATGATCTCCTCTGCAGCAATGTAGTAGTGCCGAGGTCTGACTCCTCCAGAGCGCACGTTTATGTAATCTGCACCAACTGTATCTAATGTGTCATTCGCCTAAAAAACAATTCGAATTTATGTAGTGAGACTCGCGCTATTTAATGTCCTTTACAAATGTGCGTGAGACATACATCACGGTACCTCATAACTGTAGTCATCATACTCGAAGGACAGATCAATCGTTGTGTTTGCAGCAGTGTAGTTGACTTCCACATCAGGCAGATCATGTATGAGTCGCTCTGGCTTGATGCGAATGTGGTTTTGCGGTACTAAGTTTTTATCCATATCTGCTGAATTTTGTAACTCTGCAGCTGAGACCTTGGTGCGCAACAGGGGTTCGCGGTCCAGTATGATCTCGTTGCTCTCTTCAAATTCTACCACTGTGTCATTCTTCTCGCTTTGCATTTCTCTGCTTTCCTCAGCTTTTGCCTTGGCATCGATGTCAGTCATGTTTTCCACAACTTCTCCAACAATCTCCATTGTAATTTCTTCATCCATTAAATCTTCAGAGCTTATGTCTTCATCTGTCTCATTTCTGTTTGCCTGCCTTCTCTGTCTCTGTCTTTCTCCATGCTCTGTCTGATTCTCAGAAGCTGCCCTCTCTCCATCTCTGTCTAATTCTTTCAAGACATCCAGTGGGATTTCACTCTCAGAGGGAGCTTTCCCCCCTTTCAGCGATGCTATGTTCACTTTCCTCAGGCGGCATCTCGGTCCAGTTCCTTCAGTTTGAGCAGTGGTGTTCAGTGACTGAGTACTGTTTTGAGCCCGGGCTTTCTTGCACACTCGAACCAACACTGTGTGATTTTCAGGTCTCAAACCTCTTGGCAGGAAGTCTATTTTATCAATATAGTCAGAGAGATCGTCATCCCTGTCTCCATTCCCGCAGGGACGAACGGTGTAGTGGATGCTCATCCCGCGGTTCTTGAGGCTGCTGTCAAAGGCACTGATCTCCCACTCACCTACAAGAGGGGAAAAGTGTGTGTGCGATACAAAGTAAAACATCCACTTTGCACACAAGCCAAACAACCTTTGTGTGTCCTGTATAACTGCCTTGATACGCATTGTTAAAAAAGCAGCGCTCTCCAGATTGTTACATCCCTGATTACAGTGTCTTTACTGTGTCTGTGTCACTTAGGGGTGGAAATAGGGTACTAGAGTCACACAACCATAAAAAAACAAGACTCCAGAGTTGCCTAAAGTTTGAATCCACCCACCAAACAATATTTAACAAATGAATTTGTTCCTGCAATTACAACAGCTGACTCTCTCTGCAGATGTTGGCATATGACCTTACCAATAAGCTCCGTCTCCATGGGAAGAGTTATAGCAGTCATGGGAAATAGGGTGAGGACAGACTGGTAGAGGCCTTGGTACTGAAACATGTTTCCAGTGAAGTAGACGGAGAGGAAGTCACTCTGGGTGCCCACACTGGCAACGTGCCAGAAGGTCACATCAGTCTGACACATCACAAACTGACGCCTGCTGAACATGATGCCATTTACACCTGAAAGGAATTAAGCAAATCAAATGATTTATTTTTCAACTTCTGATGATTATTTTAGATTTTGTGTTCAAAAGTGGCTTTCATTTCAGTAACAACCACCAAAAAGAAGTAAACGTAACTCACTGTAAATGACATTTGAGTTGTAGAAGTCGGGCTCCGTGGTGTTGAAGGACTTTTGAGTGGACTTCCGCATGTTTTCATCAAAGTACCAACTCCTGTTCTCATCAAATATGGCGAATATCAAGCTGAACTTCTTATCTGGTCCCAACTGCATGCAAAAACAGGATTCAGCAAAACACAGAGCAAGCTGCTATGTTACGTCAGTGCACATTAACGGTTGTGGCTGCAGCTTGAAAACATTAACATTCTCCTCACCAGTCGTCCTCTGAAATCGATGGCGTCGTACTTGCAGATGAGCAGGGTGCCCACCAGCCCAGAGGCCAAGTCCCTCTCTGGGGAGACAGTGCTTTGATACAGCTGGGTCAAACACGTGGGGTCTCCTTCCAAGGGCCCATCATCTGTTGTTAGCCTCCAAATGTAGCCAAACGTCTTGTTGGGGGGCACACCCATTGAGTGCAGGTCACTCTCTGCAGCTGTTTGGTTAGATTTGAAAAGACTTTGTGAATGAAATCATTAGGCGTTAATAAAGAGAATCAATCAGATGTTAGAGTCTGTCATTTTGGTGACAGGGACTAATCAAAAACAGTCACGTTTAACTTGTCAATTTTAAAGGTGCTGTGTTTAAAACTGTCATTTATTTCTTGACTTTATCTGTGTGCTTTTCGGATCAGTAATCTGCTACTGCAGGGATTATATTTACAGATTAAAAGTGGGGAAATTACCTTAAACAGTGTGAGAAACCTTAAAAATGCTACCTCGCAATGACTAAAATTAACTTTTCGATGTCTGACAAAACCACTCAAAACTGAGAGACAATCATTTTGTCTCTTAAGCTTACCATTTGTGGATCTTTGCAGCGGAAAGATCTTGGTAAGGCCGTTGGGGTAGATATTGAAAGGGCGACTGGCCAGGTTCTTAAAGGTGATCTGAAAAATATTAAAGCCATTCAAAGGTAGGTTCACCTCTCAGTCTGGTGTTCTGATAGTTTTTGCTTAAATTTAAGGATGCAAAACTCTGAAATGTTATTCACTCACATGGAACTGATCATTGACTTTTCCTTTCAGAATCGGGCCGAGGAGTGGGCTGTCAGGGTCTTTCCGCTGAGTGAAAGATCCATCTGTGTATTCCACATACACGACCTTTTTATACTGGTAGCTGAGGTGGTGTGAAGCTGAAGGCAAATATCTGGACTGGAACTCACTGATGAAGCAAAGAGAAAACAAACATTGAGTTAAACAAGTGTCGCTCTGTTTTTCTTCTGCTATTCTGCTATGATTCCTCTCAGTACCTGTCAGAGGGTTTGAGATGAGGAGCGTAGTTCCAGGTGACCTCTTCAGCAGCAATATAATGCACCCAGGTTTTGGACTCCTGTCCTCTGAGGCTTCTGACTTGCAGTTGTGTATTCTTTGGTTTAACGTTGATCACGTTGAACAAATCGCCGTCGTCGAAGTTCTCGTCGCTGTAGTCCTCCTCGTGTTTGACTTGACGCCGGTTGGGCGCTGGAGGAGTAACGACCTCGGGGCATTTTTTCTCCACTGTGAACAATGCGTTCATGCCATCTGGGGCAAGCAGATGTGCACAATGAAAGTAAAGATTCGCAAAACAACAAAATGAATAAAATGTTCTGGTTCCGGAGTCTTGGTCTTTCTTACCATGGCGGTGAGCATGTATTTTGCAGCTGATTAGAAAGCTGCCGATGGTGTGAGGTCTCATTTCTGCGGTGATAAAGCTCATGGGGGTTACCTCCACGGTGACTTTACGATGGTTCAATATCTGAAGAAAAAAAAGCAAACAAAGGCAGTGTAGTGCACATTTAAGATCGCGTTTAAAAATCTAACATCACCTAACTCTTAGAAAGAAAACACGTATCCCAAAATGCTTTGCTGTGACAAACACGGTTTAATGAGCTTTATTATATATCTGTTGCACTGTTTCTGAAGCCAAACTGAGTGTAGTGTTGTATAGAAAAGTAATAGGCAATAATAAGGAAGCAGCACATATTCCTTAATCTAAGTGTATTCTTATTACATATACATGTTCCTGCCCTTCCAGAATGAAACATTAGATTACCGTCAAAGAATGATCCTGAAACTGAATGGAGTGGATTTCTGGAGCTGTGCTCATGCCTATCAGATGCCAGAACACAGGATTTCGGCCCTGACACATTGTCAACCCTACACACAAAAACACAGAAACAGAGAGAGTGGGTAAGGCAGAATAAAATGTGACCAAATTCCTGTGACGACCAAATACAAAGCAGCCACTGATAAGCTGTGCCCGCACAGTGTTAGCGGCAATTAACATTACAGCATGACTTTCTCGCTGTAATGTTAAGTGATTTCTGTTCTGAGTCGGGCTCCTTGATTACCAGGTAACGTTGAGTTAACAAAGCCATTGATGGTGTGGTATTCCTTCTTGCCGTTGCTCCTTTTGAACTTCTCTCTGCTCACCCTCTCTCCAACCTCTCCATACCAGCTTTTGGTCTCATCAAACACTGCAAAAAAAAGGACGAACGCCGGACATCTCCTCTCCTCGTCTTCTGTGAAGGCACCTGAAGGAAGACAGGCATAATTCACACGATGCAGGATGCGATAAAAGGATCCCATCGAGTACATTTCCACAATTCCTTACACTTCTTTGAAATTCTCTTTCCAGTCCACTGCTTTTATCTCCATGCAGTGCTATCATAACTATACCTCTAACTGAAACATAACAGAGTCAGAGTAGTTAAAGCTAGATGATGCTCTGATTAAGACGGCCTTATTTCTTTCTTTTTATGTTTTTGATTTTTGATAGTATGTGTTTATGGAAAATACCAACAGAAAGATGAATCAGTAGCATTCTTACTTGCTTTACAGATAAGCAGAGCACCAATGAGTCCTGAGTTAAGGTCTCTGACTGTATCGACTCGTGATGTGTATGAGTAGGTGAGGCAATCGGGGTCGCTGGTGGTGGGGCCGTCTTTAGGGCTGATGTCCCACACATACTCGTAGTATCCTCCAGGAGAGACGGCATCATCTTCCTTCTCCTGGCCTGCTGTGGAGTCGTCATACCCAGCTCCTGGAAAGAAACCACATGTAATCACTTTGGGACTCATCCGTACCCTTCAAGCAGTAGAAAGAATTGAAAGCAGAAAATACACTCTCCAGCCACTCTGTCTTATAACTCTAATCAGCCAATCCCATGACAGCAAATCAGCGCATCATTAAGGCATGTAGATAGGTAGTCAAGATGATGTGCTAAAGTTCGTCTTGGGCCAGAACCATGTCACAAAGCTCAAATAATCTCAACTGGTTCATTGGACACAACATTGAGTCTGCTGTACTCAAAATGCTTCCAAAGTCACCAAATATCCAATAGAGCGGATGTGGTGGAACGGGAGATTCACATAGTGGATGTGCCACCAACAAATCTGCAGTAACTGTGTGATGCTATCAAGTCAATGTGGACTAAAATCTCTGAGGAATGTTTCCAGCACCTTACTGAGTCTGTGACATGTTGAATGAAGCCAATTCTGAAGACACAAAGAGGTTCTAACCCATTACTAGCGAGGTGTAGCTAATAGAGTGGTTGATGAGTGGCGGCTTGTGGTGACGCTGAAGTGATTGGATCTGCTTCATCAAATCCCGTTCCTGGACATGGCAGAAGCTGCTTTTCAGATTAGGATAAGCGCAGTTATAGGAATCTATCCTTTGGTGGTAAGACATGAACCGCTTACAGAAACTGACTGCATTAGATCCATGGCAGCATTAATCTGTAGGGGGGTTATTAACACTAAGAACCTTCTTAAGTCAGTGATATTCAGCTATATCCTTGACGGTTGGGTAGTGTTGAAGATGAAAGAAGTTTAAAGACTGACTGTTTGGCTCTCACAGGCAGTGCAATATCTGCACACGCAAGATAATGAAAACCGTTTCTCTTGGTAATTTCTAAGGAATGAGGTGGCAACTGTTATTTCCTGAGTTCTGTATAACTTAGGAAACCGTTTTCATGATCAAACCATTAATAAGCCTTAACAAGCAGTTTTTTTTGGGTACATTTTGATTCGGATAACATATTTTCAGACTCAAGCAAAACCGGAAAAGTGTTGATCTCAGCCAAAGTAGTACTGGAAAGCAAGGATCTGGGCTTTTTTTTGTGAATGAACGTTATGTTTAAACAGACATGAGTCAGAAAGCTGAGTCAAGTTCTTGCTAGCTGCTTGGTAAGGAAGAACAGAATCCTACTGAGTAAGGTTCAACTTGTGAGTAAGTTTATGAGTGAAAGCAAGACAAATTCTTTCCATTCTGTTACTCCAACCTTCAGATTGTTTCCAGTAGGTGATCCCCACAGGGCTGATACTGTAGGGCTGAGAGGCTAGGTTTTTGAAGTGGACCACCACCGTTTCACCAGCCTGCGTGACGATCACAGGGCCTTGAATCCCTGCAAGAAAATTACATCATTTTTTTTTTAAGAATTCAAACAATTCAGGCAAAAAAAGTTGAATTTGTTTCTTTTTTTTTTCAAACCACTCAGAAAAATTGTCTGACTGTCCTTGGATGTTAATATAACATTCAAAAAATGTGGTATGATACAAGCACTTATGGCTTTTTTTTATTGATTATTGAAAATATGTACAAGGAGACTTACCTGTCCATGCTGGTCTTGGCTTGGGAACAGTGTATGTAGAGTCAGTATACTCCCTATAAATTGCTTTGATGTATTTTTGCGGAATGTCCTTGGATGTCCTTCTTAAAGATAAAAACACGCATAAAATTATGAAGAGAAACTTATGAGAAAACTGACTTAAAATATCCTTATTAGCTCTTCCTTAATAAAACTGCATTTAATTTACTTCTAGTAATTCAAAAGTAATTTAAAGAAACAAAACAAAAAAATTACATAAAGAAAAGCTAAAAACATAAAAGCAAAACTAACCTAACTGACTGGACACAGATTTTTCTGAAGCTAAGTCTTCATTTGGAAACATAATCATCACAATTATTTACCAACCGAACAGACTGCTCGTGATTTCATTTGTCTAAATCAGACTTATATTTAAGAAAGAGTTTACCTTTGTTCAGTTGTTGGGTGAGGCTCGTAGTCCCAGCCGATTTCTACAGCTGCTATATAATACTCTCTTACAGTAGCACCTGGCTGCTGCGCTTGCTCGATGGAGGAGCAGAGGAGAGGCAGCAGAAGCGCGAGTGTCGCTCTCATCGCTGCGTGCGCACTTGTCGGCTCCATGGCGTCCCGGGTCGAACACTGCCACGGCTCTGGTGCGCCTTCCGTGGGCTGAGATATTTAAAGGGAGGAGGGCGGAGAGGGGCCAAGTCACTGAGAGGTTCAAGCACGCGGGGGATCTGTGGTGGCTGGGGAGTGTGTGAGTGAGATTGCGCGCTCTGCTGTGGTAACATTACATGACAGTGTTCCAGGAAAGAGATTTACACATGGTGTAACTTTGCTACACCATGTGGCGCCCAGAGTCAGAAAGTTACCCCGAGTCACACATTCTTAAATACTTGTAATTAAGGAGCTTTATTCATACACACACTCACTCTTACATTCAGCCTCAGTTTTCCATATTGGAAACATTAATGATAAATAATTATGAAACACAAGCCAAATATCCCAGTTTTACAAAGGTTCATATATACTCATAATTGACATCAATTGTATTTTGGGGCTTTTCATGATTTCTTTAAACAGTTTTTTTTTTTTTAAAAGTTGGAACGATTGTACTGCACATTCGTTAATCACAAGAATCGGGTGCACAAGTTTGACTTTTTGGGGGATTTTTCCTAATCCACACAGTGTCGAAAGTACACAGACGGACACACACCGCCTCTGACATTTGGTTAAATGTGTAAGTCGCACATGAACTGATGCTTTTGGAAGTTTTTGGCATAATTCTGGCTGGATATTTGAACACTCATTTTGGCAGAATTCATGCCAACTCATTGCTTTCCTGAATTTAAGCATAGTCTGCAAATCTTTGGCAGAGTTGAGCTCAGGGCTTTAGGAAGGGCATTCCAAAAGTCCAATGTTAGTCTGCTTTATCTATTCCAAAACCAGCTTTGATTTATGTTTGGGAACACTGTCCTGTTGAAATACCCAGTTGTGTTCAAGATATCTAGATTTTTATTTGAGTTATGGCTCCCGCTTCATTGTTTCATCCACTGTGCAATGCACCACTGCCACTGGCAGCAGAACGGCCTCAGAGCATGATGCTACCACCACCATGCTCGACAGCTCAGATAGTGCTGTCAGGTTTGAATGCATCACCTTTACTCTTCCAAACAGACCGCTTGTCATTGTAGCCCAACAGCTCAGTCTTTGTTTCGTCTAACTAAAGAATTTTCTCCAGAAGGTGTTTTAACTTTTCCATGTAGGCAGCTGCAAATTTCAGTTGAACTTGAAGGTGTTGATTTTGAAGGAAGGGCTTCTGTCTCAGTTGGTACCCTCTCAGTCTCAAAGAGCACAGGCTGTTATTTAGCTTATTTATAAAGAGCAAATATTGATGAATAACAGGTAAGTGGAGTGGAATTGGAATAGCAATGCTTTTAACATACCTTGCAAGTATTGGGTTGAACCATTTTTGCCTTCAACACAGCCTTAATTCTTCACAACATAAATTCATCAAGGTACTAGAAAAATTCTTCAGAGATTTTGGTCCAAATTGACATAATAGCATCACACGGTGGCTGCAGATGTGTGGTTCCACATCCTTGATGTGAATCTGCCATTGCACCACATCTCAAATGAACTGTATTGGACTCAGATCTGGTGACTGTGGAGGCCATTTGAGTACACAGTCATCATCAAGAAACCAGTTTGAGCAATGTTAGATGGTGTGTTAACTTGTTGAAAGAAGCCATCTGAAATTGGAATGGGCATGGTCATCAATACTTGTCATCTCTTTTCCAGATCATTCCCTATACTCCCCACAGATGTTTGTGCAAAAAACCCCACTAGATCAGCAGTTTATAAAATACTCCAACAACCGTCACAACGGCACTTAGCTAACCTTTCTTCCCCATCTGATGATCCCTTAAAACTTCAGCAGGTTGTCTTCCTCATGTCTTTGTGCCTAAAAGCATTGAGTTGTTGCCATGGAATTTGTCAATATTTAATGAGCAGGTTGGTAAGTGTATACTTGACTATTTGAAAATAGCATTCACCAATGGACCGCCTGCATTTACAACTTTATAAAAAGAAAGAAGAAAACAGAAGCAGGAAGAGTTTTGCCATTAACGTGCCTTAATGGGTTTCCAATGTTTAATAGCCAAACAATAGCAATAAATGAATACCTGCATTATGAAACTGTGCCTCTACAAGAAATTATCACTACACACCTTTCACCAATATATCCCTTCATACGTTCTTCATGCACTGTGTAGTGTTTACAAAAATGTCAAAGAGACAGAAAAGAAATATTTTCCAGGGTGTGTTGGTTGGTTGTTAATGCTGTATCAAACTATTGTGTAATATAATACCATTCACTCTGCACAGATGCCACTTAGTTTCAATACAAGATATTAAAAGATTCAATTACTGTATGCCCTGGATGGTTGATACTTAACCAACCAAGCAAAGAATTTTCCACCTTCCTCTCCAAAGGTGTCTTTGAGAGGCTTTACTGTCACCTTGTGGTCAAAAAGAATAAGTACTGAAAACCTTCCCATTTTAAATCCCACTATTGGACCCATGAGTAGCTTAAAAACAGAGATGCAGTGAGCAATAACTGGTTTCAATATTTTAATGCAAACATAACAAATCCTGTTTAGAAAACAGCAACCGAGTGTGTACAGCATCTTAAATAGCTAATTAAAAAAGAACAACAAAAGCAGCAGAACAATGAAAAGCAACAGTTAAAAAAATTAATGGATGAACTGAGACAAAAAAACCCCTCATATTTTCTGACATCATGACCAACATGCTCATGTTTCTTAAAGATTATACTGCACAAGTATTCAAAACGATGTGACAACCGTTTGCCATATGTACAAGACAGCTTCACAAGTACGAGTAGTCAGACTTGGTAACTTGACCCTGACAGTTAGCTACAAGAATTTAAGTTACAACTTTTATTCCTCTTAACTCTCTTTATAAAAACGATTTGCAAACTAGTACTTAGCATTTCTCCTGTCTCTTTTTCCCAGCCTCTTGCTTAACAAGAACTCTTGGCACTCGCAGCTTGTAATCAGTGCAGGGCAATTTTTTTATACACCTGAACTGTAATTTTGTAAATTGAAAGACACTGAGGTAAAGTAATTCGATACATGTCTTTTATTTTAACACTGCAAACTGATTACCACACGGAACACAAATATTACCAGGTTTTATAATCTTCATTATTATACACGTAATCCACATGCAGCACCAGGAATATGAAAAACATGGGAATGACATTACTCTCCAAATCAACAGAAAGAGAATTATTAACGTATGCATATTGTATACTGAAGTAACAAATGGTTTAATTGATCCAAACACAACTGCGTAAGTATGTGTAACACAACGAATAATAATTGACTTCTGCTGGACTGCTGATCATAGCTTCAGGGAGTTGACCTCTATGATCTGCTGCAGGATGTTGTCTACATCATTGGTGTCCAGGCTGATGCCGGCCAGGTCCAGCTGGGGCAGGAGTGCCGTGAGAAGCACTACAACGTTGTGGCGGATGTCATGCAGATTCTCCTGCACAGACCTGAGTGTACAACAGATTTGTCACTACAGCAAGAAACCCAAACAGCTCAGATTTCACTTCTTGTTCCAAGAAAATTTTTTCTGGAAGAACTGAGCTTTTGTATCGTGTATGAATAGGTGTAAAAGGCTACAAGTGAGATGTTTACGAGGTGTTCCTTTATCACTTTGTTAAAACCTGTTAAAACCTATCAAGTTGATGTGAAATAAATCACAGTCTTGACTGATACTCGATCAATTTATCTACACGTACTTTGTGCAGATGAAGATAAATATAAATTAAGCATTAGGCATTCAAATTAGAACAATATCAATATATAGCTTGGGATCCCTGTCTACACAGCTGCATGTGGACGTCTGTACAACGCACTCACCTGTTGTCTTCACGGGCCTCAGCGTCACTGAGTCTTGTTCTCGTCTGGCTGTCAGTCTTTTCCTTCCTGGCTCTGCTCAGTTCAGGCTGGTTGTTGGACTCACTCACAGCTTTTAACCCGTGAAGTTCTGCAGCCTGAATCAGGCCAGAGGATGAAGTAGAGCACTGATAGACAGCAGGAGATAATCAAAGTTTTCATTTAGATTTCATTTAAATCTAAATTTAAAATAAATCGCATTACACTGCAGTATTTATCATTCTTCTTAATAATTCACTCTTTTGTGCTTGATTTGTTCGTATGATTACAAAACACTCAATTACTTATTAAGATGATCAAACCTTATACTTGGGATTACTTTAGATTAATATATTTTAGTAGCTAAATTCAGCTCTGCAAGTCAAATCAAATTTCACTTTTTTTTAATTTAAGAAGTCACTTCAAGGTGCTTAATATTGTAAGGTAAAAAGACCCTACGACATCAGAAAAAATGACGTCATCATACGATGCTCTATGAGCAAGGGCTTGGCGACAGTGCCAAGGGCAAAACTCCCCTTTAACAGGAAGAAACCTACTGCAGAATCAGGCTCAGGGAGCGGCAGCTATCCGCTGTGACTGGATGGTAGTGAGAGGAAAGAAAAGGGAGACGAGAGAGAGAGACGGGACAAAAGGAAACTATGGAAGAGAGAGAGCCAGAGTTTAATAACTGCTAATGATTAAATAAAGCAGTGGGGTGTGAAAAGATATCACCTAGAAACTCTATATTGTTGAAAATATATGCTTTAAATCAATGTATTCAGACCACTTTAACCAGAAAGAATTATTATTACATGTCCTTCAAGTGTTTAATAACTACTACCAAAGTAAATATCAAAAGGCGCTCATTACAAGAAGGAATGATGAGAATCAAAAGAAAATCATGATAGAGTAAATGTGATTACATTAAACTTTAGTCTAACCAACATTTAAATAAACTAAAAAGGCAAAAATGGTTCTAAATGATTTCTGACCTCAGCCATGTCCGTCTGACAGCCGACCTCTTTGCGTCCCGATGGTTTCTCCAGCGTCTGCGTTGGACTTTTTTCGTCGCTGTCATCATTTGTCATCGTTCCTTGAGTTGTCTTTGTGATTTCCAGACCTAGAAGGCTGCGGAGCTTCTCAGCCTCTTTCTCCAACCCAACCAGCCTCTGCATTTTAGCCTCCCGGTTAACCCCTTCCGTGGGCAGCACCCTGCTCTGCTGCCCTTCTGTTCGGCTCAGCGGGGGCACTTTCACAGTCTGTGTGGAGGGGAGTGAGTGCTGCCACGTGTTGCCGGTGTGGGTTTGCGGTGGGTTTGCGTCTGAGTTCTCTACCCGGCTGCTGGCGTCCTTTTTGTTTTTTTCTGGGGATAATGTCTTGACTATATCACTTTGTTTCCCAGAATGCAACTCCTTATCCGTAACTGCTGAATCGGACTGGTGAAGCTTCCAAAGGTACCGCTTCTTTTTAACAACGCACAATATTGAATCTGACATCCTTTTGGGGTTACAAAAAAGGAGGGTTAATCGGTTAATACAAGGTATTAAACACTGATATATCTATCTATACACACACACACACACACACACACACACACACACACACACACACACACACACACACACACACACACACAGATATATATATATATAAATTAATTACTACACTATATCCAACCATTATCTAAAGCACAAGTTTGCATCAATACACTTGGATTAGACTGGAATTAGATTCTCTTTTTTATTTTATTCAATCTTTCCCCACCTTAAAGTTTCTAAGTGCTCCTCCTCTTCTGTCTCCATGTCTGCGTTTTCCGTTTTGTCGCTCTCTTCATCCTGAAGCCTCTTGTCACTTATCTCATTTTCCTTGGGCGACGCTCCTTTTGCAATTTCATTCTTCTTTTTAGTGACCGTGTCTCTTCCAGCAGCCTCCTCCTGCGTTTGCGTGTCCGTGTCCGACTCTGACTCCGCATCGTCATTCGCGAAAGTGTCATTTAGATCTGTGAGTTCATCTGCGTTTTCCACTTTGGTGGGCTTAGATGAACTCCGTAAGACGATTTGATGTTTAGACACTTGTTCCTCTACCTCAGACACCTGCAATGAAAACAGCAGAACGCACCTGTGAGATACAGTACGGGACCTTTACTGTCGGTGAGAAAAACACAACAAAGATAAGAAACAAACAAATTTACATACCTCTAATGATTTTCGCTTTGTGCCTCTGGAGTACTCTCTGCAAGATAAAAACACGGATAATCACGTTATGCTCTGGTTTATCGTCAGTAAATATAATTGTCTCTGCCGGAACTAACTAACTAACTGAACCTATGAAGGCTATTCGGGGATTGCGCACACAAGTTCTTCTGCTTAGTAAATCTGAGCCCTAATCAGACATTCGCTGTTATTTGTTGATTTAAGGATTGTTTTTGTGTGACTCCTGCGGGCACTGGATTTTCTGAATACGATGCCGTGCAACGGTGATTAAAACTAAACGTAAAACAATATCTTGGGCAGCTTTGTGAGTATAGTGGTGGTTTTAAATAGGCTTTGGGCTGGAAACCATCAGTATCTGGTAACGCTGGGGTATACCCTCGACTGGTTGTCAGTCTGCAGGGCTAACGCAGAGACCCGAACAACCATTCACACCTACAGCCAATTTAGAATCAACTTAGCAAAGAATATCTTTGGACTGTGGGAGGAAGTTTGAGTAACCGTGCACTGAAAAAAAAACATGTTAACTTTCCAGAGTAATGCTATAAGTAAATGCCACACAAATACCCAGGGCTGTAAAACAATCAGAATTTCTTGGTGTAAGTTCAACAGAATATTTCTCAGTTATTTAGTTATAAAACAAAAATTATGCTGCAACAAGCAAGACCTGAAACTAGGTATCGAGACCGTAAAGTCATTGGGAAAGTGTTTACTAAATTCATTAAGGAACTAAGCAGTAGGGTTGTTTTTGTCACAGACCATCAGGTTTCTTTTTGTTACATAAGTAGTCGCCCCTGTCATCCATTAGGAAGATTTCAGGTTCAAGTCACATCCATCTTTTACATACAGTCTATGGGCAGACCACAGTCACTTTAGTCTGTGCATCACTCACTAACTGCTGTCAGTGAGCGGTTTATAACCTTGTGGTTTATCTTAGTACATTTGTACTTAACAGATTTCTGTCAAAAGTTGCCAAATTTAAGCAAATTAGATGTGACCCTTTCTGCCGACGTCTGCTTAAGTGTCTAAATAACAGACCTAAAGCGTTTTGTGTACTGATGAGCAACATAGAACCATATTTTAAAGAGCTAATTGATTCTTATCAGTTAGAGGATACCATAAGTAAACTTTTCTCAGACACGCTTAGAGTCACATGGACAACCGCCGGAAATAAGTGCATGAAACCACAAAACGGCATGTGAACCCACAAGAGCAAGCAGGCATGCAGAAAGAGCTGCAGTGCGATATATCCGTCCATGTACGAATTTTCACACACAGTCAAAGTTTCAGAGGGGTAAAGAAATGGGAATTTACAGTTTCTTGTGGCTTTTCTGATAGCTCGGTGTTAACAGCTCCTCGTGTTCTTCTGTTTCCTCTGGTGACGAGCAGCTTCTGTAAAGACAAAGAGACTTGTGCTTACTTTCAATTCAGTCAGCAGTGGCTTTGGCGAAAATTGAAAATGACGTTTTGCATCATACAAGCCATTAGAAATATCTGTCTTTTTTAAGAAAAGCAGTGAAATAAAAAGTAAACAAGGGAGAAAATGAATGCAAAGGACACGCAGGGCTCAGAAAGGGCTCGTGCTCGATCTATTAACCACAGAGAGCGCTAAAATATGACCATGCAGAGTTAAACGATTAAAGACAGACTAAAAAAAAGGAAATGGTGACTACTGATGCTGAAGAGGCTAAAATATCTTGACCTCTAGTCCACAGAATATAGCTCAAGAAAAAAAAATAGGTCTGCCTGCCTGCTAAAATTCAGTGTCTCCACTCTGTGCTCTGACTTCATTAAGATAATACTAAAATTTGAAGTCTTAATTTTAGCAAGATTAGAACATGCTTGTTAAGTTACCTGGTAGCTGATTAGCTTCACTTGATAAAATGACGAGTATATCGGAGGAAGAGCTGAGGTTCAGCTATCAATTTTGTCTCTGGAATGGTGTTCACAGGTGGCATTGTGATGTGCAGTGAGAGCAAATAACTGATCAGAATGGACCAAATTAGAAATGAATATATCAGCTCAAGATGAGCAGCTTGGAGAGACAAAGTTAGTCTACGTCCACATTAGCCTGGATAAATTTCAAAACAGCGTTTTCCACCGTCCACACTATCGTTTTCAGAGAGTTGTGTGTCCACATTGAAATGACCGAAAACGGCCGCATGTGCATGCGTGAAATGCGAGACGATTCGGCCTGCCTCATTTCTGTCTGCCGTTTATTTACTTTCCGGCTTTACCGAGTTTTTTAAATGGACTAATAATGAGGTGGAGTTGTTGCTGCGAGTAACACAAAAGTACAAAGTTGCAAAAGCGAGTGAGAATTAAAGAATTTGAAGAAAAGCTATCTGGAACATGTACAGACTGATATTAATCTTTAATAGGGCTGTCAAAATTGAGAGCAAACAAACAAACAAACATGGAGCAGCCGAAAGAAGAATAAGAAGAATAGATTGATAAATGCTGCCTGACACAAATAATTAGGTTTTCCAGCAGTGTAATGTTGCTCCTGAAAACAGTGTTGTTGAACATGATCCAGCTTTTGCATTAATTGTGCTTCTTACTCAAGTCAGTGGTGCAGTTAAAATCATGAGAAATAATATGAAATACCCACCTGTAACGTGAATTTGGGTTCTGGCTGCAGGTCCAGCTCTCAGGAGCAATTCTGTAAAAGCCGTCAGGGATACTTCGCCACTTGAGACACTCTTCACACTGTAACCACATGGGACCCCTGTAAATACAACAGCTGTCAGTAAGATAAAGTTGGCAATAAAGATATACTTAACTATTTTTATCTCAGTAAGTCTAGACTTGTGCACACAACAGATCTCTTCAAGATCTATCTATCTATCTATCTATCTATCTATCTATCTATCTATCTATCTATCTATCTATCTATCTATCTATCTATCTATCTATCTATCTATCTATCT
>NW_024582365.1:4091358-4266600 GCF_018398535.1 Haplochromis burtoni
TATCTATCTATCTATCTATCTATCTATCTATCTATCTATCTATCTATCTATCTATCTATCTATCTATCTATCTATCTATCTATCTATCTATCTATAAACTTTTGGCTTAACGGATCATATAGATGATATTTTTATGTTCCTTGTCTCTGTAATTTTACCCCAGCGCCTGAGTATCATTCCTCTGGTTTAATATAGATATGATATTATGACTTTGATAAATAGCCAAGTTCTAACATGCACTGGCCTGCGGCTGAACTGAACTTTGGAATGAGGATATGTTATTAACACTCCACATTTTGGTCATGAAAAAACCTGAAAACTGTGGGAAACCCTTCCGAGTTGAACAGCACGTTTCCTCAAAACAGTGTGCGGCGATGTGGAACAGAGGGGCTTTGAAGTACACTGATCTTATTTGATGGGTGAGTGAGGAGTGTTAGATTATCAGCAGTGACATGTTTGTAAACCACCTGTATAGAAAAGCAGTGCACTAATAATATTGGGCGCCAATGAACGCAGTGTAAGGGTTTATTGAGGTTTTTTTTTTATTATTTCCTCCTTTGATAGTACTATTTACCATGTGTCTAGCTTTTTGGCATCCGTTACTTTTTTATTCCTCTAGCTGTCTGCTCCACCCTACTTATTTATACTTGTCACCAAACCTTTATTTACCTTTCCTACCTTTCTGAGTTCTACATTTAGACTTTCTGTTTGAACTGCACTTAATACTCGGCACGTATTTAGAGCCAGATGAACCGGATGAGTGTTCACTGTTTGCACTACAGCTATATCAGGTCTGGGTCTATACTCGTTATACTAGTGATGGACTGGCTTTTCTAGTCTTACTGACCACTCCAGGTGCTCTAGACTACAAGTCAAAACACACCATACGGTACGTTATTCCATACACTTCAAGCCTTCACGTCTCACGTCCATGGCCTGTTTCAAGTCACCAGTTAGCCTAACATGCTATCTTTGGTTTGTCGGAGGAAGTAGCCAGAGGGCACTCGCACGAGCACATGAGGAACATGAAAACTCCACACAGGGTTCAAACCAGGAACTTTCTTGTCATTGGGCGACAGGGTTAACCACTACAACACCACGCAGTTTTGTTTTTTAGAACTAGAAATAAAATTTAAAGCTGAATTTTAAAAAAAGGCTTATGCTGTATGTGAGAAATGGCCCAAGGTCACAGCCAGCCTATTGCATAATGACCACTTCAATTGATCTCTGTACAGCTGCAGCAGCCTTTGTGTGAGAACAGCAACAACGAATACCACCTGATGATACAAAGCAATGACGGACATGCAAGAGAACACTGAGGCCTCACCCCTCATAATGGCAACATCACTGAGTATAAAACACCTTAGTTAGCCAACAGACTCCACATTAATAGGCCTATAAAACTTTGTAATGGCAACTTTAGAAATTATTATTAGTCTGCAATGATGTCAGCTTGTAACAGTGTTATAAACAAGCATTTTTTCCTATATATTTACAGCTTGGTAAAATGACAAATAACCATAGCTTATTTATCAGCTTTCATACTGTAAACCTGTATTCAGAGCCTCAACATATAATGTTTATGCAATGTATTATTTGTTTATAATTTGTAATATGAAAGCATCACACATAACTTACAATAAAGTATTAACGTTCTAATAATGCAGCAAATTTAACAGCAACTATTTCCACTGTCTGACCTCACTGTTTTTCAAAATCTGGCCCTGACTTCATCTGTGTAAAAAAAACAAAACAGTTAACACTTACTCATCGACATCCTCCTGGACCTCCTTCTCATTTTTGTCTAGAGCCTGAAACTCTCGCTCTCTGGCCTTCTTCTCTGTCACCTCCTTCCAGTAGTCGTTGAGTTTTAGGCCCAAAGCTCCGAGGGTCAGTCTTGGGAGTAAAAAGAGGAAACAACTGTAAATGTGTTTAAAATAAGACAATGACAGAAAAAGAAATTAAACGTCAGTGACTGAAGATTACATGATCAAATTACCGCGTTCGCTCTTAACTTTGTACGTACAGGATGAAACTATTTATTCCAACTCAACAGCTCATATTCACAAACAAAACAATCAAACAAAAAAAGCAACGATCTGATTTATTACTGTTTGTTACCTGTACTCTTTGGTGTACTCAAAGTCTTGCTTGTTATGAGCAGGTTTCAGAAAATTGCACTCAATGACGCCGATGACGCCAATGCCCGCTCTTAGGCCCGAAGTCTGAAGGAAATTTAAGAGTGACATTTATTAAGCAGAGGCAGGTACCCAGGGTAACCCCACAGTATTTGTAACACACAACATTATTTTACTTTACCTTTAGCTGGCAGCCCACTTTCTCATACGCCTTAATGAGACGATTCTTGTGGTACATCATAATCCCATAGTGATCCTTGTTTTTTGGGTTAAGTCCAAAGGTCACCTTCACTTTGTCTTTCTGACAAAAACCAGTTAAGAAAACTGACAAAGTTTAGAATAATGATGCAATTTTCATATAATTAAAGGGATGTTACTAATGTAACTGTTTTAACAGAAAAACATGGAAAAAATGTAACATTGTTCATGCAATTATTATTAATGACCTTATTATTAATTATAGTAGAGTATAATTCAGAATTTTCATAACTCTTATCCTACCCCTGAGGTCTGGTTTGTTGCATGCATTCATATATTAGATAGGCAAACAGATAAAGTTCAGATTAAAAATTCGGTTTTGTGGGCGCTGAACCGATCCCTGGCACGATAACACAAAACCCCAGTTTCAAAATCTCAGTTCTCTAGAAGACATGAAAAGATTAAAAAAATAATAATAACTAGATATGAGACCGCATGAACTGGCACTGTGAAGCTTGTTTGGATTTTCCCTTCATGAACATCTGTTAAGCACCAAAAGTGTGTGTGTGTGTGTTTTTTTTAAACTTTTTTACCAGACCCCAGTAAAGTAACACAGATGCTTCATCTCCAACAGTCACACGAATCCCACTTCCTGTTTACACTTGAATTTGGCTGTTACACACACACATAGCGTAAGGATACACTGAAGTGGGGTTTGTAGACGTCATGCTCAATGTGTATCAGCCTCTTCGCTACCAGTTTGGCCTGAATCTTCTTCCCCCTCAGTATGATCTGTGTTTTCGGCTTCAGATACAGGATACTGAGGTAGGCCTGTGATAAACATGCAAAGCAAATAAAACGGACAAGGTGAAAATAAATAAAGAAAATAAGCGAGACTTAAAACTGAAAACTCTAAATATGAAATACTCTTTTGTCGGTTGAAATCCACTCGTGAACGCACATTTTTCACCAGCGGGTTTATTTTTTAATCTTGAAACATGAAAAAGATGATTTACAAACAAAAAGTGAACTCTTAGAATTTGCGAATTATCATTTAAAACCTGCAAAAAAAACATTTTTTTAATGAAACTGGGGCAGTGTTACTACAAAACCACAAGGTTGACAGTTTGTCTACAGTAGTGTGGAGGTACTCAGTGTCTGCCAAAAAGTGGAAGACACTCTTACACCCAGCCCCCAACACACACAGCACTTGTATGGCTAAACCCACACGTAAACCACAACCACTACACCCTGAATTTTTCTCTAACCCTGATCACAACCTTTAACACTAAAATCCTCCTGAACAGGTCCCCAAGCCCTGACAAATATTAATATTATGGGCCACAGAGGCTCTAACATAATAACAGATGGTAAAGTGTTTTTTTACCCACTCACCCTGAGACTGTAATGCATGTCTGGGATGTTCTGCTCAGTTCTCAAGGATCCGCTATTCTTCAGCCCCTTCTTCAACTCTTCGATCTGAATCTCAGGCAAACGAATGTCATTCGGATCGGTCTCAAAGTCGAGCTCCATCTTACCGTCTTTAGCTCTTCGGGATAGCACGAAAGAAAGCAGCTGTTAGAACATGTAATTGTGTTTCACTGCACACGCTGTAATGGCTGTCTAGAAAGCTCCGCAGATGGCTTTGCAAGACATTTCATTAATTGGGAACGATTTGCAACACAAAGTCACTGTATGGCTTTACCGCCTGTGTCTAATTACTAGGATTTGAATCACAGGGCAATACTTGAAATGCTGGATGGTTATACTCATTGTGGTGATCATCTCTCTCTCCAGCATGAAGAGGAAGTGAAATAGGAGGTATGAGAAACCTGACCTGGTTCTTTTTACCACTTTACAAGAACCTGACTTCAGTCGACCATTTCTCTCTAAGAAATTTAGTTGAAGAAGGAAAAGAGAAAATTCAAAACTTCAATTTAGGAGGTTCTCTGTTCTCCATTTGAATGTGGGTCACTTTGCATAGATTTGCCTAGAACCATGCTTATACAAATACTACATATGTGTTTTTGTACCCACTTGCCTCCCTCTGATACTGACTGTGCTTGCACACTCCTCAGTGTCATGTGGTATTTTCAACCAATGGTCACAACACGCCAACTTGGAAACTCTAACCGAGATGTTTTGACTTGACTGACACTAAAGAAACAGTGTAATAAGGTCTGCGCTAATCTGCTGTGTTGTACAGACAGTTATCTAACAAGATTACAGATTTCACACATTTGGCTTCATCAAACTGCTAGTGGTGGAAGGGAGATGTTTATCGTGTGGAACACTCTTATCCTATCAGGTTTCAACTTTAATGTAACACGAACATGTGATTCTGACCTGCGGATGTTCCAGATTAATATCTTGGTGCCTTTTTTGGAGGGAATTGAGTCAAAATGTGAATGTATCTGCTCCAGGGATTTGACGATCGAGTGGTCGAGGACGGCCGTCAGACTGGCCTGTGAATCCTCGGTCACAACTAATAACTGTAACACCGAATTAAGGTCAGAACATAAGGGAGCATGTATGGTAATAAACACATATACATAATATATTTGTTTCCTGTTATCTGCCTATTTTAATTCATGTCACCCCTTGCCCACCGCCCCCACCCACACACCCTGTGCCATTCAAATGATCTCATCAGTTCTCACACTAAAAAAATCAGGAAGTCATACTGATGTAGAACGTCTACGCATCAGCAAATTCACCTAATAACCTAATATTGTATCCTAATATTTCCCAGTCCCTTTGTGAAGGATATTGGTTTGCTGGTTGAAAGGGACAATGGGGACGATGACAGCCTGGGCTTTAATGCTTTCCAGGTAGGTCTGCGACAGCATCCCCACAGTCTGACAGCCGCCGTTCTTGGTGAAGATGAGCGCGTCACGCCCCAAGCGCATGGAGCCCGACTTAAAGCCGTTCCCGTAAACCCCGATGGCCTGCTGACTGGCCCTCCCCGAGCCCTTCTCTGTAAAACCAAAGCTGGACACAAAAGCGAGCAAGTGTTAATTATCGAACACAAGCTGAGAAGACAAAACTAGCCTAATGTGTGAATGTGACACAAAGCGGCACATGTGAGGCCACAGTTGGAAACTGCGCGTGTGTGTCTGTGGGTTAAATGCAGAAAAGAGGAACACAATCGGTATGCAGCACTACTGTGTCTTTCTATGTTTCTTTTTTTCCTTGTGTGTGAACTTCACACGTGTCTCACCTGAGCATCTTGTGCAGTTTGTTGGGGGTCATGCCGCTGCCATTATCGATGAAAGACAGACAGAGGTGATCCGTTTCATGAACTACATCTATCCAGAACTGTTTAGCGGACACACCGGGGTCTGAGGCATTGTCTAGAAGACGACAGACAGAAAATTGGAAATAAGAAAAACAAGAGAAGCACATGGGATGGCTAGTTTCTTTAATGCCTTCCTTATATTTCTTTACAACGTGAACTTCCTGCAGGCATAGTCAAAGTGATACTGCACATTATAGATCCGAGAAGGAGACTCATGCTGCAGGAACAAATCATTAGATCTACAACTCCACTGCTGATCTCTGGATGCTACTGCATGTGCTGTAATCTATACTTCAATGTGGGGCACAGCCACTAATTGCGTCACACCATGATCAACAAACATCGAACATACGGAGTTTGGAACTTTCTGCAGGGTTATTGCGAATTACTGCGAGCTCATTCCAATAAGCACGTGGCTCCCTTTGTTGTTTCTAAACTTTAGCCTGTACTTTCACGTGGGACAGTGGTGCGAATGCATTTCTACAGCGCACTCCCTTCGCTGTTCCGGTTTTTAAAAAAGCCTCAGCAGCCAACAGACGGTCAGCACGTCTGAACCAATGAGAGCGCACAGAGTGGAGGAATGGCAATGTTGACAGCCCAGACACGATCCATTTATGTCACATGAAGGCGCAAATAAGCTACTGCTGCATATTTACCAATAAGTTTTATATGTATTTTGTCAAAAATAATCCAAACTGATTCTGTTAATGCTCACGAGAAGTAAGAGTACCGACACTGCAGAAAACCTCACTGCAGTTGAGCAGTTACTAATATCTCAGCACTATGATTTCAAACTGCAGAGCGTTAAAGGAACGAGCTCCTCTATCCTTACTTTACGACGGGATTATTACCACAACACAGCGTCTGCAGCTGCCAGCACACGTCTTTAGGCGTGTGAGCGCAAACTCGTGAAAGAGGAAGTCCGTTCGGTCCATTTTAGCACCAACACAAATGTCTGCTCAACACGCCAACTTTGTGCGCGATAGCGGAAGAGCGGTGCGAAAGAAACCACGAAAAGCTGCATCAACAGGTGCAGGGGACTGCGGAGCGTTTCTGTATTATGCCTGAAATTTCTTATTGCCTACCTATTAATTCTGCCACAGCGCTGAAAGGCCAGGTATGACTTGTGGAGTTGCTGTTCAGGAAGGAAGGACTCATCTGGAAATGAAAAAAAGAATTTAAAAAAACAAGTTAAACTTTCACTTGCTCTTTTTTGTGAGCCGCTGTAGCGAACGTTTTCTAAAGTGTCGAAACAAATGCGAATCCTCTACAGCAAATATCTGAAATACTTACAGAACTCAGGCGAATCCCATGCTCACTTAACCTCGCCATGTTTTTCGTCTGAATATTTTGCTTCTCGTCGTGTGAGCTCTCCGTGCGCAGGTACGTAGCCATACAGAGCAGTGGGCGCGTCCTCGGGGCCTGTGTCAAAGGAAGTCAGCCGAAGTCGCGCTTCGAGCAGTCTGAAAGAGACACAGCTGAGGTATTTCTTTCTGCAGATCTTATGTTAATATGACGTTTTACCAAGTTCTTGCATTTATTACCAAGTTGATTTATTGTTACTTTGTTATAACGCGTGTTTGAAATGGGCTGGTTTTTTTCATTCAAAAATTATAATAATTCAGTTGCAGAATCAGCTAAATGCTTACAGTAAATGGCCGATGTGTTAGGCACACCTCCTTAACTATCATTAAAACAGATCTGACATGCTGAAGGTTCAAATCTGGCATCAAAATAGGGAAGAGACGTGATATAAGTGACTTTGAATGTGGCTTGGTGCCATATGGGCTGGTCTGAATATCTGAGGTTGTACTGAGAATTTCCCATACAACTTTCTCTTTACTGAACATTTACTGAATGGTCTGAAAAGGGGAAAAAAAAAATCTGTGTTCAGCAATTCTCTGCTACGCATAGCGGTTCAAGTGTCTTGTTGATGCCAGAGGAGAGTGGCCATGCCGACAGGAAGGCACAATCCAGACAATCCAAATAATCACTTGTTACAACAAAGGTATGAAGAAGAGCACATGGAACCTTAAAGGAGATCGACTGCAGCAGCAGAAGACCACACCGGGTGCCACTCCTGTCAGCTAAGTGCAGTGCAGTGGTTTGCTGATACTAACAGGAAACTGAAGCTGCAGTTCACACCTGCTCACCAGAATTGGACAACGGAAGATTGGAAAAACATTGACCTGTCTGGTGAGTCTCGATTTGTGCTGCAACGTTCAGTAGTTATTTGGTGTAAGCTATGTGAAAGCATGAATCCGTGCTGTATCCTGTCAATGTTTCATATTGGTGGAGGTGGTGTAATGGTGTGAGGGATATTTTTTGGTACACTCTGGCCTCCTTATTACTAGTTTAGCTAGTTTAGTTGTTCAAAACACCACATCCTACCTGAGAATTGGTGCTGACTATGTCCATCCCTTTATGACCACAGCGTATCCATCTTCTGATGGCTGCTTCCAACAGGATAACGCGCCATGTTACAAAGCTCAAATCATCTCAAACTGGTTTCTTGAACACAGGTTTGTCGTTACCCATGGGTATTCGGGGCTCTACTTCCAGATGTTTTTTCAGTACCCTCTGATCTCCCGGCTGAATGAAATGTTTATTAGAGGAAACCTGTATTTAGGTATGTGTTTGCCACAATTTATCTGGGGCGAAGCCCCACTCCCATCTCTGTCCGACCAATCACAGCAGAGCATTCCTCCTTTAGGTCCAACGTCAGCACCTGTTAGCTGTCACTGGTGATTGGTCTGGAACTGACAAACTGGTGGTTGCTAACCAGCTAAAGCACTTCAGCAGAAGAAGCTTTTTTTTAGAAAAAAAAAGACAAAGTGAGGGGGAGGCGCAGGTGGAAGGAGCTGCCTCCTGTTGCTACTGTAGCAGACACAGGGCATGAAATGGCCACTGCATTAGATACAAACTCAGGGGGGTGAATTGGTGAAGTGCTTCTGACATGTTCGTTGCTACAAATCTGTATCTCACACACTGAGTCAGCGATTCACACATATTCCTCACACCCTGTCTGACCTTCATTTTCTCACGTAGGCCTAATCTGAAAAAATAAAATAAAATAATTTATCATAACAAAGTTATTTAGACCATCAAGAGAAACCTGAGAAAAATACAAATAAATCTATTGATTCTTAAAATCATTCATGCTGCTCAAAGTAATGCCAGGCCTAAACAGCAGCACTTTCTCCTCTCAACCTGCACACGTAGTTGACAATGAGTAACCATGGCTACAGTGAGTAACCCTGGTGACAGGGAGATGCTCTGTACTTCGCTCTGAAGCACTCATTCCCATTCCCAATAAAAGAGCTCAGGTTATTATGGCCATTTAAAATGAAGAATGCACATCAGTGCTGAACCCTTGTAAAAATATACTGTGTATGTATGTAGTCAGTTATATTTTTTCTATAGGAATCATATCAGAGAGGCACAGAAATGAACTCTTCATTTGAGTGCATTTGTGTAATTTACTGTTCCAAGATATACTTGGAACAGTAAATATATCTTTATCTTTGATATAAATATATCTATATCTTTGTATACGAAGTCTGCCATAAACAAGATGACTTAGGTCTGTGTAGAATGTTAGGTCCCACATTCACTGTGGATTCATACATGAAATAAAGGAAATGCAGAAAAATAGAGAGCGATGACAAAAATAGCATGAATGAGGCGTGATTGTTAAAACACTGTGTGCCTGTAAACACAGACGTCATTAGGTGGAGAGGGCACAGAATGCCATAGAAATAAACATCCTGCAGAACACTGAGTGAAGCACATTGTGTCTGCCCGCATTAACCCCTTAAGGCCTAGAGTATCATATTTGATACATGGGTTTTGTCAGTTTTGGAGACTTCTGCATCATCAGTGGGATTTTTTTCCCCCTAGTTAAATTACACAGTACATTTTTAACAAATAAAAAAAACCTCACCATGTTTTGGTGAGGTTTTTTCCCCCACAATCCTGATAATGATAAGCAGAAGATAATGGATGTATGGATATAGAAAATACAATAACAATTTTAAAACTCATATATGCAAATGAATATTTAATAAAAAAAAAATAAAAAAACACATGATTTGGGCTATAAATCATAATTCATAAATATTGTAAGTGTCACTTAGTAGTGACTTGGATAACTATTTAGCTTCTGATGACAAGAAAATTTTCATATTCTGCATGTTGATATTTGTTGAATGATAAATACAGTGTTTGAGTCCACATATAAACTAAGTTTGTACATAACGAGTTAATAACTGAACTCAAATGGCCTCTGCAGTCACCAGATTTCAATCCAATAGAGCACCTTTGGAACCTCTGTGGTGAAATGAGAAATTTGCATCCTGGATGTGCCACCGACAGATCTGCAGCAACTGTGTGATTCTATCAGGCCAATACAGAGTGAAATCTGAGAGCAATGTTTCCACCAGCATGTCGAATCTGTGCCCTGTTGAATTAAGGCAGTGTTTTCAGGTAAGAATGGGTCTAAAACGATACTAACAAGGGCTACGCAGCAAAGTATATTTTACTATTCAAATTTAAAAAGATTCATTGCTTTACTGTAGAAATATCTTTTTGCCAACAGCCATAATTGTAGAATCAATATTATATTTTATTAAATATATGTGTTGTAGGATAGGCTTAATCACTGATGACATATTTCCTTTTCGTTCCCAGGACATAAAATACTACTGTTTATTACACACAAGGCGTGCTTGGGTGTAAAGCAGTGATGCGTGTGTCATGGCAATAGTGACAGGGGTTTCAAGCCACAACCTTTCTGTAAACCTAACCGAAATGAAAATTAAACTGTAAGTGAAAGAGGACACAAACCACAGCTTCTGGTCATGATTGATTGGTTTGTATTAGAAACAGAGGCTTCAGCTTTATTATAGCCAAACACGTTTTATAACCATCAGTTGCAAACTTACAGTGATTTACAAACCAGCTATTGACCAAACAGTAAGCAGCAATAATAATGACTGTTGTAATACACTGTTAACTAAAGTTAGCGATTCATTTTTATTAACAGTGGCATTATAAAGTGTTAAGAAGTCTTTTTGCATTTAGGAAAATCTGCTGCGTTAACACACAAACTTAAAAATGGATCAGAATCATTATTGCAAATCTGCACAGTGGATCAACGTGGCATACAAGAATATTTGAAGAAGCAGTTAAACACGGAGTACTTATCTTTTATTTATTGGCATTTTTCTTTAGAATGCATGAGACTGATTTATTCCAGCTTTTATTAAGAAATGATAAACTATGTATTTAATTAAACATTTGGGATTTAGGAGGTGTTGCAATGCTTTACCAACCGTGGCTCTTATTGTAGTGGTTTACACATTTGCCTACCAAACAAAAGATCTCTAGTTATTTTTCCTGGATGGAGATGGAAGTTTCTTTGTGGTTACATGAGGAAGGGCATGTGGCATAAAACTCTGCCAAATCAAACATGTGGAGCTACCTAATGTGGCAATCCAGCCAGATGAGCAAATTGCAATACTTGCAACTCCAGTTGATGGTTTTAAACTGTAAACTGATGTCATGAGAATGCAGACAGCTCAGAAAAGATGAGCTGACTGCTTCAACCAGTTTAACTGGTTCCTGTTGAATTTGTTTTCCTCAGGTTTATCTGCTCAGTATTAGCTACTCAAGCTTGTTGCAATACACTGTTTGTTAACTAATTCATGCACCTGTTAATTTAACTAGAAATAATTAATTGCATCTTCCTTCAAAAATCAATCTGCTGTCAATTGATTTTGCCTCTGCGGTTGAGAACAGTGCTATTTTTTTTAGTTCAAGAACTCATTTCAACTTGTTTACATTTAAGTAATTGGACACCAACAACCTGCTTAATCAGAATAAACCTTGATTACTCTGTGCAGTTGTCTGGACCTTCTTTTACACTCCATTGTTGTTATACTCCCAAAAATATTTGCTCACTAGAAATGCAAGATGGCAAAGTGTAGATCACTTAGTTAAAGGTATATTGGCAGAAAATAATGAAAGAGTTGTCAGTGATTTGCTTTAAAGACAACAGGATACCCAGAAAAAGAATAATGTAGCAGAAACATTGTTTCTTTTTTCTTTTATTATCTCTAACACGGCGAGCTTCAACAGCTCAGTCTCTTGTCGCGTGAAAAAGTCCCCATCTTTGGTCTCCACTGTTGGAACGTTCCAGTTTTTCTTTCCATCCATTCACTATTGCAAAATAATCCTCTTCAGAAAATTCCTGCAGGGAAAAGATACAGGTGTGTTGGATGGCACACTAAAGGAGGAATTTAGCTTTCTGTCGTAACACAATTATGAAGGTGCAATCTTTGACACACTGTGTGGTTGTGGTTGTGCATTCCCACCTTAATGAATTCATCTTTAATGGCCTCTGCTCTCTGCAGCTCTGTCTTAATCACTTCGATGAACTGGGCTGTGCGGTCTTCGGCTCGAACTTTGCTGAAACCAGCCTCCTGAATGAACTGTAGATGGGGAGGCAGAGGAGGGATTAAGCGGTGTGGGGACAGCACCATCAACTGATGGACTGCAGTAGTACATACATACAAAGTCTATTCTCTGGACATAATGTTGGAAAATTTGGCTGCTTCTATAGTCTTCTAAACACATTTACTCATAAGTGGATCAGTGCACTGCTTATACTGTTAAACAGGATTTTGAATTGCAAAAACAGAAAATATAATCTACATATCAGACAAGAGTCCAAAGTTTTAAACTACTAGCATTTTTATACATGAGTATTTTTACCTTGCCATACTCTGAAGGTGTATACAGGACATAGCCTCTTTGTTTCACATAGGCCTCGAATGCTGGGGTCCAGGGCTTCTTCCCACAGCAATAGTCACTGATAAGCAACTGTCCGCCTGGCTTTAACCATGACTGGATATCAACAAGAACAAGATGTTTCTTACATTTAGTGCTGTATCATTTTTTCTCTACAAATTACAAGAAAAGTTGGGAAATTCATGAATTGAAACCATTTAGACTTAAAGAGATGCACACATGGAAGCGTTTGAAGAGGGCTAGTTTATCATCTATGTGCAGGATTGTGTCTCTGCTGTAGATCACATCAAATGAATCTTCTGGAAATGTCCTTTTTGTAGCATCGGCAACCTCAAACCGCACCTGAGGAACAGTAAATACCATTAAAGATTTGGAAATAAATCATTAGTCCAGCCATTAACTTTGGTGTTGTAATCAACAGAATAACATACGTACTGATGGAACATTCTCTACTTTTGCCCTCTCTATTGCAATGTCCACCATGTTGTCTGACAGATCCAAACCGAGCACTTCCACTCCAAATGCCTGAAAAAATCACATAATAATTGCCACAGTTATAGCTTTTACAATAATGATAAGTGCCCTAAAATCAACATTGTAAGTGTGGCCTGAGACTTTGTTGCTCATACCTTTGCCATGTAGAAGTCTCCTCCACCAATGCCACAACCAACATCCAGAACCTTCTGTCCTGGCTTCAGGTTCAGCAGGTCCACAAACTCCTGTTAGCACAAACATGTTTTCTTTGATTCCGCCTGGCTTTGAGGCCAACTTTGTAAAGGTTATTTTGGCTACAAAAAAAGCCAGACTAAAATAATACGTTTTAAGACGCAATTTAAAAGACTGGATGGACTCGGAGGACTGAATATAAGGAGGGAGGTTATTCCAGAGTTTGGGCACTAAGACAGCAAAGGCCCGATCACCTCTGGACTTCAGACGAGACCTCGGTTGCGTCAGGAGCGTTTGATTGGAAGATCTAAGTGCCTTATTAGGGATATACAATTGAAGGAGTTTGCATATATAGCTGGGAGGCAAATTATTTAAAATTTTAAAGGTAAGCAAAAGAATTTTGAAATTGATACGATAATCAACAGGGAGCCACTGTAGGTTGTCTAAAACTGGTGTGATGTGGGCATAATTTCTAGTACAGTACCAGTTAAGAGACGCGCAGCTGCGTTTGAAATTTAAAAATTAATTCAAAGAAAAGAATATTACAACTGAACACAACTTGAAGAGCTACCACAAAGGGTCTGAATAAAATTGCCAGTGCATTTAATGCAAATTCTGCACCACACTAAAATGTTAGACGCTCAGAAGTCTGAATACTTACAGAAGCATGCAGTTTTCTGTGTTATTTTCTGTAATTGTGTTTATAACTCAAAATCATATTTTTGCATTTTACTTGTTAAATTTCCTTCCAAGAAGCACTTATCATTTGCATCCAGCCATATTATTTGGGATTTGCCTACCTTGGTGGTGCTAGGCCCTCCTGTGCTGACGTAACCAGCCCCAAACATCTTCTCATAGCGCAGGATGCCACGTTTGGTGTACTGCTGGTTGTCCAGGAATTGCTGGAAGGTTTTGAATCCATTCTGGCTGTTCGAGGAGCGAGTGACCTTCTCTAGCAACCAGCAGATTTGATTTGGATTGTTTTTCATCTGTAAGTGTTGGATAGATGAGAAGGTGACAGAGATAAGTAGTAGTAAAATGGGTTAACTACATGTCCACACACCAGCATCAGAAACTGCCATGCGCTTTTTTTCAATCCTAATATGACTCAAATGTCTCTACCTCAACGTAGGTCTGAACTCTCCTTTTCAAGACAATGTCGAAACCAAACGTTTGGCCCTCTTTTGGCTCCATCACTTGCACTGTTGTAGTCATGTGGCTATATTGTGCCTCAGTACGGTAGCAGGTGGGGTTGAAATCCCTCTTACTGTCACCTTGGTAGAAAATTATGAATGAAAACAAACTAATCTCCATGGAGCATAGAAAGTGAGCAGTTAAAAGAAGGTGTACAGACATCTAATTAAATCTTTTTGAAATATACAGGCAGAGGACTTCATACAATCTTTCTTAAGTTACCTTCATTTACCATAAAGGTTTAAACATTGAATTTAATTCTGCATCTGTACCTGACCGGTGGTTGCAGGACTCTCTGAAAAACAGAAAGCCTCCAGGCTTCAGCCAGGTAAGCATTTTTTGCATAACCGAATTCAGCTCCTCGTCACTCAAATACATCAGTAGCCAGTTGGAGAAGATAAAGTCAATGCTGAGGAAAAAAAAGCATCATTCTTTTATCACAGTAACCAACAGTATTTTCAGTATATAACAAATAAAGCTGTGTGTGTCGTCTCTCTGCCTTTCGAGACTGGCTCCTTTCAGAGTTACTACTTCCACTTGTACACCTATGATGTGTGCTGGAAACGGTGACCTTTTAACTTATGTTTCATTTTGGGGAAGTGGACAAAGTTGTGGTGAATGTGTATTGTGGCCATAATACTTCTGCCTTTTCTATGCACTGGGATTCATGATAGCATACACTACAGTTAAGGCAGTTTCTACTAAATGCTCCTCCTAAGATGCCTTTGGCTTGGAAACTGCAGACTCTCCCCCTCTAGACTATTTGATCTGTGGGCCATAGCTGACAAAAGGGGTGATTCTTCGCTCTCTGCATGTTTAAGGTCCCATAGGGACACTACAGATGTGCACGTGCAAGCCCTCAAAGAGAAAGCTAGAAGCAGGATGTAGGAAGATAGATTTCATGGAAAAAATGTGTCATTTCATTTCACTTAAAAGGGCAAATGTCAGCTTTATCGTTTCCAAGGTAAGCCTCTGCTGAAGCCACTTCTGCGCATGTTAAATATACTCATTTTATGACAGTTTATCCAGCTGTTTTTGAGATAATTCAGAATCAGGCCAGTAGACCAGCTGACTCACAGTAGTGCCATTCATCGAACCACGCCATTAGTGAGGTTAAATATTAACGGCGATATCTTAACACACACCTGTTTTGGGGAACATCCAGCTTTGTGACATCAGCTTGGAGGAAGGTACCATTGCTATGGTGGCCATTTTTCTGCCTGTTCTTCTCTATAAACCTTTCCATGAAGTCCACAGCAGTCACATGGGCTGCCTTGGTCAGCAGGTGCTTGGTGTAACGACTGGATGCAAACATAAGAATATAAAATGACTTTTGCTACATATATTCATCGAGTGCTCCTCAGTCATAAATCTTTATACTAAATGAAGTCTGAACCCAAAAAAGTTGATTCTGTTCATCTGGACACTGCAGGTTTCCCCAACCTTGTAAACAGTACATTCGTATAATGACTGGAACTAGCCTACTGAATGAACAATGATCTGTGAGTTCAGTTTCTCCATCATTAATATGCCATTTTAAACATTTATTAAATATTACAGTACTCCATTAGCTTATACTTCTTCTACTAAATCCCTGTCTTTTAAAGCACTGACTTTCTTGTCTTCTTGTACTGTTTTCCCAGAATTCTAAGTCTATTGCAGCTGTGTGCTCACCCAATTCCTGCTCCCAGCTCCAGCACTTTGCATCCCTCCAGGCTAGGCAGCATGGAGAGGATCTCTGGCAGCTCATGCTGAGTCAGTTCTTTGGCACGAGAATCCAGCATCATCTCCTCCACTGTAGCAGCCTTAGAGTGCTCCTTCCAAAACTCTGTCATATTGCTACGAACTATCATAAGAGAACACACACGGTTGGCAAGAAGCTAGATATGTGTGTAAGTGGGTGTGTGCGTATGGATACTAATAATGATGGCAATGCAGTTACAATTTATGAATGTGCAATTAAGATTTAATTCCCATGGGATGATGTGTCAAAGTTCAAGGGTACCTGTCTGTGAATCATCTATCAAGTATATGACAAAAAAGAAGTGATCATCAGGTTAATCATGTTACATCTAAGTTATTTAAGATGTAAATTATTTATTTTATTTATTTTTAAAGAGAAAAAAACAATCTGAGTTCCTTTAACTCACTCAAATGTGAGCTTTTGGAAAGTTTGACAAATGTTCATATAAAGGGCTCTACCCCTTAGGCTAAAAATTCTTCTCAGATAAACCCCCACAAACACTGTGGCCACACAGATTAACCATTAATCTAACCTGATTAAGCAATCCCAAAACACTCATTTGCCACATAGACAGAAGATTAAACCAGAATCAGTTTCATATTACACTCGTTCGCTGTCACAGTTTGCAAAGTTTGGTTTTGCTTGCTTTTGTTAATATGACACGCTGTTATTTCCACAACAGGTTTTAGCTGCCTTTTGTCAAAAGACAGATTATACTACAGTTGTTCCACATGGCCCCTCCACCCACCTGAAATCCCCCATTCATTCTTTAATTTTACAGAGATCCAAGAAAACCATGCACAGTAATGTGCACAAGCATATAAGACAGTAAACATCAGGCTACCGCTTTCACTCACAAATTTCCCCATGTGCTTTACACCAGAGACACACACATCCACAGGCTAAATGACGCCAACGCGGCAAAGTGGAATCTAAGATTCCAGTGACGAGGTGATAACAGGGTGAGAGACAATCTTCGTGGTCCCTTTTTGAGGGATAACTGCAGGTTAAAAGAAAATCATTTGACAGCTTTGTTCAAATCACCATCACATTCCAGCACAGAGCTCACAGTAGGATTACTTCCACCAGTTGAGTGAACAATTACAACACAATAACACAGCAGCTCAAACAAAATCCAAACTTTGGTGTAATCAGCTCCCTCTGGCTTAAATCAACTTTTTAAGAAAGTTTCACAGTAGTAAATGAATGAATGAATAAATAAATAAATAAAATGAATACATTTGATCTGCTCATACCTTTGTCCATTGTGGTTTTTGGTTGATTATTGTAAAATTAATCTATGAAGTGAGAAATCAGTCTGATGATTAACGATCGATCTCCTATATAACAGAAAGCAGATGTCACTTCGCGTGTGGGCTCTTTAAATAACGGGACGAGCGTGGCGCGTGGAGGAGGTGGTCGCCAGGTAGGAAACTGGCCATTAGGATGCGCCCAATACGAGGGCATGGGAGGGGAGCACACACACACGAATCACCATGTGGGAACAAGGGTCTGCAGAGAACATAGAACACATTTGCATTGACACTGGGCATAACGCAAAGCCTACGTGCACAACACACCACAGACGTCCAGAAAAATCCCTGGGAGACATGTCGGCCACAGATAGTAAGTTGACAGAATGCACTCACATCTTTTTGCACGATCGTTGCCTCGTGTATTTCCCCGCGGCAGTCTGCCTCACCGGCTCCCGGCTCGTCGCGTCTCGGTTGTGCTGACACGTGGAAAATGTCTGGCGGCACGCGCAACATTGTGCAAGATTGCCTCATACTGTTAAGGTGGAAAGCGTGAGGTTATGAAATGCGCCAGGAGTGTAAGTAGCCCACAGTTTTCACAAGGCTTTATGAAAACTGTAATTAACAGTTAATTGCTAATATCTCATTATAAAGAAAGCATTAGCAGCCAGTGGGGTCCCAGGCTGTGAGCTATGAGAAGTTAGTGAATAACATATATTACTTAAGTATGCAATTAAAAATGTATGAGAAATTAGTAGAATTAATAAGTAAAATAAAACAATAAATCTGTCATTAATAATAATAAGTTAATAAACCATTAAACGATGATAAACAATTCAAAAAGCCTGCAGAGAGTGTGTAACTGAACATTAAGTAAGTCGTTTTAAACCAGACTGAATCGTACAAAGAGATCAGACTCTTTTATTTTGTATTACTTTACTAAATGCCATAGACCAAAATCTCTGAGGAATGTATTCAGCTCCTTTCTGAATCTTTGCCGCAAATAATTAAGGCAGTTCTGAAGCCAAAACAGCATCCAGCAAAGTACTAGAAAGTACCAGTACTGCACCAGATGATCTCTCCTGTAATCTAGTGCAGCTCTTTCAAATGTTCCTAGAATCAGATCCAAGTATGCTAAAGGTGCTTTCAGGTACTGTGGTTCTGTTCTTTGGAACAAACTACTTTTACACCTGTGTGTACGTTCAAACAGGCACACAGGCCATTACACTTAATAGCTGTGCATATTTTTATTGTTTTATTTTGTTTTCACTGCCTTAAGGCATAGTAAATGTGCAGTGATTTTTTATGCTTTTACTTTCTGTTTTAAGCACATTTAATTTACATATAATCAAATGTCCTATATAAATAAAATTGGTATTGCCATTCTACCTTATAAAATGTCCAGTGTGTGTATTTATTGACTGTTAAAATCATAATCACTTCTGGGTAATCTTGCCTTTTGCTATCATAAATGACCTAATCCTCCTGCATCTTTATAGCTTAAGGCATTAAGGCAAGGGAAAGTTGCTTGGCAATGTCTTAGTCAATCTTCAACAGTATATTAAGCTTATTATGTTTTAACTAGTAGCTACATCTATCAGATCTAATAATACAAAGTAATTTCATCCTTAAAATACTATAACTGAGGATAAGTGAGTAGCATTAAATAGAGCTACAGAAGTTAAAGACAAGTTCCTCAAAATTGTATTTAGAGGTGCTCTACGTGCAATTTAAAATCAGTGGATGAACGTTTATGGCAATAAGAAACAAAAGAGATCAAGCCACAACCATCAGCACACACGAGACTGTGAAATACAGCAAATGGCTTCTATGCTACTGTAAACCAATTAGTGCTCCTTTCTTGCTGCTCTTCTTTGTTTTCTGTGACAGCGTTTGCCTTCTGCTCCTCTCAAGCAGTAAAGGAACAGCAGATTCTCACACAGAGTGCACCTACATTATAACATGAATAAACACTCTAAAACACATTGTGTTTTGAACTGTGTACAAGCTGCACTTTGCTTTCTCACCTTTACTTTCACTTTCACTCTGCTCTATTTATAAAAACAAGAAGGTTTACTCAAACCACCAAAGCACAGAGTAGAGAATCATGGATTAGGCTACAAACTGCATACAGCAAACGTGACTTTGCTCTCTGTTACCTAAAGGATACAATTAAATAATATTTGCAAATGAATTCAATCTGACATTTAAGTTTCCATCCTTTAATGTCTTCTGTTTTGCTGCTGAGATGCAACAGAGCCTCAGCTGTGACATTTCCACATAGATCATGCTGTTTCGGGTGGAGACCGCGCTTCAGTCTACTATCAGTCTGCTGTCATCTTTACATTGGTGAGTGTTCTCAGGTCGTGCACTTTGTGTGAACTACAGTATGCGAGATGCTGGCGTTTATCATACTGACAATATGACACATTCCAGTTGTTAGTCAGTTCTTTGCAGTGTGGCTCGGTGATGTCCTGTAGTCTTTGATGCTTTTCACCATGTTGCTGTTGGTTGTAAATGTTTAACATTTGTTGTATTTCTTCCGTGGGTTTCTTATAAGTCAAGTTGTTTCTTGCCTGGTTGTGAAAACTTTAATTGTGCAGTTTGTTTTCTTTAATGTTTTTTTGTTGTTGTTTTTTAGCAAGTTTAGCAAACCTGGTCAACTTCAAGAAATACAGAGAATTTTAGAAAGACAACAACAGAACAAACAAGTGGACATGAATAATATCTATTTTCACTTGTATTCATAAAATGAGCACTGAAAGTTGTCTTAACTTATTCACGTACAGCATGTCTGTACACGACGGTAGACCTATTGATAGATTAGTGAAAATGACAGTTGTGCTGAAACACATGCAGCATGAGTGTGTGAATCATTTTGTGCTTCTGAAAGTGTGCTTGTGTGTGCTGCTTGACTTTTTGCACAGTTCCAACATAACAGCATTCAAAGTTCACTTTAGCCACCCTGAGCTGGATCACATGAGCGGACAGCTAGGCTTTTCTGAGAATTTCAGGTACAGATGGAGGTTGGGAAAGACCCTAACCACAGTCGTTTATATTCAGCGTACTGTAGGCGTTTAAGTTGAAGTTTAATGTACTGTAATTCAGTTAATGGTAGAATACAGACCAAAGACAGGTGTCCCCAAGTAATCAATACATAACTTAGCTTTGTGCGCATAAAAAAACTTGAACCGGTGAGTCTATTGTAAAAATATATGAAGTTGAACTGCCATAAATGGATTTTAAATTCAGTTCATGTTAACCTCAGTTGATTTCTAGAGTGGTTCTGTGTAGCCGTACTCACTGTTCATTTGGCCTTTTCTCTGGTGAGTATTTTCTTAGTTGTAAGTCTCCTTTAGTAAGAGCTTAGTGTGGAGACTTTAGTTTATTTTTAAAAATAGAAGGACGGAGTAATTGAGAGTAAAATTGAAAACAGAAGGCGAATTCATGTTGCAGATTGAATGAGATTAAACAGGAAATGGATGTGAAGACTGAATAAAACAGGTGATGACATCATGTGAGCATTAAACGATGACGTGACATCTTCTAACGTGGTTGCAGTATTCTAGAGCTGGAGTAGCAGGAAAAGGTGGACAGACTTTATTATGCTGACCGTGTTTAACAAAGACAAATTCAGTACAAAATGAGCAAACTCTACTAATTATAGAAGCGCAGTTCCAAAAGTCCGAATGTCCTGCAGCGAAACGCCTGTAAATGATTGCTGAGAATGAAAATATTGACACGGCTGATATGAAAGACTAATCTCCCGTACTTTCCTGCAACTTTAGAAGCAAATACATTCAGAGCTGTTGTTTGCAGTCTAATTTTCACTGCTGGCCTGTCCTGGTTAATTGTCCAGGTGTGAGGACAAAACAAGTATGAGTTCAACAGAGGTATTATTTCCAAAACTAAACATAATGTGAGCTTATCTTAACAAAGTCAGTGATGTAAGTAATTTTGCCACTTGTTTCGATTTATAGCAGTTAGAGACGCATATAAACTACAAATACTATTTCTGCCCCTGACTAATTGCCAGCTGTGCTGACGTCCTCCAAAGCTGTGTGTTTGGTTTTGTTTGTTAGTCAGCTGATTTATATGCGTTACCTGGCTTTAGTCTCCTCATGCAGAAGCTTTTCTTGTTTGGTCTGTTGCTCATTTGGTCCTGAGTGAATCCAAGATGAACGTGCTTAAATCACAAGGTGTCTGATTCAAGACTTATAGATCACAGGTACATAAATTACTCATGGAATTCTTAAAACCTCCTCAAGAAGTCATTAGGAATGATGGCATAAGTACAAATCAAAGAATATCTTTAAATAATCATCCCCTGGTTGTAGCCCCCGGCCAGCTGACAGACATCTAGTGAACTGTGTGGTTTAAAAAAAACAGAAAAAAAGGAAGTGGAAGTCTTAAAATTAATCTGACGCCATCATCTCTTCCGTTTATATGAAAAGACTGTGTTCAAAGAAACTTGTTTTCACCAGTGGATAATAAGAGAAACAATATGATGAGGAAAATGTCGCACAATGACAGCAGCATTAAAAAGAAACAGTACAATCCCAGTACAATTATAGGGTAAATCGTTAGCATTTTATATTTATACATATATATTATATTTAACAAAAGAACAGGCCAATAAAAAGTACATTTGATGCATATTTGCAGTTTGTTATTTAGATATTCAGTCACTTCAGCAGTGAAAAAAGGTCGTGGTGGTTACAACTGACTGAAAGTGTTTACTTTGTTAAAATCTAACTGTATAAAACATCGACGTCAGAAACGTAGATAATGTCGTGAGAGAATTTTAAGATGTCTTTTTCTGTTGTTTTTAGCAACTAAAATAGAGGCGTTCGCAAAAAATGATACTGATGATTCAAATCTAGGGCGAATTTAAACTACAAAGGATGATATCTTTCATAGTTTTAGGTTCATACTGTTAACTGCAGCATAATAAAACGCCAGAACACATTCACCTTTATCCACTAGGTGTCAGTGAATGTCCACAAGAAAACAAGAGTCCTGCTACACTAAAGCAATGAATAAATATATACAAAAACATGTGTTATCTTCTTCTGTCTTCAAGAAAATATCATGTTACTGAAACAGAAAGCATCAGAACTCAAAGCTAAAGAGAGTTTAAAAAAATATTTGTACTAACAAAACAAGACATCATAAATCACATTATAATATTAGAGCTTTTACACCTTCACTGGCTGATGCCAGACAACAGGGAGTTATGGCCAGACTACTTTGACAGAAAGGCAACAGTAACTTAAATAACCACTTGGTAGAACCAACGTATTACAGAAGAGCATCTGAACACACAACATGCAGAACCAGGAAGCACAAGACCACAACAGGTGCCACTCCCGACATCCATGAGCAAGAGACAGGCTATAATGTCCATGGGCTCACCAAAATTAGACAATAAAAGAGTGGGAAAATGTTGCCTGGCCTAGTAAGTCTTGTTTTTACAGCAACATTCAGATGGTACAAACAGAATCGAGTCTAAACAACATGAATGCATGGATCCATGATGCCTTGTGTTAATGGTTCAGGCTGTTGATGGTCGTGTAATGGCACACTTTGGGCACCTTATTATCAACTTAGTAGCTTATTAACGCCATAACCTACCTGAGTATTGACCACGTCCATCTCTTTATGACCACAGTGCACCCATCCTCTGATGGCTGCTTCCAGCTGGATAATGCAACATATCACAAAGCTCTGATTTCTTTAACATGACAATAAGTTTACTTTACTCAAATGGGCTCCAAAGTCATCAAATCTCAATCCAATACAGCACTTTTGTTATGTGGTAGAACAGGAGATTTGTATCACACATGTGCCATGAAGATTTAGAGCAGTTCTGATCGTGGAGACACTTTATCGCCCAATAAAGTGTCTCAATATATGTAGTATATGTTCCTTCCACAACAATGTAATATATTGTTACATTGTACAGGGAAAAAATAAAGGAGTGAGTTTTGTCTTTGATGTGTTGTCACTGTTTTCGTCAATTTTATTGAGTCACAAGTTTGTCACGCAGAGTTGAAACTTTCATTTGAATTTCATGTGTGCATGCTTTACTCTTGTTTCATGCATACAACTCTGCGATCACCTCTTATAAATATTAATGACGCCTTTCATGTGTCATCGTTTGCTTTAAAAGCAGCCTCGTCCCCTGGGAGAGAAAGCCATCTTCATCCAGCTTCATCTCCACTTTCTTCTAACACAGGAAGACTCTTAGGTGTTGGTGCTGTTGTAAATCAGGTGGAGTAAAAAGAAAACATTTAATTTCATTATTTCGTTATAATCTAAACAAAGACATATCCTATGAGTTAGGCCTTAGGGAGAAAATAAACTAATTGTGCTTCACTTGAACAGGAGTGCAAACGAGGCTCTAGAGAAAAGAAAGCATTTGTTGGAAACCTCGCAAACCACAAAGCAGTCCTTTCCAGTTTATGTGTTCCCACGAGAGAAGGTGAAAGGTGGAATAAAGCATCAGAGCCAAATGCTATATGTATTTGTTTATGGATTTTACCAGTGGGAGAGCTTATGTGCGTGCATGCTTATTCCTCATGTATTTCTTCACCCATTCACCCATTATTTTGCCCATACAGTCTTGCTGTTTTCCAGACACAGCTATGCTGACGTTGATTGATCTCTGAGTGAACGCTTTGTGATGTGCATCTTCTTTTACCTCGTTTCTCTTATCTGTCACAGACAAACAGGGAGCCAAAGAATTTGTCAAACATCTTAATGCACTTCCAATAGGATGTCTTCTCAGTAAAAGGCTGCAGTGGATCATGCTGGCAGAGTTCGCTCAGGATATTGTTTTACTTTCCTCAAAAGTGGAAATGAAAGAACTGATTTTCAGATTCACTTTGAGGACCTCGTGTTACCCGTGGAGATCAATGAGGTGTAACAAAGCAGACAGTGTCACCAGCTCCTCACCTTCATCCATATGGGGCTTATTTCTTTTGAAATGGACATTAGGAAAACAACAGATGGATCGTGTCAAAGAATCCTGGCTCTGTGGCAGTATGATGGAGATGCAGCAAGATCACGAGCTCAACTTTAATTCGTGTGTTTTTATCTGGGGATAAAAGAGTTTCCATGTTACACGTTCTCCTGCTGAGCATTGGGCTTACAGCTGGAGCCTTGATCAGAAAGTTTATTCACAGCCAGCGTGCAGGGGTTAGAGTTGGGCTGCTTTCACAGGGCCTGCTTACATTTACAAAACGATGCTCAGTCATCACAAACTCTTATAGTCAGACATGCTATCATAAATTTCAAAGTCAGTATTTATGACAAATTATTTTCAGCAGTTAAGCTGAGCAGTTAAATTCCAACAAGTTAACAGTATCAGGTAATCTAAAATTAGTTTATAAAAAAATCCCAACCTTAGCAGTCTCACAATACTCTGTCATTAAGCTTTACAGCAATCACTCACATCTATTTGCCAGTGTTTTAATACTTTGGGCATCTAAGTCATTTTGTAAGTTTTTTGCAAATGAGATATAAACTTCCTCAAAAGTCTTGAAATTCTAGTATTTGCTCTCCAGGGTTGGACTTAATGGGCAGGTTGTGCTTTTTAGAAACATAACTATCTGCTGCTCAGCAAAGAAGCCCCGTCTGCTGAAACACAGAAAGGGAATATTCTACTAAAAAAAGATTTCTTTCAAAGATTTATACTTAATTGGCTGTCACAGACTGCCGGGGCCTTGCATTAGCTTCAGTTGAACTTAATAATGCGCTTTGGCACAGAACAAAGACTGTGGATTTTGTTCCTCGTCTGTCATGCTGGGAACAATCAATAACTCATTCAACATACATAACGTATGGGTATGTGAGTATTGTGGTAAGAAAGACCTTTGTGTCTTTTTCCCTCTGTGGGAAACTTTTTTCTGTGTGTTTCTGCCGGTGACATCTGAAATATGAATACTGTGAGGGGTGGCTCAGAGGTCTTGTCAGAGTGTGATGTCTGGAAGCAATTGCAGTGACAGCAAGCGTGAGTTTCCTAGCCAAATAAACTGTGCAACTTCCCCCAGGAGCCCGGCGTGCTCTGTGAGCATTATCTGATTCATGGAATAAGTCTTCCTGTTGTGGCAAATCCTCACCTTACTAATCTTTTACTGAGAGACTTAAACTATGGTTTGGGGCCATAACCGGAAGATGGTTCTCAAAAGTGAGGAAAAGTGAAGGGAAAATATGAAAAGGTGATATCTGTTTATCTTATAATAAGACCCTTCAATAAAAGTTCCTGAAATTATAAGTATCAAGACATCAAGAATTTCTAACCAGCCTATTCATGAAGGCATGACTGGATCTGGTGGGAATTTAAGTTGAGGAAATTATTCTCTGATCAGCAGATGATTGTGAAAACTACCTTTCAATGTCAAATTCTGCACATATACACACTGAACTACACTATAAGAGAAACACTTTAGATTTTTACCATGAAATACTGGGAGCAGGTTTGCCAGAACCCTAAACCCATATTTTCAATGTACTACTAAGTAAGACTGTGACATCTTAGATCAGTTAGGGGGAAAAGATTCTCTGATCAGAGAAAACAACCTTTTTTTTTTTAATGTCAAAAGAGCCCTAAAACATTTATATTCCTTCACAGCAGGGGGCAGTATACACCTTGATGTTGCAACTGAGTGTAAACTCTGTGGAGAGTAGGCCAACTACCGTTTTATTTCATCTGCTGGCTAATTACAGTAGTTATTTATTACTTCACAAAAATCGATTTCCAACAGCGATGCTCTAAACCTGTTTGAAACCGTTTCTCTCCCGTTTTTCTCTGCAGGTCAGATTATTCTGCCAATACCACCTGCTTACCACAAACAGACCACTGCACCATTCTTTTGTATTTTTGCCTCTCTAACATGGCTCACCATTTCTTTGACTGGGCAATTCAGGCTGAAATCACGTTTTTGTTGTTGACAATTCTACATGTGGACCATTGTCATCAATATGACAGCAACAGATGTGAAACTTTCTGTTTTGCAGCTCCAGCTTTACATTCAAAGCTGGATTTTAAAGACAAGATAAGCTTTTTAAAAAATAGATTGGTTTCACTTATCAAACTTATCAAAAGTCCCATGATGAACAACAGTAATTCTAACGTTCACAGTAATGTTTGCAAGTGTTTCGCGATTACCGTCCAAAGCCAACTAACCCGAACCCGAACCTGAAGTGTGGATCTATCTGGAATTTGTCAAACAACAGCAGCGACACTGGAATACACTCTCAACAAGCAGCCAAAGTGTATTTTTTGGTTCCTTTTACAGAATTAAATGCATGAAAAGATCTCAATTTGTTGCTTGGACTCAGATGTAAGTTTTGCTTTGAGTACATTAATCTGTTTTCCAATCAATGAGCCTGCAGCTTAGAGTACAAATCGTTAAAAGACTGAACACTAATTATAAAGAACCTGACCCGCTGGATAAAAAGATTTTTACAGAATTAAATACAAAATGATTACACAATGACACATCTGTTGTTATGAGATTTTAGCTGTTTTCCAGTCGCTCTTCACCTTGTCGGTCCTTGACTTTGTTTCCTGTTTTTTCTAGATTTTAATGAGCAGGTGAAAACAAAACATATTTTTATCTGACACAGCCTAGAGGCAAAATGTGCCTTAAGGAACAACAAATTAGATAATTTGAAAATTAAAAAAAAAAAGACTGTGATATTTAAGCATGTCAGGTCAAATTTAGACCACCAGCTCCTAAAGTGTCTAACACCTCCTTGATGTTACTTTTTATAGGCGTATTTGTCAGCACCCTGTGGTTTATTTTCTGTAAGAGGTCACAATGTTTAACATGAACTTGTGCATGACGCTTTAGGGAGCAAAAGTCTCCACAGAAACCAGAGATAACCTTTGCCTGCCGGCTGCCAACAGAACAAATCAGTTTGTGCACAGGAGGGGTTGTGGTGCATCTACAGGCTACGAGCCACACTCTGTCCTTCTCAGACTTTTACCGCTTCCTCTGCAGCATTACCTGCAAACTTCAACCCCGGAGGGCCTTCCCTTTTCTCTGGCTTGGCTCCAATCTCAGCTTGAACTTGTAGTTATATTTATATTGCATCGCATCATAAATATCAGGCAGCTCCAAACATGCACAAACACCACAATTCTGGATAGGTAATAACCAGCTTTAGGAAATCTCTGTTGCAGGCCAGGGCCACCAGGGCAAAAGTAATTACACAATCTGTTTAGGTGTCATCAGCACATAATTTCTGTGGTCGCTCAAACATGAAGGAGACCTTGAGGTGTGTGTGTTTGTTCCTGTGTGTGCTTGTGTTTGTGCTTCTGATCAGGCTTTCCAAGCTGCTGTCAAGGTGTGGAAATGTAATAAAAGATGCAGTTCTTACTATTATTGATTTCAGATGCCCTTTGCAAACCGTCATTCAACAAGAGGCTGAAACTGATACAAAAAAGAATGAAGGTGGAGAGAATGAGAAGTAAGAAGTTGCTAAAGCTAAAGTCAGACTATATTGAGGAAAGCCTTAATAAAGAAAAGGGAGGACTCAACAAACACACTGGAGGTATGGACAGCACTGAACTAGCTATAGAACAACAACAACTACTAGGGTAGTACAAATACTGTAGTAATTCTAACAATCATAACAACAGAATAAGTTCTAGTAGTCCACTTTTGCACCCATATGTGTTATTCTTAAGATTCTCAAATCGATTTTTTAAGAAGCAAGAAAAGAAGCCTTTTAGGAAGTACAAAAAAAACCCTCAGTTGCTGTGGGAACAAGCTTTTGTATGTTTGACAGGAGCTGGCCTGGGAAGATGAGGCAAACCAAACTTGTAGCTCACAAACCATGCGCAGGCAGTGTGTTGTTATGAAGGCTTCTGTAGAATAAGGACTACACCAGGACTCAGATTAAAGTAAAATTAGTATCTCAGTTCAAATGTGTCACATACTAAAGCTTGGTGAGGAAGCAATTCACATCATTTGTAATGCAATTTAGTGTCTTTTTCTGTTACATTGATTTCCATGGGTTAAAACAACTTATTCACAACTTAAAACATAATCTACCACAAGCTTCTATCACATACCACATGTAACCCAGAACAGAACTTTTGTCCTGCTGAAGAAAACCTACTAGTCTTTTTTGGACCACCCGGCGTGATAGAAAAGACACTTAAGGGGTACCCACTGTTTATACCATAAAGCCAGCGAGTTGGGTGTGTGAGCTGGGAGTGAGATGTTGTGTAGATGCCAGCTACTCAACTGTGAAGCTGAAAAATAAGCCAGTGCTGAGCTCTAAAAGCGATTTAATCTCCAATCTGATGTTGACAAGCATTAAAAAGCATATTTACAGCTTGGTCCAAAAGATAAAAATAAAAAAAGGCCTCTGTGGATAGGCTATCTCATCATAACAACTCCGAGGAAAGTGAACTTTTTTCAGTAACTCGTCCACCTTGACACTGGAGTTAGGGGCGTTGCTGCGTTGACTGACAAGTGCTCCAATGAGGAACACCACCAGATAATTTTAATAGGGGTGGCCATATGGGGGCCACTAAAAATATTGGGCTGCCAGAACAAAAAAATAATTTCCATTTTTTTTATGCTTTGCCAAATGTAGATTACTCAAAAATATGGCAAACAGAGAGAAAAAGAATTATATACTTAGCTAGGTAAAATAGGTACATATGAAAAGCAAATAAGATTTTGAAATTCCAATAACGGATTGTGGATTATCCAATAAAAGTTACAGCTTGCTGTGTGATACACACCATTCAAGAAGTTTCTGTTTTTGTGAGTGAAATTCTAGCATTTTATTACTGTTTTAAGGAGAAGTAGTGGTATCTGTAGGCACTTTTGTTGCTAGAAGCCTGTTGCAAGAATACATAATTTGTCTAACTTCTTTAGTTGACTCTATAAAAAATGTCATTCTTCTATAAAGAAGAAGAGTTGGGCTTACCGACAGCTGGTTCACAGTATCTGAATGTCATGTCATTAACGGGAAAAGAAATCCACCAATGACCTGACACAAGACTTGATAAATGCATTTAAGCCTTCAGTTGATCCATCTATTATTGAGTGAATCTCATTAGAAATGGTTTAAGTGGCAGGATGGCTGTCAAGAAGCCATTCTTAAAGCTGAAGCATGCCAGATTACACAAGCACAGGAGTTTAGGTTCACCAGTGGTGTTTGGGATCTTGTTTAAAGTGATGGCATTAGGAATGCAGAAAATTACCTTCAGATGTTGATCCACCATGCACTATATCTGGAAAACATATGATTGGCAACAGCTTTATCTTTCAGCATGATAATGATCCCAAACACACTGCCAGTGCGGTGAGATAGTGCCTCCTCTAAGCCCGGACCTCAACATTACTTAAGCAGTGGGAGATCATTGTGACAGAGAATAAAACAACAGGCAGCCAACATCCAAAGAAGAGCTCAAGGAGCCTGGATAACTATTCCTGAAGGCTACTTAAAGATGTGACAGGAACGCTTTCCTATGAGAGTAAATAAAGGCGGTTATATCAATTATTGATTTTCAAGTTTGTTAGAAATATTCAAACTCTTTTTTCCCCGTACATACTGCATGTCCATATATGTTTGCACATCTTAATAAATCATGGTGCCTGTTTATCATTTTTGTTGCAAAATACAAAGAAATGAGGGATGACTTTTGCACAGTGCTATACGTATCAATAAAATATTATTGTTGTGCCGCCTTGGGAGGGTAAAACTAAAGTCAAAGATGATTTTTTTCTTTTAAATTAGCTGTTTTAAAAGTACTTCAAAGTAAAAGTTGGGAAAAAAAATAAAGTTCATAAATTTTAGCCCAAGCACAAACTCAGGCAGCTAATACCCAGAAATGCAGTGATGAAGGATTGATTGATTTCCCACCTTTGGAACTGCAGTGGACCGCAAGCAATCTCATGTTTTATGTGAAAATCAATTTTTAGGGTGAGTGTATGAAATCTTTCAGGATTTATTAGACTGCAATTTTTTTAATCACATTTTCTCCCATCAGGCTCGTGAATTACTGGGTTATGTGACACTACACAGCTATTCGGAAACTTTTGACCCGGTAGGTGCTGCTGACCAACTCGGTGTCATTGGCTTTAGTGTTCTCATCGATCCAAAACATTATAATCATTCAAAACAGTCACTCTGGCTTTCTTGCTCCCTGGTGCACAGTCACACAATTTAAACGCTCCGACCACAATTGTAACAGAAACAAGCGGTGGTAGGTATTTGTAAGTAAGTGTGTGTAATGGGATCACTGGACCAGAATTTAATTAGGGACTAAAATTCTCCTTCATCTCAGAACAGTAAGCAGGATAACATAAACCACAAACACACTGATATTCATAGCTCGATTCATGGAGTGAAATGCATCGTTAAGTTTACGTTTGAGTTTATAAATGGGTGTTTCTGGTCAAACTAAATTTACATGCAACTTACTTTAAAGATTACAGAAAAATTACAGTCCTAGTGGATAAAAAGAAGTGTGCTTCATTGGTTCAGCAACCTTCAACTCAGTGATATTTCTACCTAACCTTTTTTTATGATTCATTTTGTATTAAAAAGCAAAGCTGGGGCATTGAGGTCTGACATTTAAAAGCTGCTGCGGGTTTGCAGGGCCTAGAAGGCAGTCGCCTCCCTTGCCTCTCCTCTCTTAACACCACACGGCAGAGCTTTTCCTCATGCTTAAATTGACACCTGCAGACGTAGGCCACTGGATAACGGTGCAGTGAATCAGACAGCGAAGGGGCGTAAAAGGCACTGCTCCAGGCCTGCATGAAAGCATAAATCAGAAACCCCAGGTAATTATTTTCATTTCTCCATCAGCTCAGGCATCTGTACCCTTGAGGGGGTTTCCTGCCTGCCACATTCCCGCTCCCAATATAACTAACATTTAGCTCTGACAATTCAAACTTCTAATCCCATTACGTCCCCCCTCCCATCACCACACACACACACACACACACACACACACAAGGTTGATGGAGATGGTAGAGAGAAAGAAAAATTAGATTTTGATTGCAGTAAGATAGAGACGAACAGATACAAAATTGTAAATGTGAATAAGAGTAAAAAAATCAAGTCAAACTAAATCTGGGAAAAGATTCTATGAGGATCAAATTCCTGTCGGCACAAAGGTCAATGAGCAGGGATTGGAGCTGGAGTGATCTTGGAAGATGTTAAAAAGTTTGGGAGAATTTCTGAACTCTGCTTTGTGTTCCTGTGTGAGCATGTGCAGGTGCACATTTTTGTGCATTTCTGCAGCTGTGTGTGGTGCTTTTCTAAAGTATGTACAGCACACTGTTTATTTTTTTCAAGGAGATACACAACCTACAGAAGTGCCTTTCTGGGGTATTTTATAAAGCTGAAGAAAAAGGCATGCAGAGATAAAGCAGTAAGAACTCTGTTTAGTCTGTCAGGGTTATTCCCTTTGGCTCAGGAGCAACAACATTTCAGTAAGAAGAGCGGCTAGACCGACATTCTGTGGTCTGCAGAAATGTTGCTTCACAGAATTCATGGCTGCTGCCCAGGTGATAAACTTACTCTCTGGCTCTTCTTTCATTCTATCTATACCCAAACTTGAGGCACTTAAGAGCTTTGTGCACAGTGTAGCAAGATTCCTGCAAGGCCTGTGAGTCACTCATAATTGGAAAGCACCATAGAAAGCACTTTTCAGTGCTTTGCCATGGACATAACATTTCATCTAGAGTATTTAATGATAAAACCATTTCTTTTCAACAACAAATGCATTTTATAAAGTACATATAAACCTCTGGAACTGTATTAAACCTTCCTGTATGCTCATGATTAAACCAGAGAAGGACGCTATTTGGCACTCTTTTCTCACTCCAGTCGGTATATCTGTAATCACACATGAGCTGAGTTGAACTGAACAATCTGTGAAAATTGTAGCTGGTACAGAAAAACAGGATTTAAGTGAAATGTTATTTAAGGTGTGCCGTACATTGTTGACCTCTTCTGAGCAGGAAGATGGCAACGTGGCAACCCCCCCCAAAAAAACAGAGTGAAGAAACACAAATGAACAAAAAATAAAATCCTTGTGTATGAAACATTTACGTTGCTGACATCTGATGTTAAGTTGCAGTTAAGTTGTTCAGGGTTAGCGATCAGATTAATGACATTCATGACATGAAGAAAGAAGAAGGAGAAGATGACAATGGAGAAAGTTTGCCTGTAATGTAAGTTTAGTTTAATAAACACTAGACCCACAGATACTCATCTCCACGGCCCCTTTAAGACTGCCTTGTATGGGTGATTTCAGTAAGCTCAAAGCTACATTATGCAGAAGAGAAGTGAAGCAAACAACGTGACCTTTAAAGCTGCCATCTGAGCACATTTTCAGACCATGAAACAGAGTAAACAAAACTCAATTAGCTTAATATAGATGTGTGCCATTAAAGACTTATCACAGATAATGACATACTCCGGTTCCCTAGTGTTTTTTTAAGAGGAGTGTTTTGTGATGCGAGTAGTAATGTTTTTTTTTTTATTTGTTGCTGCTCTATCATACTGTTTATTTTGACCAGACTGTTTTTCAGTTTATATTTTCTCGTTAATGCACTTTGTTACTTATTTGCTCTCCTCAGCCTATTCACTTGAGGTTACATTTGCACTCACTGGCCACTTTTGTTAGGTACAACTGCTCGTTAATGCAAATATCTATTCAGTCAATGACAGGGCAGCAACTTAGTGCTTCCAGGTATGTAGACATGGTCAAATCAGTGTACTGAATTTTAAACTGAGCATTCACCTCTGGGGTTTACAGAGAATGGTCTGGAAAAAGGGGAAAATATCCAGTGAGCCGCAGTTCTCTTGGCGAAGATGCCTTTTTTTGATATTGGAGTTCTGAAAAGAAGTGCAGAAGAGCATCTCTGAACACACAACATATTGAGTCTTGACAGAAATAACCACACGGGTGCAGCAGCAGAAGATCACACTGGGTCCAGCCACTACTGCCATCTAAGAAAAGGAAACTCTGGCTAATATTTACCAAAACCGGACCACAGAAGACTGTAAACAAGTCTTGATTTCTGCTGCATCAGTTAAATGGTAGGGTCAGAATTTGGCATAAACAACATGGAAGTGTGGATTCATTCTGCCTTATATAAATGATTCAGGTGGTAGATATTTTGTTACCACACTTTGGGCCCTTTTCTACCAACTGAACCTGGTTGAAATCCCTCCGACTATCTATGCTGACTATATCCATCCCTTTATGACCACAGTGTGTCCGTCTTCTGATGGCTGCTTGTCACAAAACTCAGATAATTTCAAACCGGTTTCTTGAACATGACAATGAGTTCACTGTACTCAAATGGCCTCCACAATCATCAGATCTCACACAGAGCACATTTGGGATGTGGTGGAATGGGAAATTTGCATCATGGATGTACAGCTAATAAATCTACTGGAACTGTGTGATACTATCAAGTCAATAGTGGCAAAGCAGCTTGTTCTGATGTAAAATTATTTAAAACTATTTAAAAAATTACATTTTTTTGCCTTCTCTTAAATCTATGTCAAAGGTGGTCCAATCTGGTACAGCAAAGTATACCTAATAAAGTGTCTCACGATCATATTTACTAGCTGATTTGGAGGAAAGAATTACCAAAATACAACAGCTACCAAAAAGTATGTCAGTCATCTATGCTTCTACAAACATGAAATCATATGGACTGGTATGGTTCTCAGTCACACAGGTCACGGTAAGTTGAAGATCTTGGAAAAAAGGAAGACAGGTGGAGTTATTTACAGTTGGACAGTTCAGACCCTAAATGCTGCCTATATGGTTCATTTTTCTGTCTTTTCCTGCAGTTAAAAATGGGATATTAACCATTTCAATATTTCTTTGCTATTTGACTGTATATTCCAGGCTTCCTCTGATATTTATAAGCATCCTCTTCTTTATATCCCCTGTTTGTGACACACTTTTCCGTATCAGGCTGTAATATGCTCTGAACCACCGGATTATCAGCCGTAGCTCATTTCTGATGCTGTATGAATCGTCCTGCCCGTGGCTTATTCCACGGTCATACAGCAATGGTTAGAAAACAGGCTGCTGCCAGCTGACACGTGCATGCAAACTATTACATGGTTCGTGGAGGGGTTTGCCTTACAAATTGTCTGATAAAGTACAAATAACACCAGTAAATGCTGAAATCATTATGAAGTGTTTGTAGCTTGTTACATAGAGTAACTGCTTGACTGCATGACAAAGAATCCTTATTAAACTGAAAGCAAATAATTTGTTCTGAATCAAACAAAAGAAGCACTATTATTCCAAATCTTCAGACAAGCTTGCAAACGTCTACGGAGCCTTTCAATAAATCATTATTTGAGCAAAGAAAACAATTATTTTCCAAGCTAATGTTGCATAACGTCTGTGTTTTCAAGACTCATTTACCAGTCTCGTCTTTTAATTTTTTTAAATTTATTGGGTCACCACCAAAGATGAGTTCTCACAATGCATCTGAGTAAAAGTGCACATACACGCATTTATTGAAATCTAAATATATATGGTATATGAGTTATTTAGATGTTCATCTTACTTGAAAGTGGTCTCTGTGGCTTAGGTTCAAGTCACACAAGCCTAGAGACTAGTCAGTGGCAACAACAGGTCACTAGGGGACTGGCAGTTGATAAGTGAATCTGGTCACAAAGTGGCCATTGCAATAAAAACTAGAGCAGGGTGATATGACCAAAAGTATTTATCACAATATACATTTGAAAATTTGCGATAACAATATAAGTGACAATATAATTGACACTAGACAAAATACTTAATACGTAATACAACTTTATTAGTGCAAAAAAACCAACAACATCAATGTATTTTTTACTTAAACAAGCAGCTGTTTTATGTGCATTAAAGTTATATAAAAATTTAATAGTCCAAATGCAAATTCCTTGCTGACAGTTTAACCGAAAGGCATTTCCAGTGGAAACTGGCTGACATATCCTCAGCATAACCATGTATAATATCCACAACTTAAAAAGAGGTTATACACACACAATACGGTAATATTCTGTTGAAGCACAGTACGTATCACTCCGCGAGGCTCCTGACTACGGTAGCCGTAATGCTCCGACAATCCACCAAGTAGTCCAGTTTGTAGCTTAGCAAAGTCGTACTAAAACATTTGACAGATTTTCCAGCGCCGTGTACCACATAAAATCGTTTCGAGGTCAGTAAACACAACCAGAATTCATACATAAGGCACACGGGATCATAAGGGGCACTGTCGATTTTCAGAAAAATCAAAGGATTGATTTTAAGTGTGCCGTATGTTCCAAAAAACACGGTAACAACGACGGCCCGCTAGCACGCTCTACCAAAAATAGTGCTTTGTTGTGTTTTTGACGGACGAAAGCTAAACCAGTTCCACACCACTGAAGTTGCAGCATTTTTACAAACCAATTCTGGTTCATTTGTTTCATTCAACGAACTGCTTTTGCCCTTCTTATTCTCCGTCACCGCCATGCTTTTTCCGCCGTGTGCGTATGAAAACAAAGGCACTGCGCATGCGCGTTTTACCCATATTCTATCGCAATATTTCAATTTTCTATCGTTGCCCGACATTATACCGGTGTTGCCGTGAATGGTATGATATGGCCCAGCCCTACTAAAAACATCCTTGTAGTTGCTTTGGTTGCTTACACAGTTCCACAGTTCGTAGGTAGGTGTATGGAAAACACCATATGTGTCTGCAAACATGCGTCAACTACTCTCTGTGAGGTAGTGAAACTGTGAAAAGTGTGACACAAACTAGAAATGGACACACTTTGAAACATGTTGGCTGTAGTGGTAATCTTCTTTGTTTCCAGTTTAGGCAAGGTTAGGCAAGTAGTTAGAGGGTGTTTGCAGACAAGTCAGCATTTTCAATGCAACCTGCGAGGAACATCAGCAATCTACTAGTGATCAAAGTAATCTCAAGTAGGTTTTTGTGCAGTGCACTTTTTGCAACTAATTTCACCTGATGGCTGCCAGCAACCATTCACCAACCAGTTGGGGAAAGCAACCACTTCCTCTAGCAACCACTGGTTGCCAGATGGTTGTTGGGCCAACTGAGTGGTTTCTAGGCCTGGGTGACTTGGGCATGAATGTCGGAAATTGCTATATGTTACACACTCTGCTTTCATGTACCGGCTGGTTTACCAAAACATTTCTTATAACTTTCACTGAAACCAGCTAATTGTTTTTCTCATATTTCTAATGGAACAACAAGGTTACAAAGTAAAATGTGCTAGCTAACATCATTTAGCTAGCACGCCCATGTTCATCGCGGATAAGCTGAATTATCTCCCTTACTTGGTCACATTAAACACCCTATAAACGGGAATTTTACTCCAAACATTTTACTTTAAATAAGTTTCAACTTTACATAAATTTATATAGTGCTCGTATACTACTTTTGCTATGTTTCACCTGAAACATAGCAAAACAGCAGTTCTGTGTTAATGACGGCTTCCATTGCCATAACTGGCCTGCGTTACTTTTGTAAGGTATTATCAGGATGTCCTAAAAACGCGCTGAAAAGTCTTCAGCTAATCCAAAATGCTGCAGCAAGAGTCCTGACAGGGACTAGAAAGAGAGAGCATATTTCTCCTGTTTTGGCTTCCCTTCATTGGCTTCCTGTTAAATCCAGAATTGAATTCAAAATCCTGCTCCTCACATACAAGGTCTTAAATAATCAGGCCCCATCTTATCTTAATGACCTTGTAGTACCATATCACCCTATTAGAGCACTTCGCTCTCGCTCTGCAGGCCTACTTGTTGTTCCTAGAGTATTTAAAAGTAGAATGGGAGGCAGAGCCTTCAGTTTTCAGGCCCCTCTTCTGTGGAACCAGCTTCCAGTTTGGATTCGGGAGACAGACACTATCTCTACTTTTAAGATTAGGCTTAAAACTTTCCTTTTTGCTAAAGCATATAGTTAGGGCTGGGCCAGGTGACCCTGAATCCTCCCTTAGTTATGCTGCAATAGACGTAGGCTGCTGGGGATTCCCATGATGCACTGAGTTTTTCCTTTCCAGTCACCTTTCTCACTCACTATGTGTTAATGTGTTAATAGACCTCTCTGCATCGAATCATATCTGTTATTAATCTCTGTCTCTCTTCCACAGCATGTCTTTTATCCTGTTTTCCTTTTCTCACCCCAACCAGTCGCAGCAGATGGCCCCGCCCCTCCCTGAGCCTGGTTCTGCTGGAGGTTTCTTCCTGTTAAATGGGGGTTTTTCCTTCCCACTGTCGCCAAAGTGCTTGCTCATAGGGGGTCATATGATTGTTGGGTTTTTCTCTGTATCTATTATTGTATGATCTACTGTACAATATAAAGCGCCTTGATGCGACTTTTGTTGTGATTTGGCGCTATATAAATAAAATTGAATTGAATTGAATTGAATTAAGGGATAACTTTGTCAGTCACTCATTTCTCTGAGCCGCCACTGCCAACTACTGGCGAAATGACCTCATTAAAAAAACTTCAATAAGAATTCTGAGACTTGTTTTTAACACTTAAAATACTCAGGGTGCCACATACAGTACAGCTTTGAAGTTTTAATTTAATCTGTGTGAATATTAAATGATCCCAATACCCTTAATCATGTTTTTATTTGCTAATTTTTAAAATGTTATTTTTAACTCAGATTGTTTCTGGCTGGTTTGTCCTGAAGAAAATTATATTCTAAAATCTTGCCTGACAATTGCACCTTTCTTTCTCTCGTTTTGCATTTTAGACAACATTTGACTTTAGTTCTTGATATTCTACAATAGTTAAAACAGGCTGCCAATGGATGCAGACATTCGCTCTAAAATGTTTGATTTGCATTGCTGGATGGAGCTAAAAGTCATTACACCTTGAACAGAGCCCTAGGGGAGAAGGAGCTAAACCCAAAGTGGCAGGTGAGTGCGTGTGCACGAGCACAACATATGAAACCAGAACAAGACCTTGAGGCAATGCGTTGTGAATCCTTTTGCAATGTCTGCAGTTCCTCTGTGAAAGTGATGCATGCAGGCAGAATTTTCTGTTTTCCTGAAGAATCCTTACCCCTCTGTTGGGGGCCTATTAAGCGACTTTTCAGCTTTTTGTTGTTGTTTTTTTATATTGGAGTATAAGCTAAGTATCTGCTGCTCTGATTGTTCAGCCTTTATTTACTACTAGTATTGCTGTGTTCTAGATGCACAGGCAGTTGTGTTCTTGATAATAGGAGCTAGCTTTTGCTTCACTGCTAGCTGGCTATATCCAGATGAGGATGGATTACATGGCTTGGAGCTGACATTTAAGTGGCTGAGTATTGGTTTGCTTGTATCAGTGTGGTTTCATTTGCAGTTTCTACAATTTATGTGTATTCACATTGATATTATCATAGTGGCCATCATGCTGTGTGATGTCATGTGATAATTCAGTAATCTTCTTCTATAGCTTGGTCTATATCTTGGTCTATATGTTAGCAATGTGCCTTATGGGGTTTTCCATAAATTATTCAGAGAATACAAATAGTATTTGCAGTATTTTTCCTGCAAATCTTAACTGCATGATGATTTACTAGCAGATAGCTCGTTGACAGTGTCTCTCAGTGAACCTTAAAATATGTCATTATCCACAGATTACCATATTGTTAGGTTAGAATGGATCATTATATAAAATGGTAAAATCATAAATGAGTAAACACAACAAACCTGACCTTTCATAGTGCATCATGCCTACTAAGTGCATAAAAGACTGACCTTGTTCCCGGCTATTTTCTCTGCAGAGCTAACAGCACATGGTGTCATCATGAATGGAATGGTGCTAATAGTCCTAAGTTTCCCTGACCTCATGGTCAGGAATGACATTACGTTATTCATGTGCATTATTACCCTAATTCTATTCATACCAACATTACAAGTGATTTTCCTGAGATCACAGTGATACCGCTGTAAAAATCTGAGTAAGTAGTTTTGTTTCCTTCTCCTCTTCATGTGGTGTTACTGCCACGTCTCTCTGCTCTGTATTTTTTGAACATTTTTAATGCAGCATAGTTGATGGTTTTGCTGGTCTGTGGATTAGGAAGCATTTTCAGACATGACTATAAACTATGCTATTAGGCTGCGGGAGAAAAGTATGTTAAAGAGTCTGGAGGACACTAAGAGTTTCACGCCTCCTTTCTCAGATCATTTCCAAGTAAGAATGAAAAAATGACCAGAAAATGAAGGGTCAACTGTGGTCTGTGTGGTAGAGTTGGTCATCCACTAATCAGCGTTTGGCAGTTCACTCCTTTTTCTACATGTTGCACATGTCCGCATAAAATGTCCTTGGGCGAGATGGTGAACCCCAGCCCTGTGTGTAAATGAGATACACTTTGAAGCATATGTTTGCCAAGGTATGTGCAGCCCAAAACTTAATTTTCTTGCAGTATTTCCTCTTCTCAGTTTTGATATTTACACAGTGATCTTCATACATCTCTACATAAAATTTGTGTCCTTGGAAACTTGCCTTAAACCTAACATAACTTGAAATATAGCTTTTCCATCCTGTGGAAACTGAAAGACATGGATATCATCCAGAAACTTCACAGAAACTCTGTTTTGCTTAGTAGTGTGGAAAAATATACAATTTGCATTATGTATTGCACAAATCAGGACGTTGATGGCTGCTTCACTTAGACCCCCCCCCCCCTCCATTATATAACTGTCTCTCGTCCTTAAGGAATGCGCTTGTGAAAATAGCATGGAAAATGTACTCATACACACATGAATGAAGGAAGGAGCATGAAGGGCATGAGCACAGATAGGCACACTGACAAGCTTAGTCACTCACTAATCATCTACTGACTCACTCTCTAACAGTCAATTTGCAGGAATGAAAGGACAGAAATTAACATCGTTTGGGCTTAAATTCACTGAATGACAAACAATAGAAATATAATTGAACTGCTTTTTAAAATATCAAATAATGATGGTGAGATTTCTGCGCTGCACCTCGCTTATTGTGGCGATGTGATTTAGCAGCAGCTTGCCTTGTGGTGGAGGTGGGATGCACTGTAATGGCCATCAATCAATGGCAGGCCTAACACCGATTTTATTTGCGCTCAAATTAACACCTTTCATTAATTTAGAATCACCAGTTAATCTAACATACTTTGTACTGTGGACCTTGGGAGGTAGCCGGAGTACTCAGAGAGAACTCATTCAGGCAAAGGGAAACATATGCAATCTCAACACATAAAGGCCCCAGCCAGCTGGTGCGTTTAAACTGTGTTAGGTGACAGTGGTAACCACTGTGCTGCCCACATACTCACATACTCTGTGAATTCACTAAAGTCAATAAAGTTCACTTTTATTTATATAGTGCCAAATCATGACAACAGTCACCTTGAGGCACTTTATATTTGAAGGTAAAGATTTTACAATAATACTGAGAAAACTCCAACAAACATCGGCCTCCTACAAAAGAAAAACTCCCTTTTAACAGGAAGGAACCTCTGGCAGATCCAGGCTCAGGGAGGGGCAGCCATCGGCGGTGACTGGTTGGAGGTGTAGGAAAAAAGACAGGACAAATGACATGCTTTAGAAGAAAACTAGATATTCATAATACCCACTGATTATGAACGCATAGTAAGTAAAAAAAAAAAGGCGAGCGATAAAGTAATAATCAGTGCATCACTGGACACTCCCAGCAGCCTAGGCCTTTTGCAGCGTAACTAAGGGACAATTCAGGGTAAAGCACATTGCTTGTGAGGGGAAGGATTTTAAATTTGACTCTAGATTTAAATAGGAGCCAATGAAAAGAAGTCAGTATGTTTGAAATATATTCTCAAGTAAAGTCAGGATCCTTGTTACATTACTTTTGTGTTACTCTGCGACTTGGCCTGACATCATCTATAAAATCAGCAATTACAGTGTAATCATTGTTTAAACCACAACATCCTAATGAGGCCACACATAAGACTGAGTCTTTCCAGGCATTTTTGAAGCATCATATGAGAAGAAATAAAATTGTATTGAAAGTTATGGCTGCGCTGATGGAATTTTGACTATGGGGTTAGCTTTGTGAACCAAATACAATTACAGTCTGCAACAAATTTATTTTCTTCCTTCAAGGTATTATCCTTGTGATAATCAGCATACTGTGTTTACACTACATGTGGACCAAGGGGACGAGTTGCTGTTGTTGCATGGAGAGATGTGAAAATGCACGTGGGGCTCTAACCACAGGCTATGCTGAAGGGTGTGCAATAAGCTATGCAGCTGCAGTGTAACTATGATGTAGATTTTATGCAGAACTATGGATTTACTTTTAATGTCAGTTTCTATTATGGACCACATTGCTCGCAAGTTTGTTTATATACACAGTATGTTGTTGAAAGCATTGTTCTTACTTAATGCGCCCACGATCAAACTTTGATCACGAGGTCCAAAAAGATGAAGTTTAAATATTTAAAGTTGATTCTTACATGTTTTTTTTAGCTAAAAGAGAAGTGAGTCTTTGAATGCTTGCAGTGCTTTCGTATTGTTTCCATCATTATGTACTTTTGTCGAACGTCTCTTCTTCCGGCTGCTGTGGACGATCCAACAAAACCAACCCCAGAATTCTCAATCAGCCATCTGCAGTTAGAACAAAGCAGGGTTTCTGAGACCTCCAGGGTGCTAAGCAAGCTCTGACAAGACGAGCAGTGTAGCAAACTGATGGGATGCAGCTGGGCTTAACGGCGCGGTGTTGGTTGAACAAAACCAAACGCTCTGCTAAGCCTTGAAAAGTGAGAATCAGAGAGAGCATTACCTAAACGTGCGGGAGAAACACAACCTCACTTCAGTGTTTGAAATTAGGTTGTGTTGTTTTCTCGGTGTGGAAAAGGGCAGATACTGAATGTGTATGGTTAAAGCTGAACATTATTTTGCTAAACTGAGTTTATGCCCATTAGATTATTTTACACACCTTACAACAGTCTCACGAGAAACATATTAAGTCCCTTACAAATCAAGAACCATAAAATATGAAAAGCGTACAACAGACGTTTAATCGTGGTACATTACCACTTAAATGGCTATTTCTATACCCAACCACCGATTAAACCTCTGTGCTTAGTGTACGCATCAATTCATCTGTCTAAAATGACGTCCATTAATTAAATTAATTGAAGTCCTCTACATTTATTCAGTCACTCCATATTTCAGTCTTTCTGTACAGAAATGCACTGCAGTGGACAAATCTACAGTTCTGCCAGAGCTTGAGCTGCATTAGATTCATGACACAGTTGTATGCCTCACATGGCGACATTTAACTTTTGGCTGTGGTGAAATGTCAGCTTACTGAGAAAAGAAGCAAGTTCTTCACCCCGCAAGTGGGGAGGATGGCAGATTTAGAACTGGTTCAAAGCCAACTAAAGCATATGAGACCTGCTGGCTGTTTCTCCACATGTAGTGCGCTTTATATTATATTATTATAGTACAGTAGATCCCTACAATCTAGTGCACAGTAATAGGAAATGTCTGTCCAGCTCTATTTAACTCAGTCAATCATTAGATGAAAACAGGCAGGAAACCTCTGTGATTACATTGAGAAGTTCTGTTATTTATAGATCATTTATGGTGGATGGGATAACATTAATGTAAAGCTTTGTGGGGCGCTGCAGCCGGAGGATAACAATATATGTAATCCCCGAGTATATCTCCTGCTGTTCATGCGCTCGAGAGATAGAGAGGATATTCTTACACGGCTGTTTTCTAAAAATCTTAGTCTTTTTGTGTGATCTATGATTCACACCCTACTATGATGACTAAATCTTTATATTAGTGCTTATTATTGAGTCCAAATGCAATCAAACCTGGCAGAAAATCCTCATACTTGATGGAAAAAACGAAACGGTCAAAGAAATTCTAAAGCACACACGCTGGCAATTTGAAGATTGTAATTAGTTATTAAAATCCTCTCAAAACATCATCGTAAAGAAGGATGGAAAGAAAAACGATGGCACTGTTATTCCTCCCCTCTCTGACAGATTCGATATGTCATCTGTTGCTAAACAAATCCATGTCATGTTCAAACAAAGCTATTCACTGAGTCTGTTTAATGTTCGCACCAGTTTCTCGCGTTGAGATTAAACACACGTCAGTAGCGTAAGGGGATATCAGATATCTTTTATGGAAGTTCTACAATATTCACCACTGTTCAAAAGTCACAAAATGTTCACTCATTTTCAGGCAAGTCTTTCTGTCTGACCATTTCAGAGATTTGTTTTTTTTGTGTTTGTTTCTTTTTTCAACCACCTATGAATCATTCAAGCATAGAAAAGGCACCCAACTCCAGGGATGAACCAGTGCACATAACAAACAACAGCAAAAAAATAAATAAATAAAAATAAAAAATTAAATTGTATCAGTAGGCATTTTGTTGCCAGCACACTGGTGCAAAAACACATAATTTGTTTCCATTTTTCCATTTCTTTAGCCAATTCTATGAAAATACCAACGATAACACAGTTCGACAGGAATAGAATACTAGTATTTTTGCACTAACAAGGTGATTTCTAAAGACCTATTATCTAAAACTTAGCATATCAAGGCAAGGTGTGAACATCCTTAAAACATCTGAAGAAACTAGGCGGGTCAGGGAAAAAGTGGTAGGCCTAAAAACTATCTACAGCACATGAACAGTATTTGAAAGTCTGCTCATCACCACTGCAATAAAAGTATATCTGGAAAGAGAAATACGCAATGAATGCTCTTCAAAAAACTTGGAGAACTAACTTTTACAGAAATTATAAGAAAGCTTGCCTGAGATAGTTCAGGCTGTGTTGAAGAATAAAGGTGATCATAGTAAATATTGAATATTTACAAACTCTTTCCCCACTTTTTGTCTTATATATTCTGTATTTCAATTTCACATTTCTCCCCGTTTTCCTGGTGAAACACACAGCAAAGAAATGGAGGGTGTTTTTCAGTCCAAAAGGATCTTCTCCAAATATCGTTGCATTTCTGATTGAAATCTGGACTATAAGTGCTTAATTTCAGCTATTCACAAACCATGGCAGTAACAGTGGTAAAAACAGGTGTTGATGTGTAGTTTTGTATCTGTTCAGAAATCTCATTCTAAATCAGAGTTGTCCACGATTAAAGACTCTGGGTAGCAGTTAAGATGCTCACAAGCCTCCAGCTGAGTGCTGCGCTGGGAGCGAGGGGGTCACCTCTAAAATTGATTGTATATGTATGCAGTGAACAGCAGCTCAGAACGCCTGGCTTTCTGGGTGATGTTCTGCCTGGGGACTGCATAGTTTTCCCGGGAGACTTGTTCGTCCCAGTCACCCCTCGAGGGGGTGATTGTCTAGTAGTGTCAAATTTATGTCAGTATGGCTTCATTATTCACCCTCTCTCGCAGCGCACCCTTATTAGAGAACATCTCGTATGCAGACGGGGAAAGACACGTGTGCCACGGACAGTTATTTTTATCATGAGATGTAGCTTATTAAGTCAACATGTCAACCTGAAAGCATCTGCAGCTAATGGGCTTCCATCAGCATGAAGGATGGATTGATAAATATCAAAGATGAAAGAAGACAAGAGCAGAGGCGGCTTGATAGTAATCATAATAAGGAGCATCATTTAAATGGTGATGGCTGTTTTGGCGCACAGATCAGATATGCATGGATCAAAGAGTCATCATGGTTCACTAAACAAAATTATCAGGCTGCTTTTAATTATTCTATCTCCCAGGAGAAGGATTTATATTAGGAGCTTAAATAATCAATCATAATGCAGTGACGTAGGCTGTGTTTATGTGCTAGCAGGATATACGGAATCAAAGGTTTATTTTTTTGCTGCTAATAGTTACAATGTTTTAAAAGATGTTCCAACAAATCTCATTTCTGAGCACTAAATCATCCGACCATCTGTGCGGCGCAGACGTTTTCAGTTGGTGCTCCATGTGAAATGTTATTCTTGTTTCGGTCCCTGCAAAACAGGAGCTCATGCACAAATACTGACTTCACTGCGTTTTTATCTCCCGCTATCAATTTTAAAATGCACCATAAACCGCAACCCCCAGCTCCTAAGTAAGAAAGTCCTGAGTGTATTTTCTTGATTCATTAACCTGTGAAAGTGGCTGTAGAGGATGATGAAGAGCTCCTCCGAGACACTCTCCCCTAAAGCTAAACCAAAAGCCTCTTCTGAATTGTTTCATCCAAATAGAAACACTCAATCTTCAAGACAGCTTGGTCAAAACGCTGCACTCTAACTGTGAGTGTGGGCCACCTATAGTTGTTACAGATACACTTATACCAAACAGAGCTGACAAAATGACGTGTAATTGATACTTGAATTGTTTTATAGTTTTCCAAACTCCTCATATAAACTCACAGTGTCCATTTTTTTTTTAAAAAAAGGAGAAAAACAAGGTGCACGAAATCTCTGCAAAGGTAATGCTTTTAATATTCAGATAAAAATGCAGCAGAGAGAGAGGGAAATGCCTGAATATAAATATAAATTATTGACACACAGCACATGGTATTTATAACAATAATGGAGCATGAGTTTTTGTCTGGATTTTTAAACAATGGATCCTTGATTACAGAATGTTTTATGTGAAAGTTGGTGACTCATTTAGCCAGCAGCCATTGATTTGTTGGTGATTTTGTCACTTGTTGGCATGTGTGATTTATGCATCCGCCGACTGTAATCTTTAATTTGGGGCTTCGTAATATTGGCTGTTTTCAAACAAAACCTGTAAACGTCAGTAGAATTAAATCAGAAATCAAAGCATTGTAAAGTTTTCATTTTCACATCTATCTACTGGAAATACTCTGCATGGTTTATCCAAAGGAGTTTGTGTAGCAGGACTGGACTGGACTGTGCTAACTATTACCTACATTATTCTAACATTGGCGTAGTCATAGAGGGTTTGTACTAGGGAGCTGGTAGGTTAAAGACTGTTTAACGTACTTGATGCCTGCCTTCCCATGTGCACTGCTACAGAGGTTAATAATAAGGAAACTGCGACTGTAAACATCCTGATCTGCTGCAGATTTAGGATGTTTTATCAAGCTGAATCTATGTGGTTTACATAGCTTTAGAGGCCAGCAGCATGGTCATTTGAGGAACGTCAGTATTTGTCATTTGTTGAAAATGCCAAATACTGAAAATGACACAATTATAGGCCCTGTCCTCATTTACATGGGCATTTTCTATGCGTTTTAACCTTTAGTTCACACAGAAATCTGCATTTTAGGTTGCTGAAAAACTTCTTCCAGGGTGGGGACTTCTGTGTTTAAAGTGTGGACAAGTAAAATAAAGATATTTATATTGGGAAGTCAAAGACTTTACTTTTAATGCTCATTTTTGGACAGACTGCATACCTGTTGTTTGTAGACTTCTGCTTAGCCAGCGTTTCTTTTAGGTTAGCGTTAAGTTACCACCTGTTGCTTTATAGGTCATTCAAATCCCATAATGTTGCCAGATGATCTGTCCTTCAGGTAATGGCTGGCTTGGAGTTTATGCCTAATGTCAGTAGGCAAGAGGTGATTACCAATCTATTGCAGTTTTAACATAAAGAGACAGGCATTGGTCATTTTAGAGTTACCAATTTACCTGATGTGTTTATCCAGAGGAAGCCAGAGTCCCTGGATAGAATCCACACAGACACAAAGAGAACATGCAAACTCGCATTGCTGTGAGATGATGATGCTGTGCTGACCCTACAATGTACCATCTACACACATATATTATGCCTAAATCTGAAATGGAAATGATCGCACGTTTTAATTTCATCATGGCTTGATTATTGTAATTTGTTGTTGCTGTGCCTTAGCAAACGTTCACACTGGATCACTTTCATTTGTTTGTGCACACTATCTCCCTATAAAGTTTAAGATTCAGATTTTGGTGAACACTTAAGAGCTCTTCGTGGTCTGTTGCCTCCTTGTATTAATGAACTTCTACATGCATATGCAACTTCAAGGTCTCTGGGGTTATCTGATCCGTGCTTGTTGGTGGTACCTTGGACCTTCAAAGTTGTGAAACTCACTTCCATTGGTTTTAAGTGGACGCTGTTGATGACTTAAATGAAGAAATTCTATCCATTTATATAGTTTTGATTGATGTACAGTATCTTATTTTTATTGTACAGCACTTTGTGACCTTTGTTCTTGAGAACCAAGAATATCCTTTTATTGTCATTGTACATGTACAAAGAAATTGTGGATTTTCCTTAGATTTTCTCCCTAGGCCCTTCATCCATATGTCAATGACATGGTGTTAGCTTCATATCTCCTTGAAACTAACTCGCTGTCAGTTTCATGGGGAAAGATGGAAAGGCAGAGATTTCTGCTGAGATGTCTCTAAAGCACCTGGACATATCACTCTCTTTCAGCGGGACCATCAAGCCTCCGGGGCTCTCCGAGATGCCACCGGGTGTGTTGATTGATTCCTCCCTCAGAGATTAATCTAGACATTGACTGTGGAGTGTGAGTGTTAGAGTGTGTCTGGGTGTTTAAGTCTTAGAGAGAGAGAGAGAGAGAGGGATGCTGTGTCTGATAGAGACAGAGCCAGTGGGCTTGGTGATCTACACTCTGTTTAGATCCTCATTTCCCAGAGTTCATAGCTCTCCTCCATCAACCTGCAGGCAGAGAGCCAAGCTTTTGCTCTCTTCTCCATGGTGGTCTAATTCATCCTCACTTAGGAAAGGTAAAGGCAGCCTCTGTCTTTCTCAACAGGTCTAAAGGCAACACTCCCCCCACACACACTTTGCTTTGATCCTGCCTTTTTTGTTTGTTTTATCTTTGATTTATTATCTGATTTTTTTTTTATTTATTTATGTACTGGAAAATATAAAAAAGAGCTTCAGTCTCTGAAGAATTTCCTTAAGCAAAGGTTAAGTAGTTCAAAATGAAGCAAAGGGAAGAAAACAACCTTATTACAAGACACGTGCAACCACCCACGTTCAAGTAGGCTTACACACACACACACACGCACATGCACACACACATTCAGGACTGCATGCACAGTTGCACTCCCACACACACTGTTGCAGTCTCTCATTTGCAAGCAGAGGAGCCTCTGCCTAACAGTTGCACAGTTTAAATAAGCCAGATTCTAAATAAAGTGTCTGTCTTTCTCCTAAGCAGATGGTAATGAAATTAGGCCTTCTTTCTTTTCTTTTTTTTTTAAGTCATTCCATTCTGGGTAAGTAGTGTATAGGTGCAGCTGGGACAGGTGTGTGGGTAAAACAGTGCCAGGGGCGTAATGCATATTTCTACTTCACTGTATCCAGCTGTACATTCGTAGTTCTGGCAGATATGAACTGCAGTGACACGCACAGATGGACGTTCACAACTCATGAAAAATCTGGCTGGATTTGTGTCAAGGGGGTAGAATTAAGCGATGTAATAGCAATAGATTTTAATACTGGTGACAAATGACCAAATATTGCTGATAGGCCCCACTTGCATTTAGTCCAACTTCTTTCCCCCATAGTGAAAGAACTGGATATCATAAAGCTTAAGAGATGATAAAATATTGCTAGTATTCTGCATTCATTTCCCAGCTAATTATTGTTCACAGGATTTATTAGGTTATTGGTGAGTATAGAGGCAATGCTATTATGCCTAACTGGAGATGGACGCAGTTGGAGTCAGTGTATGCGCATTGCTTGATTCATATACATCTGTACTGTTTATAGAGCTGCCAAGTTTACTGCCTTGAATAAGCAATGGTAAGCAAACACATGATTTCATAACAGCTATTACTGTATGGTAGGATCAGCAACAAAAATAGTCAAGCTCTATTGATTGCTGGACTTATTATTTCAAAAGAAAAGAAAAGAAAACTGTCTGTGTTCTTTGTTCATTTTTTGACTCGTTGGAGTTTTATTAAGAGCTTGATGTTACCTGGAGCTGGGGTGCAACCTCAGCGTTGTCCTGTTTCTTCTATATTCTTTTATCTGTTCAAAAGATGCACTTATGTTGACTGTAATTCATTCCACACCTTTGCCCAGTTATTACTGCAAAACTGTTGAATAAAATTGTAGTTTTGTTTTTTTGTTTAAGTTCTGGTAAAAGTCCTGACAGAACTGTGAGAAGCAGTCTCCTTTGGAAGGCCAGATGGGGTACATTACAGCAGTATATCATCTGCTTTTGATAAGATCTGTTTTCTTCCACTGTTCTCTGTAGAGTGAAATTACTTGACCTTGCTGTAATTTAAAGGTGAAAAGAAAGAAAGCAACCACTCTAATGTGCAGCATGGCTCTTAATCACATGAGTTCTTACTTCATTTTATCATTAGAAGAGTCTGTTTTTGCTGGTTGCTGGTTTGTTTTACTAGGTTATAACACAGTCATAGCAGCTAATAATAATAATAATAATAATAATAATAATAATAATAATAATAAATATGAATGAAATATACATCAAACAAAACTTAGGCCACAAGTAGTGAAATGCTGCCCATCTTGTGCACTTTTCCTTCTTTGTAATTAGAGAGTTGTTGTATGCCACATTAGAGGCTTTAGTGACAAATGACTTAACGAGCTACACAGGGAGTCCTAATTATTCTGCAATTAGAAATGTAATTATGGGTTGCTCGAACAGTTTGCTTGCTAGCAGTGTGAGGGAGCAGAGGCAGAGCGAGTATCACATTTAACCGTTTGCTAATCTGTCACACACGGAGAGGTAGACAGTGCCCCAATCTTTAAACCTGTGGCCTAACCTGGATGGAGTTACGTCACAGAGCCCTGTAATCCATCAGTGCACAGGTCAACTAGATTTTAAAAAAGCCCTGGCCTAATGAGATAGATTCATAACGCAGGATTAAATACTGCATATGCATAGATGTGCACATATATTTATAATCATAATGTCTCCAAACCTTCCGGGAAGTTGCAGTGACATAATGGAGAGGTAATAGGTTGAAACTGGATTTCTCTGAGCCTGTCTATGTTATTCAATAAGCAAATCTACATTAGGCACTACATTATCATGTTAATCAGGTAATGAGGTTCAACATGTAGCTTCTAGTTAAATAGTAATGGAAATGTAGAGAAGCAGGGATCTTATTATAGTCTTTTCCTGTTTTACAAAACAAGCTCTTCTACACTGTTTCTGAGAGCGGTCCTTTGGCGTTCTTGGTAGAGAGAGAAGGTCATAGGGCAGAATGCATTAAACCACCACATTTAGCAGCTGCAAGAGAGTGTCTGGTCTCGTTTTCACTTTGTGAGTTTGTCTGTGAGTGTTTTATAAGGGCAGAGATTTGGCTTGAATACTATAACCAGAGGCACTGCAAAAGCATTTGAGTGTACTTTGACTGGTATTTATATGTATATCAGTCAAAGGGCAGATTTTGTCCACATGCCTCAAAGCGTGCAGGCTACAGTTACAAGTTTCCTGGTGAGTAGATGACACTATAATGAAGCCAGAACGTAAAGATGGGTATGAACTCACTGGTGTATCTGCTCGTGTGATGCATTTTAAGCCAATCCATCAAACAATGGATTGGATAATCACAATTTAACTTAACCCCACTAATGGCATGTCTTTGGATGTGGGAAGAAGCAAGAGTACCTGGAGAGAACGCACGCAGACATGGGGAGAACATGCAAACTCCACACAGGCCCACAGCTGTCATCTTATATGTTAGTATACATTTTGAATTGTTCAGCCAGCTGAAATTCCCCTGGTTCCCTTATTACACTGTTAGAGCATTCCTGCTGCCTCAAAGCAAATTAAATGCAAATTACATGAGCGGGCTGTTCATCCTTTCAGGGTCAGTGTTTGTGTTTGTGCCATGCTCGCAGGCAGTGCTGGGGCCAATGCACTACAGTACTAGTTGTAGTGAGTAACTCGTGCCAGTGATGGCAGATGAGGGCTAAGAGGGTATAGCCCTACAAACCCCACCCTGAGCTCTGGATGACCTGCCAGCCTGGCAACCTTACTGCCCCATGTACCGTTCCAGGGCTCAGCCTCTTTGAAAGCTGTGGGTTGTAGTTTAAATTCCCGTACATGTTTGTAAGACCTGTGAGAGGCAAACAGTTTGTGTTTCACAAGCTGCTTAAAGGGAGATTTATTATGAATCTTTCCAGTGTCGTAAACCTGGTTAAAACATCAACATGATTAAAGAACAGTTTGAGACTTTAGGATAGGAGCATCGCCCTGTCCAACCCTGGAATTTTTTTCTTCACTCCTCTCTTGGATCTCAGTTTTTTCTGTAAATACTTGAAATTATATTTAGCAGTTGTATCATTTTTGAGTAGCAAACCTAAAAAGAAACTCTTGACTCCAACAGTTTTTGGGATCAGACTTTTAATTGGACTTAAATTCACATAAATAACATTGGTTCATATATATTTTGTATAATATACAACTTTATATAATATATATTTCCCCCTATGATTTACATTCCTCTCTGACTAAAAGTATATCTGTTATATCTATGGAAACAGGAAGCATTGCAGGAAGGCAAAACTGCTCTTTTTGTGCTGTTTCAGTTTTCTTCTCTCTTTTTTTTTTAAATTAAGGTCCAAATGTCAAAAGGAGAGGAGTGCCTTTCTTTTGAGTTGTAAAAAACAAAACAAAAAACATTTTCCAAGTTACACAAACAGAAAAGCAGAAAGGAGAATCTATTGCATTGTCTCTAGGGTATTACACTGCACTACAAGGAGTGGGTAGCTATTGAAAATCATTCACCGTATATATTTTACTGTATTGACTTGTGACACAAAAAAAGAGCACTGCAGATGATCTGATATGCATGGCAATGAACATTTTCTGTATGCTTTCGAAGTTTTTTTTCCCCCCATTGTAAAAAATAAAAATAAAAATTGAGAATATGTTTGACTCGACAGGAAACCCTATCTCGAAGATAAGGACCGAGTTACAGCATGAACCTGCGGCAAGGTCACATATTCATGCAGTGACCAAGCCGAGCACACTTGCACAGATGACTTGAGCTTGTCGGTCCAGATCACAAATCAACACTGTTCGGCTGCTGCGACCGACATTATTCAGCAAGATGAATGGATATCTGGAAGTCAGGTAACGTTCGGTAAGCTCCCTGCTTTGTTCGTGTGCTGTGTTATCTTTGACATGTGGAACATCTCTATCAATCAACACCTCGAGTAAATATTCATAACTGATGCACCGTTCAGTTTCCCTCGGTGAATAATGCAGATCAGATTTTCACTGCCATTCCCAACTGACTCATCAAGGAACTTTAAGGTCACTAGCAAATGATTTAAAACAGTGTGTTTGCAGGGTATGCCTGCTTTTTCAAGTCAAGGAGATCATAGCCTGTCAGAGTAGAAATGTTACAAGACAGTCAACAGTTATATACCCCGTGATGAGTAAAAGGAGTGAAATTGGCAATGAGGCGTAAGGTTTCTCGTGTCAAATCGGGTAAAAGTCTGCATCTTTTTTAAGCACAACCTCCAGTGTCACTTTGTCACAGCTTCTCTCGACTTTCTGGCTACGCAGCCTCTTAAATCGGCAAAAACTATGATACATATTTGATTGTCTGAATCAGCCCTGCTTCCTTGAATATCAAACCAGAGAGAAACTGTCACCCACGCTAGGCCTTTAAATCCGAACCTGAAAGCAAAACTATTTTTTCCAGCTTCAGTTGCTATTTGAATAGTGATCAAGAACAGAAAGATTTTCGAGGTCAGGTCTGCTTGTAAAATGTTCAGGTGAGCCTCTACCCAAAGGGAAAAAAACTAATTGGTGAGCTTGAAAGAGTTACTTAAATTACCCGGTGAACTGTGAGATCCTATAATGTATCATGCATTTATCACGACAAGACCAACCTAAACTGAACCTGGAGTGTGTTGGTGTGTGTGTGTGTGGTAACAAATTACAGAGGAAAACACAATCATGCCATGACATTGCGACAGACAGCAGGTTTAAGTGTTAACCACCTCCTTCCGTGAAAAGTCAACAACAAACAGCTATTAGTTATTCATTATAATCACAATAAAAATCCCACAAACACCATCATAATCATATCCCTTTTCTAAACGTAGTTTCACTGTATGCTATTGAAAAAATGCAATGGGGAGGACAAGTCGCTGGTTGTGTTTAAAGCACAGTAAACAAAAGCTGTGACTTCTTTCTTTATTGCAAAGTTCTCAGAGTGACCAAAAGAGGTTTTACTGCAGTATGTTTTACACGCTAACCACCATAAATTACTTTGAAAATATGAGCAGAAAAATAGGATGAGTTAACACAACCAGCAGCAGTGCTTATTGTCTCTTACCCTCCCCATTACAACCCTGCCACACATCCATCTTTTTCAATACTCACAGAGGGGAGTTAGTGTTAATTAAAAAGTGCATCATGAATATGTTGCGATTAATAATAAAAGTAAACTTTTTTTTTTCCATAAATAACACTTTTTTCCCCCTCTAGTTATCAATAAACCTCTTATTATACAAGTCGAGTAGTCACACGATTCAAATCTGGCCCCTGGGATCTTGTTAATAAAGAATCCGGGAGCGACGCTAACGCTTCCTGAAATAAGGAAGCTGTGACCTGTCAATACAAAACAAGACTGACGGGTCAAATCCAAGAGGAAGATCGAGGAAAGGACTATAGCAGTGACCACACATAGCTATTAAGGACACAACACATGAACAGCGGCAAGGAAATACTTGCAGTACAGCCTGCTGTAGTAGACAAACTGAAAAAAAAATGGGACATTTTAAGAATCAAGAGTCTCTGTGTGGGAAAAAGAATACCACTCTCGTGTCTGGACTGATGCGGGAGGTTTTAGTGTTTTTGTTTCATCGGTATGATCACACTGTAAATGTGTCACATTTTGGGAGTGCAGATGATGCTAACGTGGCATGTGTTTAAGCATACATCATTATACTCAAAATATGCAGTTAAGCTCTGTGTTACTTTTACAACCAAGAAAAAAATACTACTGAACTCGCTGTCTTAATTTGTAGTTTTTTTCCTAGTCTCAAATCTTCTTACAGTGAATTTGCAGTTACTGGTGTGCATTATTTTTCCATTTTGTGCAGTAAATACAAAACTCTACCAAGCTAGAGATTGTAATGTCTATAATTGGATGTCTGCATACACATTTGGAGAAACTGTAAGATACTTTGATATATTTGCTAAAATATGATCAGCAAAGATCTGTTCATAATTTTGCTTTTTATTTGTTTTTATTAATGTAGAAATCCAAATCAAAAAAATGACTGAATAAAAGCGTGGTATTGTACGTTTCCCAGAGAATGTATGTACTAGTGTAAACCTTGTAGGAATCAGACTTCCCCAAAGGAAAAAAGCTCCTTTTTTGGGGGACAGAAAAAGTCCAGGCTGGCAGCATTTCAAAAGCTTACCCATTCACACGTTACACTTTTGTTAAATCTGTAATAAAAGAGAAATTTAAACACTTTAGACACTTATGATCAGAAGGTTACGTTCTGCAGCTTGAAAGTTGGAGCTTCCACAATTTATGCTACAAGGCCAGCTCGGCTGCTTGCTGCAATAACAGACATGAAAGTGGCATCAATTTTCACACTACTAAAACAGACGATAAACTAAAGACAAATCCTGACTGCTTGACCCTAACGCTGGAGGGGATCCAGACGCTCTGAAATGAAGTGTGGGGTAATTTGCTGGTAGGTTTGTGTTTACTTGTCCCCTTAGAGAGAAGGGTAATTTATAATCAAGACATTAAAAGATCGGCTTTTTTGGGAACAACAGTGTCCCTGATACTCAGGAAATGAGGAGGCTCACTTACTGGTTCGATACAGCAAAAAATTGTGATTCTAAGCATCTGCTATGGCCTTTCCATCCACCTGTTTGATAACTATTATGGATCGGTGGATGGCACTTTGCACTGCTGTGGTGAAAGCATCAATCGGTTTTCTATTCATTTTTCTCTGTATATTTTTCCTTTTCTGTCTTTCTCATAATCTACCACAGGTTAAGTAGTTTCACTGTTCATGTGCTGCACCTTCAAACTTTAAATGGCTGACATGAAGATTCTCACTTTGGTCTTCTGCCTGGAGTGAAACACAGATGAAAAAAGGAAGACCTTAAATGGTCCTGAAAATACAGGACACCAAAGCTTTCTCTGTCAGTCACTGCAGGGCATCGGATGGACTTTACGTATGCTGATGGCTGCAGTCAAAAGACCTCATTCCCATTCGTTGATGATGGATTTGCAAAATATTGGATGGCTACAAACTAACCGGACTGACATTTTTCCAGACTGCTGTGCATATTTGCAACTTTTTAAACCCATATGAAAGTAACTAGCTAACATGAGCCACCGTGTCAGTGTTTTAATCGCATTTACAGTCACACGACCACTCAGTGGCAGGCCTTCATCCCGGTCAAGTATGGCGAGTCTTGCCGGCACATCCCCATTTGCTGCTGTTGGTGCTCTTGAAGATCCGAGGCCACACCATCGACAAAATCGGGGACAGGTAGCCCTGAGAGTATCATGACTGACTTGTTCCAGATCATGAAAGTGGGTACAACAGGTAGGAGGAAGGAGATTTCAAAGGTGTGGATATGCTGGGAATTCATGGCATCGTAAAAGGACAGCGAATTGTTGTCGTAGTCCAGCAGGACACCCAGCCGCCTCAGCTGCAGACTCGCCTCCACCAGCATCTCCTTACCATCGTGCCGCACCATAAAGTTGCTGTTGCAACGTGAGAACACCCACGAGGATGAGTTTTTGCCGCTCCATTCGTTTTTTGGGGCTGATTTGTAAGCCACGCCGATGGCATACCTGCAGGGAAAGCACATTTTGGAACACATTACTGATCTGAAGCAAGTGTCCTCCTTAATGACTTTACTTACACAGTCAGGCTACCTCATGCTGAGGACACACAAGACACACGTAGCCCCTTTGGGTTTTTTGTGCATGAAAAAGGTCTACTTCACAGCCAATTAGTGAAAAGAATATAATTAGGATAAGAGTATACACTGTGTGTGGTGTGTGTCTGTTGTATGTGTGTGTGTGGGGGAGGTTGCGTAACAGCCTAGATTTAAACTCCCAAAAGAAAGATATTTCAGTTTATCAAGCCTCCTTGCAGGCTTATATAATGCACTTGTGCGTGCGTGCAATTCTTACCATGTGGATGCTCCGAGTAGCACCTCCCAGTAGTGACACCCGCTGTCAATAAAGACATTACCAGCAGCTCCATAGGAGCCTGTTCCGCTGAAGCGCTCCGGGGTGTGGCTCTTCTTCAGCGAGCTCTCGTCCTTCTCCATGGTCAGGCAGTCGTTGGACAGACGTAACTTCTTGTGGGCTGTTTTTGGGTCCAACTTGAAAGGTTGACCTGGGAGGAGATATAATTACGTGCTGTTACTGTATGTAATAATAAAAATGCCGTCATCATTAAATTCCAAATCTTCATGAATGGCACACAAACAAAGATGTGACCTGAGATGTTTAATTATTACCTCGATAATGCTGAAATATTATAACTGGGTAGGTTAAGTGCTCATTTCTAATGTCATTTTTAATACAGATATATCACGGTTATATTTATGACTATGATTATTACTAGCAGTGACAGCTGTACATGGTGTAACAGTAACAGATGGATAAACATATCTGTATTTATAAATGATACACAAAGGAGAAGTAATCTTATATAAATTAAGAATTAAGCACTTGCTAATACCTTATAAATACCTTATTAATGCTTAATAGTGTGACATTATTATACAGCGTTAGTTATTCCTGTAATGAAAACCCAAATACAGAAGCTCACTGTGCACATTTTTAGGTATAACATGCTCATTTTATACTACAGCTTTCAAAATAGTGTTCAGGTGTTGTTTGACTTAAATTGCTTTGTTTACTTTATTCTCATGAACGAATATATTTATTGGTTGTAGAGCTGTGGGTGTTATGGGAAATGTATTTTTGATTTCTAATAATTCCACCAATGTTGACCTCCAACTTATCGATTGATACGGCATACTAGAACGTCTGTTTGTTTAGTGCATTAGCTCTGCGCGTGGATATAAACAGAACCAAAACAGGAGGGGGATTATTATATGAGAGACACATCAGGAGGATTAGGTGACAGCCAAGGCAGAGAATGAAGAGATTGCTTCATCTTTGCTGTTCTCAACTGCAGGCATGCTACTGGTGTGGAAGCCAAGATTTTTGGCGAAATACACAGTGTATCTGTGTGTAACAGTTTTTGTTTTCATCAAGAACATGTTCGGTGTTGGTGCAAACATCCTGTGTGAAAATAAAGAAGGCAAATAACTGCAGAGAAATGGCTTCATACAGCCCATTAAGTAATGATTGAGTAATGGTTAGTTATATGCTCATGCTGCTTAAGCTGATTAGCTGTATGGAGCTGGTAATATGTGGTTAAAGTCTGCAAGTCTGGTGAATGTTGCAACGTTTGAAAATGGTTCAGGTACACAGTGCACTGGAAATATATGAAAATATTGCAAGGTGAGGGATCCAATCATGATCAAGTGATCATGGCTGACTATTTTATTTTTTAGTTCCTCCATGTTTTAGGTCCCACTGAGAAATTAACTAGGAGACGAACCAGAACTGTGCCTCCAAAATTGAGTTACACGTTGCTTACACCTGCACTCCTCACAAAGCTTAACTGACAGTGTTTTTAGTCCAGACTTCAGGTTAAAACACACCCAAGCTCATTTTTGGTCTCCACCATCTCTTACTAAAATGTTCTCTCTTACAGCTCTTTAATGCTTCTGTACGTTCACCTGCTAGTTTCTGATTGTGTGTCTGCCATTGTTTTTTTTCCCACTCAAGCTTGTGAAGTGAAAGAGGCCGGCGATGCCACAAGATAAAAGGAAGCAAGAACCAAAAATAAGAATAAAACGAGAGGAAGATTTCAACCCAGAGCAGCAAAAGCAGAAAACAAATAGAAAGCGGGGTGAGAAGTGCTTGCAGAGAACTCACAGGGAGAGACACAAGAGGAGAATGTTTGAGATACAAGGGCGAGAGTCTAAACTTCAAAGCTTCTCACAGCCTTTGGTGAAAACATTTCGTAACAGTGGAGGAAGCCACCCGGCATTTTCCTCTGTGCCTCCAATCACACAGACTAGGAAATTAGCTGAAGGAAATAGCCTTCACTTCCACCACGATAGGTAGCGGTTGGGGCTTTTCAGTGGAAATGTTACTACCCGGCTGCAACAATTCAGTTTGCAATGGCACCAGTAATTTGGGTGTAATGGGTGGAAAATTGGGAGGGCAAAACTAGGTGAGTGGCAGAGAGAGAGAGGAGCTATGGAGCGAGAAGGAGAAGAGAAGTTGAGGGGATAATATGAGACTGAAGATTGAGCAGAGGATCCCCTCTCAACCTCTCAATGTGTGTGTGCGTAGGCTTCATGGAAGTCAGCCACATCCCTTCCAGACCTGACATTTAACTCTGACACCTCTCATCTCATCTCTCAGCCTCCCTGAGCCTCCCATGGCTTAATGAGCGACACAATGAGGACCCGGACTCCGCCTCCCCTCTCTCTATCTGCCCTTGCCTTCATCTCTCTTCCCCCCATTCTTTCATTCTCATCCTCTCTATCCTCTCTCCACTCTCACACACTCCCCTCTCCAATAATCTGCGTGGTGAGTGTGTGTTACCGCATGTGGATATGAGACGACGAGGCCAATGCGCTGCTGGCAGCCAATTACATTAATGCGCTCTCTTCTTTGAACTGCTTATCGCTGCCAGCGCAGCCATTTCCAAACACTGGGGCTCTGTCATGCCTTTCCAGGGGATGACTCCTGAGAGCCCAGGCTGGGCCCGAGGTTCAGGAAGGGGAGACGCATGTGACGGTAGAGGACAAGCAGGCCCGTACACAAGGCATCAACTAGAGCCTCTCCAAGAAGCAGACATGCCGTTCAGTAAATTGCCAAGAAGAAATGTTTTGAACCGGGGCCAGCGGGATTCTTGTAAATGGACAAAGCCTGAAATAATCAGTTTGCACCTAAACTGTGAGTTTTTTGGCATGATCTCACTGCAAATAAAACTATCAAAATGGACGGTACAACTGAAATAACCCATGAATATGTCGAATAGCTGGAAGGTTTAGAGACTAAACTGTTACAAATTTGAAAAAAAAAAAAATCGCCTGCAACTTGTAACCACTGCCTAAGTTTTCATTTCCTGTTTTAAGGCACCTGCAAGCCATGTCTACTCCCAGAATGAGTCATAAGTCTGTCACTGGTGAAAATGAGCCCAATACATTTCTGTGCTGAACATAGAAATTTAGCAACTTGTACTTTAGCGTTTTCATTTTATGAAGCCGTTCTACATTACTATTCATACATCGGTACTTTAACTTAATGCTGAATGTCGGACAAACCTACACGCAGTGAAGAATGTTCTACTGTGTGACAGTTCTTCTTTTATTTAAGTTAAAGATTTGAGTACTCAGTGCGCCGCTGAAGCTTCTCCATGTTGCAGAGCCGCCATGAAATGAACAGACCCAGAGTCACAGCGAGTGTGCTGGTATTTGCTAGCAGCACTTGGAGAACATGCCAAATTTGATTTCTTCTGGAGTGCTGTACTCCTGGCCTAAAGGTGTAAATAAGTCATGTGTGGAGTTCTACATTAGGAAGAAGACCGTTTCAAAATAAGAAAGTGAATGTTTACTTCAAAGAAAGTTCGTACATCAGCTACCTCTAGAAACCACACAGGCATGCCCCCACACAAATAAAATTCTTGACTAAAAATATGCATATTGCTGTCAGATTCTAGAGCCAAAACAATAAAGACGAGATGGGGGAGCAGCAAATCTCAGAGATGTAATATCCAAGCGGTAACTGTGATTAGCGTGCTTCAGCCTCTGCAGAAATACTCAGCGATATCTGTGTCTGCAGAGATAATCGCTCTACGTTAGACTGCCTCAGAGCTGTGCATTGTTACGTACTTGCGAGTCTTTAATGGAACCTTGTAAAACACAGAAATGAAATTGTATCAAGGAAAAAAAAGAGAGGAGAGAAATAAAAGAGACAACTGTTGGGGGAGCATTTATAAAAAGTAATTTCATTCCAACTTCATTCTGCTGGGTCTTTGCTGAAGTAGTTGCAGTGGGGCAGCATCTGGGTAATCGACTTTATTTCAATTCAGTCAATTTCACCCACACTTCTTCTTTTTCCTGGCTTCCATTCTTGCTGAGGGAAAGATTGGGTTGCCTCCATAATAAAGGAGCTCCATTTTACTACATAACTAAACAATTACTGCAGTAGAAACAGCAACATCAGGGACACCGAGCGAGCTCTCGTAACACAGCAGCAGCATAACGCAACCTTGTATCCTTTCACAGGTTTTTACATTTGTTTAGAAGTTGCCAACTGGCAGCGTGCCGCTTTTCTTCTAATTGTCTCGTTCATATGTGACGTGGCGTCGAATCCAGCTGTGCTGACTACTTTCATCTGTCTGAGATACAGAGGTACACTGGTGAGATTAGAAATGCAGCAGCCATGTAACACGGACGGGGACATCCAATAACACTGCATGGGTATTAGGTGCTCAGCATGACTTCTTGGCATCGAGAGTGTTTATGTGTCACATCCTCTCTTTTCAGTCCTTCCTGGGCAATTTTTGGCTCTTTCTACAAAACTTCTCCAAAAACTGGAAAAGTCTTTGTGTAGTGAAAAAGCACAGACAAACAGCAGCCCTTGATCTTCTGCAGTTTCACCCTTTAACGAACTAGGCAAAGTCTTCAGAGACCAGTGTTAGAAAAATAATATTCAGTAAGGCTTCTGGGTCTGCTTAGAATTTCACTGTGATTAAGAAGCCATTTTTGGAAAGGAAGCGTCTGTGATGGTTCGTTAGAGTAAAAGCATGTGAAAGACTGCCTCCCCCCCCCCCTTCTTCCAGCGAGATTCTTTCTCAGGGCTTTTGCTTGTGTGTGTGAAATGTAATCATTCACTAAAACAAAGCCACGCTCTCGGTATTCCCTCTTTTGTTGTGTCAATTCACATAAATGTGCTGCACTGCAGGAAAAAAAATAGCAAATGTATCAAAGGGGACTTGAAAGCACGGCTTTATTATGAAGCTTTCCTTGGTGAGATGCTGATCGTTCTAGCTTCCAGCGTTCACATTCAGTTTGCTGTCTGGCATTTTAACACAACCCCAATCGCCCCCTCCACCTGCTGGCATTTTCACCAGCTGAATTAATGAATTTCAGCAAGCAACTATAAGAAAAAACTCTGCCAGCCTCAAAAATACAAATGACAAAGCATGGTCATATACTATACTGCAAAAAGTAAATCACTGAATTCCGGTGTTCCAATCACTTGCATGGCCACAGGTGTACAAAATCAAAACAGCCAGGCATGCAGACTGTTTCTACAAACATTCGTGAACGAATGGGTCGCACTCAGGGTCTCAGTGAATTCCAGAGTGGTACTGTGATAGCATGCTGCCAAGTCTTGTCATAAAATTTCCTCACTATTAAATATTCCACAGTCAGCTGTTATTGATAGTATAACAAAGTGGCACATACTACATAGAGTTTGCCAAATTTCTGCAGAGTAGGTTGCTACAAAGGTCCAAAGTTCATGTAGCCTTCAAATTAGTGAGTTCCATGAAATGGGGTTCCATGACTGAGCAGCCGCTGCACACTCCTAAACCTCATGGAAACCCTTCCAGGAAGAGTCGAAGTTGTCATAGCTGCAAAAGATGGGCATGAGGTTTAGGAGTGGACATCATATTAAACTTGACAGTTTAAGAATGGGATGTCACTGAAGGACGATGTAGCGTACGATGGAACCATAGGCTTTGAAAGTTAAAGCTGATGTTTAATTGGCTTGGTAACCTTCAAGATAACAATAACAGGATAATAATAAGATCTTTTATTGTGGTTTATGATAAAACTGAGCTGCCTCACGTTCAGCTAATGAGAAACGCTACGTGCTAGCGCTGACAGCTCATAAAAACAAAGCTATTTATAACGCAATGAAGTGACCTGGCTGTCTTCAGCTCTATGGAATATTTGGATATCAACAAGAAAGATGAAATGATGCAACACTATGTGGGAAGACCAAAGCAAATAAATGCGCCATCAATCAGTACTTCTTAAAAGTTCTTAACTACTTCTTAATAAAGGAACATTCCCAAGAGGGCGGCACTGTGGCTCATTCTTACATTTATGGAAAACAATGAAGCTCTATTGCATCGAGGAATCAGCTAACATCTGTCCAAAAAACTACTTTCTTGCTGTTTTTCATCATATAATGAAATTTCTTGACAGTGCATACAGTGATGGACTACAAAGTTTGATGCTAGACAGGATCGGCTAAGGGGATGTTCTATTCTGTGTCAATTGCTTGTTTTCCTATGGAGCTGTGATTTATTGTTTTCACTGTCAAGCAACTCAAGGTGCTGTGGGACTTCTAAAAGGTTGCCTGGCAGCTAAATAGGTCAGACTTTGCTTTTTAAATGTCTTTTCAGACTGATTTGCCCCTGACAAGCAGCCTAAACACTGTTGCTTTAAAACCCTCTGAATTGGAATGCCCCTGATTGAAAGCACACACGGCACCCATCTAAAAAGAGTAATTTCAAAAACTTTTCCAAAAAAGAAAAAAAAAAGTCAAAGTGACAGGTAGAGACAAACTGGGAGACATTTGGAGTTTTGGTTTGCAAACTCTGTTCTCTGAGAGGATTTATTAAAAAACAGAATCGTAAATCCCACTGCCAGTGTTACTTCAGGGCCCCGTGGGGGCCAGACGAGTTGCTGCAGGATGATTGTTTGTCTTGTTCTTGGAAACAGTTCTTTATGACTAATGACAGCATTTTGGGTTTTTTTGTCTCATGCTGCATAATGAAGGTGGAACTCGACATATACCTCCCAGAAGGGCATACATAATGAATACGGATCTAAACATAACAGGTATGTTAAACACAATGTTGGAATTGGAGAGAAATTCAATATTTGGTGCTGCGTCTGATTGTTGGGACTTTCTTTTTAATAATATAGAGTCTTTATAGGCTATAAATTGCCCTGAGGCGAGTGTTGCAAATTGGCACCACCTAAATCAAAAGAACTGAACTGCTTTATTTAATTTTACTGTTAATCTATTTAAAATCAAAGTCATGGAGATATTTCAGGGCTACTTTTTGTGCATGCACAGACTGTCTCTCTATTGTTTTTAATTTATTTGACAGATCAGAACAAACGGGGAGTTAGAAGTAGCACTGACATGCAAAAAAGATCAACTATCTACCAGGAATGCTTTAAAATCCCAGTATGCACCATGTGCCACTATTCTATGTGGACGCTTCCTCTTCTCCTCCTCTATAGCTTTCCAACCTCTGCTCCGATTTACGTCCTGTTTCTTCATCTCATCTCTACCTCCGACTGTTTACTTTAAGGAGTGCGTGGTAGCTCGGGGCCTGTCATCAGAGATGCATGCTGGGTAAATATTATTGCAGGCCCTTTAACACGAGGAGGGACGTGTATCCCTGGGGCACCTTGACATGTGATATTTTCAGCTGGGATTTTAGCTGCTTACCTAATATTGTGAATAGGATCTGAGGAACACACACATACACACACCCACAAACTCTCTGGGGTTTGCTGGCTCCCTGCTTTGTACACACACAATATGACTGCCCAGAATAGTTTACCAATAGAATGACAAACATTGTTAAGTCAACAGTCCAGTGTTTGACTGTCAGCAAAGTTGCTGCCTACAGGAAGGCAAGTATTCATTCAGATTGGGTTTTGTTTAGACATAAACAATATGCTCACTCAAAATAGAGGCTAGTCTTTAGTTAAAACAATAGAGCTGCTAAATGAAGACATATTTAAGCCTGGGTTTATATTGTTGGTGCTCCTCCGTCAGACAGTTTCTTTTGTTCTAGAAAATTACAGTGGAGGCTTCACGCTGTGGGACAGCTCCAAATGTTAAGGCAGAAAGCTGGAATGTGAATGCGTCTGGTCATTGTAAAAACACACTATCATAGCTAAACTGACAACATATCAGTGGAGATGAGAATGTAATAGCTAGAAATATTCAAAAAAAACTTTAAAAAAAACCCTGTCATGTTCAAAAGAAGCTGTTCATGGCCTTAGCTGAGGAAATTCCAACTTATAGTTGAAATCAAGCTGCACTGGCACTTCAAAATCAGAAGTTATGAGTGGGACAGCCTGCTCCATAGGACTATAGTGAGTGGCCTGCAGTGTGGAATAATTTTAGACTGTATATAAAAGATGGACACAGCCACCGTGACATCATGTCTGGTTTTGCAGTCTAGAGGATCTTGGATGTGGGTGTACTGGTGTTTTAAAACCTGACTTGACTATGAGCAGATCTGACTTAAAAACCCAGGAAGACACACTCAAGAGCATATCCTGCTTTATTTTCTGTTTCACTCTAACTGGAACTACATTTTTGCAAAATAATAAGGTCGTAGATCAAGAAAGTGGAAGGGCCTTTATTTGCTTACAGTTCTATATAATCAGGCGTCTCGTTCCAACTGTCTATGGGAATAACAGTCAGACACAGACAGATAGAGAGAGGCACTGCATGATAAACTGTAAGACCAATCTACATAACATGCAAAAAAAGCCACTCATTCTAAATTTAAATCTGTTCTCTGTCCTAAATAACCAAACTGCTTCATACTCTGAGTGCAGCTTTGCTTCTTGTTGACATGAATTCATTACCGAGACAGACAGGCAATTAAAAAAATGCACAAACAGGGAGGGCACCGCGTAATAAAAGCAGTCTGGATTAATATGGGTTCTTGTTGTTTTGTGAGCTACAACTTTAATAAATTGTGACCGAGCAGAAATGCAAACTTAATTGAATTTAATGCTTAAAAATGCATAAAAATATTTTTTTGCTTAAGCACAAATGTAATCATTATTATGTCGTCTTCAAAAAAGACATTTTTTTTAATGACTAAATGCTTCAATTTAAAATAATATTTTACTATCATAATTTTTTCTATAATAAATAAAAGATATATTAAAGAACAGTAAAGCAAATATCTGTGAAGAATACGAGTCATAAAAAGAAAACGTGCTTTTTCTGTACTTTAATAACACCACTCTGTGCTTGTTTAAAGTGAATGTGTTTCCCATTGAAGAATTACAAAGTGTAACTGGACTGGCATATTGCACTTTTACCCATCTCTCTACGTTGCTGAGGCCTGGGTTGTATTATTGGGTAAAAGCAGTAGTCTGAGGGCACTCACATCTGCAGACACTCATCCCTGCAAAGAGCTATTTGGTGTCTTTTATTCACCCAACACTCTTCCTTTCTCACTCTCAATCTGTCACGTTTCATCCACTTGCACACGCTCTCTCTGCGTCTCTGTAGGTTTCTGGCTCCATTTTTTGAAGACAGTCATGTAGAAACCTGGTCACAGTTCAATCTGAGGTAAATGCACAGTTGTGATACTAAAAGGTCACACAAGCACACTTGCTTGTACAGCACTGCGCAAAAGTTTTAAGCAACCCTTCATTTTTTCTTATATGTTGGAAAATGAGAAATAGGTGCGGTGATTCATTGAAACGTGTCCAAACATACATCTAAATTTAGTATATAAGGCAAAATCAGTTTGTACAATTCTAACAATCTTTAAAGTCAAGATTTGCCCACCTTTATTATTCAACAAAGTCTGAACTCTCTTAGGCAAATGTTTATCACTTTTTCAGAATGAGGGTCTGTTAGCTGCTGCTACAGACTCTTTTTAGATGATATTGGATGGTGGGTCAAAATGTGACGGTGTTTTTCAGTGTTCATAATTACATAAGTTTTGACAAGTTCTCAAACACCACTGACTAAAATACAGAACGAAGCCATGACATATCCTCAACCGTGGTTTACAGATAGCTGTAGACACTTCCTGCCATAATTTCCTCCCGACCTACTACATACATACTGATGACAATTTAAACATCCATCCATCCATTCGCTTCCGCTTATCCTTTTCAGGGTCGCAGGGGGTGCTGGAGCCTATCCCAGCTGTCATAGGGCGAGAGGCAGGGTACACCCTGGACAGGTCGCCAGTCTGTCACAGGGCTAAACACACAGAGACAAACCATTTGCACCCACGGGCAATTTTGACTGCTCAAATAACCCTTCTCCATTATAATAACCTATCCGCACTAACAGCATGTCTTTGGACTGTGGGAGGAAGCCGGAGTACCCAGGGAGAACCCACGCGAACACGGGGAGAACACACAAAAAGACCCCGGCCTGATGGTGGAATTGAACACAGGACCTTCTTTCTGTGCAACAACAGTGCTAACCACCGTGCCACCATGCCGCCGATTTAAACGAAAGTTTAAAATGTATTTCTTCACCTGTTAACAAACTAAAAATCTCCCACTTTCATCTAAAAATGATAAGACAGAATGACTGAACTGAAAATGAGAAACTGAAAAATTTCACAAAGCCTGGAGCACTTTTGCTCAAGACCCCTTTGAAAAGTTGAAAGAAACTAGGAAGAAAAATATGGAGACATGAGGAGTGGCTCAAGACTTCTGCGCAGTACTGTACATGCACATGCCCCTCTTAGCATCATGCTTAATTCATATGTTATTCAAAAAGCTGTGAGTTACTTCACATGTTGGCTGCGAGCATCCCACAGCAAAGTGATACTTCCATATGCTCCAGCGTTAGTGCCACTGTTCACTTTCAGGCACTCGAGGTTCATCTTTTATTAGACTGACCTCAAAAGCCAGTGAAAGCTCTAGGACATGATTTTAAACGTTGTCTCAATCAAGCCAACCTGAATTTCAAAAGGATGAAAACATTTAAAGATTGAACACTTGAGATGGGTAGTATATATATATAAAAAAAAGAAAAGATAGAAATCTCTGTTGCAGAAAATGAGCAGGTGTCTTATTTTACTCCTTTTTAATTGTAAAATGTTGTTGAGTAGCTTCAAGATTCTGCCTTCAGGCGGAAATGTGGACTGGACTACAGAGAGCTGTTGGTAAGATGAAAGATGAAATTTTTTTTAGCTCCTAATGAGATCACATGAAGCAGTTTATATGCTTTTAAACATCTCCCACTGGAGCCACAAAATGATTTATACAGTACGCAAATACTATTTATTTATTTTTACATACTTTTATGCCATAGTAGTGTAGTAAAACTGGTGAAATGCTCCTTTATTATTCCTGGATTCCACCACAATACATCCTAAATTTTCAAGATTCCCGAAAAACAATTTAACATAATAATCCAACTTCTTGAATATCTTTTAATACGAAGAAGACTTTAAAACAAATGTTTAAAGTATTTGGTGCTAATACCTGTAGGGCTGCCCAGTGTTAAGACTGAAAGATATATCATCTTAAAAAAAAAAAAAAAAAAAAAGGATAAGCATGACCTCCGAGATTATTTGACAGATGGCATAAAGATTGAAAAATAGACTCCAGACGAGGCGATCATATGCCATAGCCAGGGGTAACAGAGGCCAGCGTGCCAAGAAAGGGGTTAGACAGGGACACAAAAGCGGAACATGAAAAGTTTGAGGCCACAACAAGCTGTTGCATAACAAAAAAAGACCTTAACAAACGGAAAAAAACAACAAAGGCCATGTCGAATTCCTTCACTTTATTTTAACACGATCAGCTCCCATAAAATGTCTTTTAGAATTTGTGATGGTAATTGGTGTAATATATTAATCATTTCCTTATGCATTCAGTGCTTTGCATTAAATTGCAATTTGTGTCCTCTGAGGTCAAATAAGACGAGTTTATTCAGTTTATTTGCTTGCGATTAAGTCAACATCTGTGCTTATTAGGAAACTTGTTCACATTTAGTTAGGCTCTCTGACTCTGTGTACCATATTTGTTAGTTTCAGTTCATAAATTAGAATTGTTATAATTATTAAAACTATCAATATCTTCGGGAATTCACCTTGTTTTGAGGTTTGAGAGTTGCTGCAATCCCAAATATGATCTGCAGCAATTTAAGGAGTCATGTTGTTGAAAAGGCAGAATTGTGATGCATGACTTTATAGTATCTGGTAGTGCTACATGTCAAAATGCTCTTTGCTTGCAACCCTCTGCCTGAAATATGATGATCTTAGGTTAAAAGCCCCCAGATCCTCTCATCCTAAAATACTGAGACAGCTAAACCTTCCAATCTAGTCACAGACAAAAAAGAGACTTCAAGTGCAAGTTCTGAGCTCAAAAGCTTGCTACTTGAGCCCACAGAGCAGCAGAGTCAGAAGGAAAAAACTCTAATAAGCTTGTCAAAGTGAGATATCTGTGATCGGTTTTGTTGTGACCCATTTTAATCCAAAATCACTATTCGACTTCACCAGAACAGATGAGTGAGGCTCTGTAATCTCAATACCAATTCTTCTGCCAAAAATAAAGTGGGAGAGGAGAGGGAGAATGAGGGACAAAAACATGTGAAGAGGCTGACACAAACACAGGTGTCATAATGAAAACCACAAAACCTCAATCATGGATAAAAATATTAATGTTTTTTGTTATTTTGATGGCTTGTCTAAACCATTACAGCAGAACGAAATGCTGGTTGCCAATCACCGACTCAGAATCTCAACCACTGTTGGCTGTGGGTGGACAAGCTTCTTTCCCCTGATAGCACAGGCTGCCAGAGGAGAGGAAGAATGACAGCGTGGGGGTAGAGGGGGAGAGAGAAAATCGTTCAATATTGCACTAAACTACAGCTTTAGCCTATGTAGTGCATTATACTAATGCATATGATATACTTTGTCATGTAATGTGCTATCTTGCACTACGCTGTAGTGGCAAATATGTATGGTAATAGGCAATGGACAGAGATTTCGTTTATGTGTCGGTAGGTCTGACTGTTTCTTACATGAGAGCTCATGGTGACTTACTATTCTGTTCATACGGTTAAGAGTATACATATTTCTATATAATATACATAATGCATTTGACCTCAATTTATTAGTAAAGCCAGGCGTGATTCTCTTTAATGTCAACCATAAAACCAGTATTTACTACATATATCACAACTTTTTATGTAGTCAGTACACTATTGTTTAAATATAGGTATTTTAAAATTATTCACTATGTGTAGTACAGTATAGTTTAGACTGTGATTTTAGCCCACTGATAGGTGTTTGCTAGGCAACATGATGCATAATGAAAAAATTAGATGTTGTCGCAAAATAAAAATGATTTCCTGAGGTGGTATTTGTGTATGCACATTATATTTGGGTCTTTTTAGTTTATTGGTAGGTTGCTAGGCAACATGATCACATCATATCTCAATGTCACTGCTGTGAAATAAAAATCCTTGTATGCTTTTATAAGTCTCTGAAAGTGCATAAACTCAAAACTCAACAAGTGGATTGTTTTAGCCTGTTGGTAAGTGGTTGCTAGGCAACACGCTTGATGTTGTAGTTTCTGATATAGATGAGAACCTTCAGGGAGCCTTGCTCAACTCCTGATCATGCAGGAAGAGTTGACAAACAAACAGATTTCATGTATTATAAAAAGATTACTGTAAACTGTCAATAGACAATCTCTGACCATATCATGTCAATAAAGCTTTACTCAACTGAAATAAACTGGGAAATTTCCAGATGGCAGTATCTCATACAGTGGAAAAAAGGATATGCTGGTGAGGAGGGTGATAGTGCTTTCTAGAAGCCTGCTAAGACGAATACTTAATACTAAAATATGTTAAATCAGTGACATAAAGTAAAAAAGGTTCAAACCTTAACTATGCCTATATATTCCAAGTGTATCCTGATGACAGTTAATCCTAAAAACCACTCCCGGCATAGGCTGAAATGAGCTGGCATATCAGCTGCATTTTTGCTTCACTGCACTTCGGCTGCAATTTTAGACTGATTTTAAAATTTTATTGAGCACCCCTGGGGCACATCCTAAATTAGCGATATCGCTGAGGTTTTAACTTATTATATGCCACAGCTGAACCTGATGAATATTCCCGCAAAATAGACTGTGGGTGATGTGACTTTGTAGATACAGCCATGACGTCTCTTTTACTGTTTTTAAAAGAGGAATGTTAAGAATGATTCATCTTTGAGTTGAACTAGTGATAAATTATGATGATACCCTGCAATATTCATCATGGTTGTTGTCAAGCAGCACTAACATATTACCTTATCACTTGATATGGGAGCCTCTAGAGGGGACTTAAATTTGACATTCATTGTAGCTTGCAGTGCAACCAAGAAGCCCCACATTACAGAGAGGTTGGTGCTGTAAGACTTCAGCAAAGGAAAAAATAGTCACAGAATCCATCAATAAATCCAGACTGCTGGAGAACACTGAATCAGATCTAGGTGTAAAACTAAACAAGACTGTCAGTACACAAAATTATTATCTGGAATAAATGTTTAGACCACTCACAATAATCACTCAAAATCAGCAGGAACCACACAGAAACAGCTACTTACAAACTACGGATAGTGGTTTATTTTAAAATACAAATAAATAACCTCTGTGGTGTTTGTCACTAGTTTTGTCACTGGACCTGGTGTAGTGTACTGACAAGTAAATGTTAACAATGTCTATTTAGTGGCACAGACTTGATCCAGTGTGGTCAGTAAACAACACATTCTGTTGTGGCCATGCATTGTTAAAATGTGGTCACAATTTAATTATGTTCCCATGCAATTCTAACCAGTGACCACATCATAATGTTTGGCAAGGCAATATTTTTCCCCCATGTCCCAAAGGAGTTAAGCATTTTTAAGACTATTCTATCTCTTCAAGTTGACTCTAACCTTACATGCCCCAAAGAGTATCAGCGGTTTAATGAAGTTTATTTGCTCACATTTAGCTAACCTTAAAAACTGCATTTTTTTTACTAGCTTGTGCTGTTACAGGGAAAAAGAAGCATGTTAAAGCAATGGAAAATAGTTCAAGTCAGAGGCGAGCTTTGACAGCAGCAATCTCTACCTCAGGGAGAAAACAGGAGAAAAGAAACAAAAGAGAAACAACAAAGAATCTGAAGGACGACAATTAAACAGTCTTGTAAAAACAGTGGAAATTTCTCCAAGCAGGAAAAACAACTGCTGTGTACGCGGTAAGAGCAAAATGAGTACATCTATAGAAGAAGGGAGGATGCCATATCAGTTCTGCGACAGACTGGCGACAGAGGTGCTGGTGCTCAGAGTACTGCAGGCTTAATCCCTGTAACATTTGCAGTGGTAAAAATAAGTTGTACTGTTGCACAACTCACTGTAATCTGACAGGTGTGTAGGAGAGGAAAAACGTGGAAAAGCTCTCTCGTGCACAGTTTATTTAATTCAGCTACTTGTACACCTTAATGTGTGTCAAAGCACAGAATACTTGTCAAGGGTCTTGCTACCAAAAGTACTGTATGTACATACTTCAAAAAGTAAGTATGCACATACTTGTAACTTAAATACACACTTTTTGGTGGGGAGAGGGTGATAACAGTAAACCTATGCTGACAAAAACTGGCTAAAATGTGATAAGTAAACGTTACAATTCTCTCTTCTATGTACGAACCATTCAGGATGTGAACTCTATAAGCTAAAATAAGTGTGTGAGGATTCCTTACCCATATCCCAGTATACTTTTAATCTTACCATCACACTAGCTGTGGTGTTATTACTAGAGCATTATCCATGTAGGATACTTTTTGTGTCATTTTGCAGAATTTGTAGTGGTATTGTGCTGATGGACGATGTAGTCAGAGATTAACTTTAGATCTTACGATAATCATCATAGCGTATGTATATATGAAGTCTGTATGTACAGCCAACAAGTCGCTACTGACCAAGGAAGGTATGAAGCATTTTCCAGGCTCCTTCTATTCCGAGTACAATTAAGCTAGGTGACTCATATGCATGTACACGTACAGTCATAAAGCCATAATTTTCCATTTTTACAGTGTTTACAATTTCTTGAAATTGATGGCGTCAACACACCAAACATATTAACATGTTGTATTGTTGATATAATATAGTTTTCTGAGGTCTGCAAACCATTAAATTCTGTTTATATTTACATTTTGCACAGTACCAACTTTTTTGAAATTGCACTTATATTACATATCGTAATATCAAATGTCTACTCAAGAAATGTCCAAACACATTTTTGACATAAATACTTTTTGTTGAAAAATTGTCAACTTTTTGATTCTCCACATCAGAGAATGATGAAAGCCTACCTTCTGGAAATATGCCTTTAAATTTTTTTACATTATACTTTTTGTTTTTTCTTTAACTGTTCATACATTTAGACTAAAATTATTCAGTGAAGATTGCATGGCCTACAGTGAATTGCTTTGAGTGTGAGTGAGTGTTTGTGACAGAAATACATTAGGCACTGCTGGCACTCTTGCTGCTTTCTCCTCTCATGCATGCATATACAATGTAATAATCTAAACTAGCTCTGAATCAACAGCAAATCTGCCACTCACTTGTAAATCAAAGACAATCCTTTGGGAAAAACACTCAGTCGTGACAACATTATGTTGCACATATGATACAGAGAGAGATGCAAACTTTTAGCTGTATTAAATATCCAAACCCAAATAACACGGCTTGTAAATATTCATGAAAAGGCTGGCAGAAGTGTAATGTGTGCCTTCACTTACTGTTGGTTTTGAGGCGGGCTGGCTCACTGTTGCGACTTCCTGCTTGGTTGATAGCCTTGACGAAGAAGATATAACGGGTGCCACTCTGCAAGCCGTGCACCGTGTAGTGGTTCTGCTTGATGTTAGGTACGATCATCCAGCTGTCTGCAGAGTTGTACAAGCCTGGCAGAGCCACAGAGACACACACAAGTACACACAGCATTAGTAACAAGGTTATGTTGCCGCTTTTAAGGTAAGCAGAGTTAGTGTGTCCTGCTAAGAACCTTTTTTTCAGTGATGTTCAAAAGAGTAAAATCTGTTCTCAATTCCGACCAGAGGAGGGTTATTTTTCCTCAAAGCCCCCAAGTGAGTCATCCCCACCCAAATAAGGAGCTCAGAGACCACACGGCTCTCCATGTTATGCAACATTTATGTCTACATACTAATCCATCCCATTACAGTACTTTTACATCAGGTTTAGCATGACAAACTCCCCTGAGGCAATATTGTGCGTTCACTAAGCTAAAACTATAAGCCATTACGAACAAGGTACTCACAATATAAATCTCTGAAGTAAGCGCCTCAAGGCAAAAGACTGTCATTGCCTTTAATGTTCAATTGTATGGAAACACAGGCAGTAACAACATGACCCTATTTGGTGGGCACTTTGATTTAAAGCAGCTTGCAGTATAGAGTTGGTAATGCCAGTTAAGCTGTGCAGTCACCTGCTTCTAAACACAGTCTTCTCAGTCTCTGAGATGTAGCCGACTGTGAAGGATAAAAAAAGGAAATCTCGGCTGTGAGCTAAAGAGTTGATCGCCCACAATGGGGTGCTCCTTTGGCTTTTCTCTAGCGTGAAATAACTGGATTGATTTAACACATTAAAATCACTGTTATCGCACAATTACCTGACCTACCACTCTCATGGTAATCAAGGTATGTTTCCTGATTTCAAAGATGAAATAGGCAACTTTGAACACAAGGTGAGATTTATGCAGCTGCTTTGGAGGATTTTAGGGGAGGATTGCCGATTTATGCAAAATGGATATTGCAAAACAGGCCAAGTTTGGAGCTGCTGTGCTTACGCTTTATGCATGAACATGTTATATTGCGTGACATGTTATATTGCGTACCTTTTCCAAAGGCTATCATACAGGACGTGGAAAAAACAGAAACCCAAAAACTGATCACTCTTTCATGGTTTCGTGAACAACACGAGTGTATTAATAACGCCAATAGCTAAAATGAAATGAATGAACTGACAGCATGAATAATAAATCCAAGATGTGCCAACTGGAGACTATACAGAAATTCTATTTTATGGGCAAACATTTTAGAGGCAGTTTATACAAAGAACTGTGAAATTACGAACACATCCAAAAAACAACGACAAAAAACCCCCCAAAAGCCATTGCCAAAACCAACAAAGCATCTTGTTTAGTAGAACCACAGCTGAGCCTAACATTTGTAGAGTTGAAAGTAGAATAACCACCCTTTTCATTGTCTCATCCTTCCTCCCAAAGCAAAATTACAAGGAAATAAAAAACACGGAAAGGGAGAGAGTTCTCTGGGCCATGCTTACCTTGTCCCATCTGGTGAGGATGCATTGTGAATTATTGAGTAAGATGGAAACAGCATGCATAAGTAATGGCTGAGAGTCTGCTTGTAAATATAAATACTTCACAGGACGCAAATAAGGCCTTTAAAAGTGAGGTGCCTTTAAGAATGAATGAGGGGAGAGGACTCTTAAGGCTGGAGTGGGAGTTGGGGCTACATTTTTTACACAAGCTTTTCTAAGACAAAGAAAGCACAAGCGACACGTCTTCCTTTAATATGACAGAACCTAATTTACACCTTTACACCAGGTACACGATCCATTTTACATGCAAATGTGTTTTATTTCATCCTAGATTTGCAAATATGCATGCACTGTTAACAATGAAATCCTATTGCTGTTTCACTCGAAAAAAAAGAAAAGAAAATCAAGACTGTTGTTCTGCTGTGACAGCTGTCCCTTGTTGTCATAAAATTTATGCCACCCACCTGTCGTTTTGGCTGCATCCTGCAGAAATTAGGTAGACTACAGTGTTACGTGGGCTTTCAGAAAGAGATACATGGGAAAGATGAGAGAGAAGGACTTCACGCTGCTTTTCATTTTTAAAGCTTTTGATCTCTATAGCACCTCTCCATTTTTGCTAAATAAAATTAGGTCAGTGCGCAGCAATATGCTATTGCTACTTTTACCAATGAAAGGAGCTTCTTGACACTAGCTTTGGAAAGCACCGTGGCTACAAAGTATGGTGGCGGTGTGTGTGAATGAGCCATTTGGGAAAGAGAAAGCGAGGGACTACAGAGAGGAAGTAGATCAGCTTGTGTTGTGCATCCAGACATCAAGAGCTTGTGTATGTATATGTACAATATGTCTGTGCATCTGTTTGTGTCACCGTTTTCTCGGAAGCAGGCAGACGAGAAGGGAAGAGCAACATGAAATATCTGGGGAACGCAATAGGGTTTGTCTTTGATGATGCAATATAAAGTTAATGGTGACAGCGTGTGTCTCACTGTGTCCTTGCATGGGTATGTCTTAGTCCTCTGTTCATTTCTTATAAAACAGCCCTATACGTGTGTGTGTGTGTGTGTGCTCATCTTACTTTACTTGTACAGGTTAATATTGTCTGACTGGCCTTCAACAGTGACTGAAATCTCATCGCCATTTACTCTTAATGTATTATATCACTTCTAAGACTGATCTGGTGTGGATCAATCTCAGAACTGTTCCCTATTGAGATGCACAAAGCGCAATTTTTTACCCCTGCACTTTGGGCTTCCCTTGCGCCCACTGTGAATCTGCTTCTAACCTGTGATAATCATTTTAATATTTCACCACAGGCAATGTTTACGAGCACACATGAATAACAGGTGGCGGAGGGAGACAGCAGGCAGATATTGCTAGCGCGATTACCAGGCAGGCCTCCCAGAAACACAGTACAAACCGGCGACAGGAACGGGGAAAGTGGCTGATGTCATGCGGAGATGGAAGCAGAGGGAAAGAAGGAAATTACTACTCCCAAACAAAGCGGATGCTGCATTTCTTTTTAGGCAAGTGTAATTGTGGTAGATATTATTCATATCGCAAAGAAAGTGTATTAGGAAATACAGCTACTTGTTTTTGTACTCATAATTAGTTATTAATACCACTCTCCTGTACACACAGATGATAGAGCCAAGGTGTAAAAGGCTTTGCATAAAGACTAGAAAAAACTAAGCTGGCTCTATGCTAAGGTACTAACTACCTATTTTCTAAGAAGACAGATATTTATTTACACTATTAAAAAGCAAAGCAGCATTATGTGGAATATGAGGACCCACCCCAACAGGTCGCGGCAGATGGCCACCCCTCCACGAGCCTGGTTCTGCCGGACGTTTCTACTTGTTAAAAGGGAGTTTTTCATACTATTATTGTATTTTTCTCTGTATGTATTATTGTAGGGTCTAATATATAGCACCTTGAGGTGACTGTTGTTGTGATTTGGCGCTATATAAATAAAACTGAATTGAATTATACTAAATGTCTAAATATCTGTAAAAAGATCATTTATGGCAAATCTATTATGACCTTTTATGCTGTTTTACCCATGTTCTGTAGCCCTGAACCTTTCCTGACACTGCCCAAGCTGTACATAAGAACAGGTAATTAAATGTTTTTACGTGCGTCTGTGAGAATAAAGCAAGTAACTGTTCTGTGATTTCACAGCATGCCAACGAGTGTTGCGTGTTCTGCCTCTGGCATGCACGGCGTCACTTGAAGCATTAAGAGTTGCTGATGGGTGCTATATGTGAGAACAGGCAACAGCAATGTCCTGACATGATTCTCTCAATATTTTCCAAGGTGTTATGACATTAGAAGGTTGTAGTATATAATGAAAACGGATAAAATAAAATAGCGTACAACTAAGTGTGTTTAAGAGCCTCAACAGAAATACACAGACAAGCCTCAAAATGATAATGCAGACTTTCACAGTCAAATCTGGTTAAAAATCAAGATGGAAAAACAAATATTTATGAGGAAGTAAATGTGTAACTGGATAATTCATGATGCCAGTTGGCAGATGGCAACCGCATTCGTCAACAGCACTAGACACAACAACTTTCAGAGGGCCACAGGTAGCAGCCACACACAAGATGGTATTTGGTTTCACTTGCTGATTCTATTTTCTGCCGCTTTGCTTGGATGATCCTGCAAAGGCAGGGTTCACAAGGCACCACAACCCCACTTCTCCTCCTCATGGGAAGGCCAAGTCTGAAGATGTGGCCAGGCGAGAAAAAGGAGAGAGACAGGATGGCACTCAAGTGGGAGCATTTAGCCACTTGGAAAGTTAGAGAAAAATACTATGGTAAAAACTCAAGTGGCAAACTGGGCTAAATGGATTTCTCCATTTCTCAGTTTCTCCTACGAATCTCTAAGGACTCTGTGGCAGCACACGGCTGAATATCTGAGTCACTCAGTCTATCATAGCTGAAATGTATCCTGATGTTTCAAATGGCTAGAGCACTTGAGTTGCATGGTTAGATGGAGAAATGTCAGGCCACATAGAGGAGAAGAGAGAAGAGGAGATGAAAAGATTAGAGAGGCACAGGTGTTTGTGTGTGTATTTGTGTGCGTATGTGCTTGAATGTGCACGATTATGTACATTAATCACATCCTTCTCATATCAGTAAGTGGTTTTCACCTCCCCTATGTACCCATTATCCACTCTGATTTTCACCAGTCCATCCGTTTGTTTTCTCCTTGGCAGTGGCCTTTCTTTCACTTCATTTACGTCGCGATAGCCATTCGGTTATAGTGCTGATTAGAAAACAAAAGCTAGATGGAGACAAATGCATAAAATCCCATTTAGGAATATTATGTTTGTGTCATTCTACGGTATAATATATATATTTCTGCATTTAAATGTCAAAAAACTGAATACTGCTCACTTGAATACTAACATGTTTTAAATAACATTCAAACCCCCTTAAAATACACATTTATATTTAATGCCTCAAATTTTAGTCATTTGCTAGTAGCATTATAACAAGTCAGTCACAGAGCTAATGATTAGAAACTAATTAGAAAATAAAACAATAAGCATAATTTCTGCCTGTGTCCCAATATGTAGATTTTTACTGGCAATAGTGTCATAATTTATCACTGCATCATTTTACTGCCACGCTGTCTTTTGCTATAAAGACATTTGAATATGTGCACTTAAATTGCCCAATAATGTTATGAAGGGAAAGACCGTGTTTAAATTTTCTGTAACGTGTAAAAAAGATTCAGAAGAAGAAGAAAAAGAAGACCTGTGCTCTGAGTCCTGGTTCCTAAATGAGAGAAGTGACCCAGAAGTAGCTGTGTGGTGACCAAATGAAACAAATACTAAGAAAAGTAGCTTCATTGCTTCCTTTATTACCTCCTTTAGCAGAGGATGCACTGGATCATCTTTAATAGAAGGAGAGGAAATGATGCATCATCTCAATGTTCATGAACACACTTATCAAAATTGAGAAAGTGGTGCAGATCAGCTAAATGTTAAAAGTAAGTACATGTTCTATTGCATACCATAACCTACTGATGTACTTTGAGTTTTTAAAAAGATCCTTTTAAATGCACTGGTGAACTATGACTGTGTCGCTGCTGTAATAAAAATCTGCTGCTTGTCAAAGAGTCGTATGAAGTCTTGCATGTTCTTGCATGAAGAATGCACGCTCTCAAGATAATGAGCTTCATCAAAATGTGTTTAATTTTCTTTAAAACTCAGTTTGCATTGGTAACGTCCATTGCTGTATTGCTGGGATTGTGATGGATGGATGAAGGGAATTTTATTTGGGTCCTTTCCAAGGAGCTGGAAAGGAGTTGCGCTCCTCAGCAGGAAAATAAATTTTATTCCACTTTATTGGCTAAGCAGGTCAAATTAGTGTGATTGCAGGGTGATCTACTGATAGCGTGCTACTTACAAAGATGCAGCCAGTTCATTTTGATAATAACTACCATTCTGCCAAGAGCAGCGCAACTTAGCGGCTCAAAAACCAGCAGTCCTGATGAGGAAGCATGTAATCTGCTAACCTAAATAATACAGTCTGAGCACGGGTCTTAAGTATGCGTTTCTCACTGATAACGGCACGGCAATTCAGATTACTGAGAGGAGGCAAAAGGAGAATCAATATGTTTTTGATACAAGGGATAATTCTTCTGATAGAAATTGATGTTGCCTGTTTGTGGTGCTGCAGGTTGAGAGTCAGCTGGAGACGTGAGTTGTTATAAAGTATTCCAGTGTATAGACCTGAAATCTGTGCGTAACAGCTTAACTGTGTGACGTGTAGAAGAAGACCAAATATTATCTGTCATCAGATCCAGAGCCCTCCATTTGTTAATGAAGATAGTGTTAAAGTACCATATACAGAAATGTGTGCATTGCTTTTTTTTGGTACCTTTATTATTCAGGAGCAGAATTATTTAGGGCTTGGCTCTAAACATTCAGGGTGAGGACCGGCCGTAAAAGTCCAGCCTTTGTAATAAAGATGTTTTTCATTAGTTTTTCTCGCCTATTTGGCCATCTTCTCAACATTGCAGGTTCAACATGGCGCACATTTGGCGTGACATTGTTACTGCAAGTGCAGCCCGATACTCTGTGCACCACATTTTAAATCCTCACCAATTCTCCTACACACCTGTCATTGAGCCTTTACTTGATCTCATGATGTTTTTAGATGAGGTCAAGAAAAAGCTGCCAGGAAAAGAAGGTAATATTTCAGATTTTAATACTAGAATTAGGAGCCTGCTGAGTCAGCCACGTGACGGTGATAGTGGATTGAAATTTGCTCTGAAAACTAAGCATTTGCTCTTATAAACTGCAGTATGATCTCTGTTCTATTATAAAACACCTCTAGTAATTGCAATTCATATCTAACGGGAAAAGCACTGAAAGCAAAACACTTTCATCATGGTCGTGTTTAGTTAGATTAAATCTGTTTGATTCTTGCCGACTTTGATCTGCTAGCAGAATAAATGTTTGGGAAATATCACAAGTACATTGTACTGTTACAGCCCTGAAATAAAAAATATGGTACTCATATAGGGATTGGGGTATTGAGGATTAATGGGGAAGGTTAAAACTGTGAAGCTATGATCCTCAGTTTTTGTGTCTGCTGAGTTTTCACACTGCTTAAACAAATATGTGATTCTCTCTCAGGCATCCCCTTGTGTTACAGTATGCACTGTATGGCCTATTTTATAATGAGTACTCTTGATAACTCAGCTCCATCTCTCTAAAAATACAAGTATGGAAAACAAAAAAGACAAAAAAAAAAATCCAGGTTATCCAACACAGCTGGTATAAAATATTGAACATATCAAAATAAGACTAAGTAATGCTGAAATGATTGCAGTGCTTTGTTTCTTGAACCCGAAGAGAGGTCAGTGAAAATGGTTTGCTTAGTGCTTCTGTGTAGATAGATGTACATTTTATATATATTTTATGATAAAAACTAGAAGATTCTTATAACACCACAACAGCAGCAGGGTCACACAATTCCAGGCTACAAACACGGGCTGTAATTGAGGATGCAACTAAATGGAGAAGAAATTAGAGCTGGTGGCTAGGCAACAGCAAAAGGAAGGAAGTGCAACAGAATGAACAGCCTGAGCGGAAGCAGTCCGTGAAAATATCGTGCAGTCAGTGGTCCATAGAACTGCAGTCGAAGAGAAGTTGTCAAAGTCAAGTGAAGTGCATCATGCACAGCGCATGAAAAGAAACGCATAAACAATGGGAGGGCTATGTGACAGCCAGTGGCACCAGATTCATTTCAGATGTGGGGGACTAGTAAAAAGTCAGCCAATAAAATTGATTTAAAACTATTGCAGCATGTCAGCTGTCCCCTCTCATCCGAAAAATGGTTGGGGGAGAAAGTAACTGTGGATGGTTCTACGTGAGAGAATGCAAAAATCCATGGGACTCCTAAAGTTTTGCTCAGTTTCAGTTAGCATCCATTCATCCATAATCTCCACTTATCCAATTCAGGGTGGTTGGAAGGCAGGGTAGACCCCTGACATGTCACTAATCTGTTACAGGGCTAACACAGACAACCAATTTAGGATCATCAAATAACCTAACCCCACTTCGTTCTGTGAGAGGAAGCTGGAATATCCAGGGGGAGCCCACAGAGACGTGAGGAGAACACTGAAACCTGGAACATGGTGGATTTGAACCTAGGACCTTGTTACTGTGAGACAGCATCATGTCCAATGAGTTTGCTCTGCCTTGTTCTTTACTCTTCCCCTCTATTGAGTGTGTGTTACTCACTGATGAAGTTTGTTTGGCCTGTGTAGATCGTGTACTGCAGCTCATAGGAGGTGACGCTGAACTCGTCCTCAGACGTCCAGTGAACAGTGATGGTGTCGTGGGAGGCGGTGCACAGCTCGTCTCTTATTGATGGAGGGTTGGGAGCTACGTGTGGAGGAAACAAGAACACGATCAAATAAAATAAATGTTAGAAAGCGTCATCAAGTCATTTTGTCTTAATTCTCAGAAATATAATACGTCTCAACAGCTGCATAAAATTTTTACTACTTGAATTTGACACTAAGTGGACACGAGGTAATTGTCTTTCTAAAGGGGAGTTTTGTGTGTTCATAACGTCTTTCAGACATTCATTTTCATTTATCTGAGGGCATATGAATGTGTTGGCTTTGTGTCAGAATGAAAACCCCGGCCACTTTTGTAAAGATCGTGAGCACACCCTTTCTTGGTCTGACCTATTAATATTTAGGCAGCACATTCAACGTGGAGAAGTCTGAATGGCATGGAGCCATATAGCAAACAAACGAACACAACTTCTGAACAGGTGTGAGCCTGTGTTTTGTTTTGGCCAATGAAGACTTTAATTAAAGAGAGGGTGTTGACATCCAAAAACAGATGACATATGAGATCAGGGTTCACAAAGATCAAAGTACAAGATAACAATGTATGAGGAAATAGAGCAGAGTTAGAAAAGCTTCCTTTGTGCTTTTTTGTCCAACACAATCTTAAATAATTTATACTTTGTAACTGTCATAGACAGCATGAGCATTTGTTGAGTTAATCTGCTGCTCCTTAAGGCCAGATGACTTTTCTGTCTGAAAGGGAGACAGCTGAGGTGCCACGAAAAGCAATAAATTCAACAGAGGTTAAGGTTTTGAAAGAACCATAAAATAACATTACTCTCTTCCCTCAGGAAAAGATAGGTTTGTGTATTTTGGTTTCAGTTGCCGTCCAAATGTGAAAATCAAAGTCTGATAACTCGCATTTGTGAATTACAGAATGTCAAACAGGACAAACGTGTGTTTTTATCCTGTCTTCCTCCCCTCACCCCTAACCAGTCACGCCAGATTGCTGCCCCTACCTGAGCGTGGCTCTGCAGGAGGTTTCTTCCTGTTAAAAGGGAGTTTTTCCTTCCTACTTTCACCAAAACACTTGCTTATAGGGGGGGTCATGTGATTGTCTGGGTTTTCGCTGTTTTCTTTGTATTGTATGTCTTTGTAGGGTCTTTACCTTACAAGTACCTTGAGGTGACTGCTGTTTTGATTTGGAACTATATAAATAAAATTGAATTGAATAAGGCAGCAAAGTTGTGTTTTCCATGTCTGAAAAGGGCTTATGTGACAAGGCTGGATAGTTTTCTTAACTTTTAGAGAACAGTTTTGTTCTTTGAAACAGTGAATCAAAAAAACAAAAACAAAACCAAGACAGCAGCAGGACGACTGTTAACATATCTACTGCAGATTTGACAGGATGTGAATTTACCTGTTAGGTAATCTAGTCCTTCCAGAATCTTCTTCTCTCGGGAGAAGTCAAGAGCAAAGTTGTCAAACGCCTCGTTCAAGTTGACATCTGGGATGAGCACCTGAGAGGAAGCCGTGGCCATTGCAACCCTTTTGAGTTGTCAGGACACGGGGGCGAGCAAAGTAAATGGTAGAGAAGGAGGGATGAGAGGTCCGATGAGGTGACGAGGAAAAGAGGGATGGAGCAGGAAAAGATGGGAGGTGATGAAGAGATGGAAAAATAAGAGCAGAGAAGTGAGGTGAGATGGCAAGAGGAGAGAGGTGGTAGACATTATTAGTGACACGGAAAAGGGCAAGAGAGGGGAAAAAATTTAAAAGAATACAAACATGAAATTCATAGTCTCAGAATAAATGTCTACATCCAATCCAACTCAGAATGTCTGCCTTGGTGTTGTCAAAACACACTCAAAGCAGACATGCACTGACAGACTTACTCTACAGTCTCTACAGCTTTGTGGAAACTTGTGCCTACTTCTGCTTTGAGCATCAGTGAGCTGTCTGTGGCAGGAGCCAGCCAGAACCACAGTGCTGGCAGGGTTACACAGCAGTGCAGAGTGGAGGACAGATCAGCACTAGTCCTTAAGACTTCAGTTCCTCAGTAAAGAGAAACCAGTCAGTCAATAAAGTGCACGGCCAGGTGGTTGAAAGAAAAGTGGAGCCGAGGCCAAATAAAAGATAGTGTGCTAGCCGTGGCTTTTGCAAAGGTCTTTGTGAAAGAGACAGAGCAAAATATCTACAGGAGGAGGACGACGAAGGAACGAGGGTATTACAGAAGTGCGAGGGTTGAAAGGAAAACTGCAGAGCTGGCCCTTAAATGATAGATGATTTTCAACAGAGGCCTGACATTGATCGCAAGAGCCAAAGACTTTTGATAAAATGCTGATTTCACCAGCAGCCCCTTCAAGTGGATTTCACAGAGGTAAAAATCGAAAACTCATTGTAGGGCAGAGGTTTGGATTTAAAGAGTCAAAGACTTATTGCCAAATACTCTGACAACTATCATGCAGCCTGCTACAAGATGACACAACTCCACACGGAAAAAGCGAGACAAAAACCCCAGTCAGGATGACTTGTCAAAAGCCTCCCACTTGTCTGGACTATTAATAGCTATAATGAAGTGAAATTAGCATATTGTTGCAACAGGCAGGTGGTATAAGTCGGTGCGCCGCTCCACCTACCTTTCGGCGACATTTCTGGCAGTCTGAAGGAAGCGGGCGTGGTCGTTCTCCTTCAAGCTCTGCTCAGCCTGTGTGATCAGGGCACTGGAGCGCTCCAAACACTGGCGACAATTTGCAATCTGCTGAGCCAACTTGCGCAGTTTCATCACCTGGAACAAACAAAGCACACGTTGCCACGTTACGACACACGCGGTTCGTTTTCATTTGCACACTGTGAGCCTTGAAGGAATACATCGCCCTTCTCGATAACTCGACTTTTAAATTTTTCATTTAGCTAAGAGAACGCAGACGACATTGCCAGCACCTGGTCTAGTAAAAGATTCACAAATGCCACCGCGACATTCTTTTACTATGCGGGAATCTTGACACGTACTCTATGTCTCTAATCCCCATCTCCAAAACTTAGACAAAAGTAGTTCACTGGTGTTATTGATCTTCTATGTTCATCTTCTGGGACTGAAAATAACTTTCTATTTGCTCAGGGCAACTTGTGTGCCTTCCACTGCAAAAATTCAGGAAAAAAGGATCTCAAAACTCTCTCTATATCCAAAAAAAAAGAGAAAAAAAGAGCCCTCCTCTGCACTCCAATAATTTCAGTTTGGTGGATTTTTTAAATTCATTTTGACAGTAACTAAAAAAAGCCAATTGTGCTTTGCTTCCCACATTGGCACACATTATTGACACAAAGACAGCACTCTCTCAGATGATTTTTGCTCGGTGAACTTTCCATATTGCAGAGTTAACTGAAGTTTTATAACCAAAGAAAAACAGACGCAGATATTCAAACACATACGACCGAGCGTGATCAAATGTTATATCCACAGAAGAATCTGAACGTGCAGAAGCAATTAGCAGATGACATTAGAGTTTATGATTAAGGATGTTTATCTACTCACAAAAAACAATAAAACTATGGAGTCCACACAGAAACGCAGTCGTAGACACAGTTATCTGAGACATGCACCAACAGGAAAAAGGAGAAAAAGAAGCAGAGGGCCTGAGTTTAAGTGAGCCCATTGGATCTATGCTCACATTGACCTTAATATCATGTTGCACAATCAAAGGGCAGATAGTTCTAGGTCACTGGATGAGGGGCACCAGTCTGTGCATACATACCCATGTTTAAAAACTGTGAAACGAGGCCTGACAGGAAACGGATGAGACACTACTGGCTGTAAAAGTCACAGTTCTTTCCCTCCTACCTTACCAAACAAAAGAGACATCGAGCTCGTCTTTTGAGCACCTTGTAAGCGCATCTACTGTGCATTCACGTGGTGCGCATGATTCAAATGTAGCAGCGCAGACAAACAGGAAACTGCTGATTTTGGACCGCATAATAATTTGCTTCATTTTCATCACAAAGCATCATGCTGTGCGAATCAAGTCAGGTGACGTTGTCGGGTCAGGATTCAGACACGAGCACGGTTTGTAAAGTCCTTTTCACTGTAATTTGTTAGCGTGTGTGCTTTAATGTCATTTCCCACCGAGCAAAAGGAAAGCCACGATGAGCAAATTTGAAATGAAAGTAATCTGTTTATCTTTATTGCTGCTCATATCCTGATCCTGGAAATGAACTTAGTTTGATGTAAAAAACCAAAACAAACCAAAACAAAGGGTCTTTGTGAGCGCTGAGACTGCCAGCAAGAGGCAACTGTAGAATTCAATACCGGCTTTAGCGTGGGGTGCTGTTAAATGATTAAATAAATCATCTGTGAATCTAAAGGCAAAGAATGAAGTTAAGTCTCTTAATGCACTGAACGCATCATAATTTCAGGCTAAGGCTAATTTGAATCTCTAACACTAAACAAAACTAAAAAGTTCACATGGCTAAAAGGTCACCATCAAAAGTTTTCATGGAATCTAAAGTCCACTTTCCTTCCCGCTGCTGGAAAAGCTGCTGCTGCTGCTTTAGAAGTCTCGTTAAGCTGGAGTCTTAATGGAGTTTTCAACTGACATCTCAGCTGCACTTGCACTAAGTCCGCCATAATCTCTTGTCACTAAAAATGACATTTGAGCAGGTTGTTGGCTGCAAAGAGAGGAGAAGCGAGAGGAGGTTTAAAGGATGAATTGTTATTTGGCAACATAGGCCGCAAACAACAATTTTAGAGATGATTACTTCTCTCCTGCAAAATAATGGACAATATGGCACGGTCTGAGTGTGTGTTCGTGTGTGTGTCTCTTACTTTGTGCGAAGCCTACAGTTTGTGATTTAAAGCTGAAATTGAACCTTCTAATATAATTTTAATACTTATGAGGTGATGCTACAATATTTAAAGTTGTTTTTTTATCATTTTACTGAGTCAAAACTTTTTCAGAGGCTGAATTTTCTTAAAGTGCAATCATAGATATGAAAACAAAGCAATGTGTTATTAATGGCTTATAAACATAATACGTTTTCTCTCACTCCAGTTGATTGAAAAACATATTTTTGTAGCTAACATTTAGCAGTGACATAATGGTTAAATTACTAAATAGTCTTCTGTAGGTATTTTTGCAGCTACAGGTATTATCCCCTGGTGGCCATTAAAACAAATTCATCAGTCTTTCATACTGTTTATCATTGAAAGTAGATGAAACCAGGATATGACTGCATACAAAAAGACAGAATCTCAACAACAGATAAATCCAGCTGATGCTGTGGGAATATATGTCATCTGTAAGTCATGGTAGCATGAAGCGCTATTTTACAAGTAATGACCAGCCATCAGTCACTAGAGTTTGGATGTGGATCCTTAAAGTTTTACAGCCTTGATTTGCTTTTAAAGAAATAGAATAAACAAAACCACAGCACTGAAAACAGGCCAAAGCCAAAGGCTTTGTATGGCCGACCATCCACCCTGACCTGGCTCTGAGAGACAAATGTTATATTTGCACATTCACAAGAGGCACTTGTCACATAAACACAGAGACAGGTTGTTTAAGTGGTGCCAACAACAGTAATGCTGTTGTTTTTATGATGAGTCCCAACCAGGCATAAGCTTTTAAAATGAAGTTCAAATGACCCATGAGATTGTTAAAAAAAAATTGTGTTTAAAAAAAAGCTAGTATGTAACACTAAAAAAGTTTTGCATTGTTAATCCTTGGAGTTTGAACAGTTTTCAAGAAAAGATGACGGAAAAGCGGCAGAATAGATGCTTGGAAGACAGGAAGTCATATGACAAAAACACACAAACAGAAACCCGGCCGTGGGAATAGTCTGGTTTTTTTTGTTGTTTTTTGTTATGTGCGTGTGTGTGAGCTGGGAGAGATTAAGTATGACTGCTGAGTCTCCTCTGCAAGATACAGACCTCATTATGAAGAAGTAAGAGAGAGAATGGGAGCACCTTGCTCACCATGATCAAGCCTGTATAATCCGGTTATTCTGTTGCAGAGTCACCTCTGAACACTTTCCTTTATGAGACTGTCCTCAACAGGAAGCCATCTCAGTACTTTGCTCATAAAATGTATAATATGAGCCGTGTTTTTGTAGCAATGTCGCTGTGTAAAATATCAATATTCATCTTATCCTTTGCTCTCTTCTACACATTTGAATTAGTCAAGGCGCATTTGATTCATCTTCCTTGACCTTTCAAAGTGATGCATACAGGCTTCCTACATTTGACCGCTGTACCTTCAGCTGGAGAGCCTTTTACAGGCACAGACTCTCAGGAGAACAAACCTTGCTCTTTGTCTGCATTCATTGTCGACACACTCCTCTGTCTCACACACACACAAACCTATTTTAGTCTTTGTGTTAACTGTTGGGAAATTTCTCTATGAAGCTCCTCTGCCACCTTGGATCCTTCAGAAGCACTTAAAATTTCACCTCTGGAAGGGTTATTCATGGTCAGAGACGGGACAACCACCCATATACACATGGGCATGAGTACACACACACACACACACACATGCACACACGCGCACACACAGAGCCAAATGTGTATCTGTCTGTGCAGTTAGTTGTGGACTTTCTAAAACAGCAGCAGGAGGTTCACAACAGTCTTTCCTGCCATTTTAAATTCTTTCCTCACACATTCATGTTGACTGCCTAAATATGAGGAGAGACTGTTATTGCTCTCTTTTTTTTTATCCTCCGTGCTTTTCATTTCTCGTAAAGCCTGCATGTGGTGTATATTTGGGTAAACAAGCAGACAACCACACAAATATATTCTGTCCACGGCATCGTTGCTTTCATATTCATTCGCTTCTGCAAAGTGATGGTGGGTCGGGCTTATTGCCTTACTTTAGATGGCAAGGCGACACAAGTTTTTGAAATATGAACTGCTGGAAACTGAATGAAACGATGTAATATGAATAAAAATGCGTCTAATCTTGGACTGATTCAGTTAATGACACACGCAGAAGATCGTCCATCTATAACTCGTTTTGGTTGTACGGTACACTTAAAGCTGGGCATACACTGTGCGATTTTTTTCAGTCGTGTTATTCAGCTTCTGCTCAAACTGTACGATTGATTTGCAGGGGTTAGAAGTTCTAAGGTCACGATGCAGGGTCTCACACTATACGGCCCGATGCTCTGATGCGACCCGAGTGCTCAAACTGTGCGTCCATAAAAATGAAGGTAATCTGTCGCTCGCTCTCCCTCTCTGTCTTTCACTCACACAGACACACCACCGCCATCAACTTTGCTAAATTGCTAATGAAAAACACTGATCAGGCAGCTGTGATTGAGCAGCAATGTAAATCCAACTATTTTTACGGTTGTTGTGGTTGTGATGATTTTGTGAGGCCACATGGAAAAGGCTCGGATGAGCTATCCAAAGCTCATCCGAGCTTTCCAAAATTCTACAAGTGCCTCCATCGCTTGCGTCCAGATCACATGCTGTACTGCCGTACTACTCCGTCTTTTTCACTGACCTTTATGTGTTTGCACGTGCGCAGTGTGAGAAGCTGCGGTGACACCCTCACGATGGTCGTGACTACCAAGCGATTGATGATCGGGAGCTGGTCGTGAGGTGTTAATCGCTTCTCGTTACCCCACGTATACTACACGATGCACGACGCACGATGAAGGCCAAAATCGGGCCGATCCCCAAAACGGTTGCACGACTGAAAAATCGGCTCAAAATGGGCCAAAAATCGCACAGTGTAAGCCCAGCTTTAGAGATACGCTTATACACCGCCTGGGGTTCCTTAACAACTCCCAGCAACATCATTTACAACAAAAGATCTTGTTTAGTTTTTTTTTTTATTAGGAAAATATACATTCTGCCTGCCTCAGCAGACATTCAGTTAATTAACTATAGATCTTATCTCAGGAGTTTAAACAATATTCAGCTTTACACTCAACAGTAACTAAAAATACAACATCTGGATGATAATCTTGCTCTGACTGATTAAATCTATTGGGACCTGTTGTGGTCATTTACATTTCTTTTCAATTCTTGGACTCTGCAACTGTGGCTATGCATGATTCACAGTTCAAAATAATCCATATTTATCTTAAGTTATCTTATACTAGGCCTTGGCGCAGCCCCTCAGTTCCTCGAGTGTCTCCCTTTAATGTCACAAGCCCTTTAAACTCTTATGATTTCTTGTGACTGTGTGCAGTGAACTTGCAGTCTCGTTAACTCTGAAGTGAAGAGTCAGGGTTAGCTTATTAAATACATTTTGGAAAGCCAGAAATCTGTTGCTGTCTACATATACTGAAATTCATATTAACTACTTACACTCGTAGTCCAGTCAGAACCTCATAGATGTAAAACATATATTGAAAATATACTCTAAATAAGTGAATATTGTAGTTCTTTCAGGACAGCAGTTTAACTGCAAAATGGGATAGATGCTCAGGAATCTTGTTATTATATATAACCAGATTACAGTCACTTGGCAACCAGTTGAGTCAAGTTCCCTATCGTAAAGAGACACATCCCAGGATGAGTTACGCTCATTGGCACAGACTGACTCAGACTGATTACAATATCATGGCAACCTCTCTGAATTTCTAAATTAGACAGCGATTATTTGCAAACCTTGACCAATCTGAGAGTAACTGCAGTCAGTCTAAGTTGGGCCGTGAGTGTTTGGAGGCAGGTTGCCTTTCTTGAGGTGACCTGGGCAATTGCTTTGTGATGAAACGTGGTCGCCAAGAGATTGAAGGTATTGCACGCTCATCCGCTGGTAACTGCAACTACTTGCATTCAGGAAAAAAAATTCCAATAGTTGATTATGTTAATTTGGCTACGCCTAGAAATTCTGTCCATAAAAATTATGAACAGAATCGGTGACAAAGGGCAGCCGCGGCGTAGCCCATCACCCACCAGGATCAAGTCCGACTTATTGCCGGCTGTACGGACCAAGCTCTTGCAACGGTCGTATAAGGACTGAATGGCCCATAGCATGTTCATCTGGATTTAGCATTTTCAGTGGGAGAAATGTTTTGTCACTCATCCAAGTGACTTCCTTCCTTCATGACTTCTTCAGATAAGTGAAGAAGTCATTTGGATGAGTGACCTTTTATTTATTTTTTATTAACTTACAGGGAACCATAGTAGGTTCCCTGTAAGTTAATAAAATGCCAATATTGTTGTCTGTTAGCTTTGTTTTTTTGTGTCTTAAAGGTTAAAAAAAAATCAGTCAGTGCCACATTTGTGATTGTACCTGAATTTGAATATTTCAGACTGCACTTAAAAGACGCTTAAAAAAATTTCGTTGAATATAATACTTTACCTTGGATTCTTTGATCTTCACGGCGATGACCTGTTTTCTCTGGCGAATGATCTCCACCAGCTCATCACACTCCTCTACCAGCTTAGCTTCATGCATGGCTGTGTTCACCTGAAGAGAAGCAAACACACAACTTAAGAAACCCTCACAGCCTCACTTTAAAGTCAAACTGTATATTCACTGACTTGCTCAGGTTCAATGTATCTTATATTTTGCTTTTGGTGTCTGATATCAAAAATGTGTCTGCACATGTTTTTTTTCTTCCTCGTTCACATGCTCTCGTTGGGAACTTTGTAAGACTTTCGGAGTGGCAGGAAGGATCATTTGCATCATCGCATACAGAGCACGTCCTATAGTTTTCCATTTCATTAAGAATTCTGCACACCAGGAAAAGTGCCTTAAGCAACGTGCACCTGGATTAAAAATAACTCGTGAAGAACAAAACAAGGAAAAGTGATTTCCAACTCATCAGCTGTCACTGGGAAGATCATAAATCAATATATTAGGTACACGAATCCAAGGTTAAACAAAACAATTCATAAATACACATAAATATGGCAAACTAATTGGTCAGCCAATTAGGGGGCATTGCAGGTAGTGAGAAACCGACATTTTAATGTACACTGTAGATGGAATTTATTATTCATTCGCCAAAAATGTTCTTGTCCTTGCTGGAGCCCATCTCTCCTAATAAAAAGGGTTACTGTGCAGTTGGATTTGAAACACTGTTTTATACTTGTATGCAGCATGAATTTATTACAAAAATGGTGCATTAAATGATTAGAGTTACACTATTTTAAAAAAACATGTTTATTTAACTCAGAAAAAGCCAAGGTGGATTATTTGAAAACTCAAAGGCACCCAGAAAAGGTCTGTGGAGACAATAATTAAATCACTCATAGAAAATGCTCACACCAAGCCAATTTAATAGATTCTGTGATTGTTTCAGGACCAAAGTCACCAAGGCAACTCTTCATCAGTTCACCATTTCACGCCAGCACTAAATGAACATCCATCTTCAAATTTGTGTGTGTGGGTGGGTGAGGTTTTTTTTTGGAGACACTAAGGGTGTTTGCTGAATTTCAACAATGAACCACTATTAAGCAGTTTGCTCATTATGAAATATGCATACAATTACTGCAAAAGCTTTAGAACCACTTAGGGCAGGGTTTTAGATCATAAAAAAAGATACTCCAACTTCACTGTTGAACCAAAGAAGAGAAGAGAAAATCTAAACGGCAATTTGTCCAGTGAGTGGGTTGTGATTTCTGATTCATGAGCAAACAAAGGTACAAAAAAAAGACAGAAATGACATCTATACTTCCAGCCTTTACTGTGTCAGGGTTTCTGGGTCGTTGACCCAGTATTTTCAGTTCACGTTCACTGTTTATCTAATGCCTGTTCCACTTCCAGTTTTATTGTGTTAGCCTTGGTCTGTGTGCATTATGTTCAGTCCTCTTCCCATTTATCATTAGTTCATTATGTTCAGCTGTTCACTCACCTGTCTCCAATCGTTGTCATTGTTAGTCATGTATTTAAGCCCTCTCTTCCCTTCAGCCCTTGTCGTGTCATTGATGTTATGTTGTCGTTTCTGCCTGCGTTCAGTCAGCTAGCCATTCAGTCTTTCAGTCAGTCAGTCAGTCCTTCATTCATTCAGTCAGTCAGTCAGTCAGTCAGTCGTCCAGCCAGCCAGCCAGCCCTTTCCTACTCCTGTTCTGTTTGTTCACTCCGTCGACAATAAACACCAACCTTCACCTACCGACCTGTGAGTCCAGCATTTGGGTCCTCCTTCTCTCATCCACGACACTAATCCTGACAGACTGGTTTTAGGTCTGGGCGTACCTTACTTGCTTCATCTGCTCTAATAGTTATATTTTTTTAAAATAATATTTATGTTTCATGGTACAGTAACATAAAGATGCACAAAACTCATATCTGTTATCTAAGATCATGTTGTAACAGAGATGTAATTGGCTGTATTTACACCTGTGCAGAGGTTTACTGTAAGTGCAACCTCTATATCTTGTTGAGTGATTTTGTCTGTAGGAGTCACTTCAAACCATTACAGAAATTACAAATATACTCCAGAATAAAAAGAAATAAAACTAACCCAGCAGGGTGACAGTGGGAATTTTTCACCCAAACTGGCAACTTCAGAGTTATTGAGAAAATTCAGACAAGAGGCTAGAAATTTCACTTCAAATAAGACGTTTTCAGAGGCCACAAACATTCACAGAGAACAGTGTTCCTTGAACTGCTTCGCTAGCTGCTGCAGCGTTTGTTGTCACAAAAAGCTACAGGTGAGTGTTTCCTGCAGGGAAGGGACTGTGGCAAGAGCACTTTTGTTCTTGGCTGGCAACCATAACACAGTAGTACACAAGGAGATGCACTGCGAGGAGACCTCTTTTACTGTGGCACACGCAATCTTACAGAGGTGCAATGATGACATTTAAATTAAAGATCACAGCAGTGATAACAAAATACAGCAGAGCAGAATTTACAAAGATAAATGCTCATGTGGGATAGAGTAGATTTAAATAAGTAGATTTTTTTTTTACATACAAACAAAAAAATCACCTTGATTAAGAAGTGTTTTCTTAATGTTATTAAAAATATACAGAATGACGTAGATGCACATTATGATCTCTTACTTATCCACCGATCGACTGATATGATCAAAGGAATTCATTGGACTGTGTGTTTCTAAACTGTTCAATAACAGAAAATAATCCATATATATATATTTAGAGATGTCAACAGTACCAACGCATACAGTACCTTTTCACACCAAATTGTGAGAAAGCAACATTACTAGGTAATTTTTTTAGTTCTGTAGATAGTATAGACAGGTGTGCCGTGGAAGATTATCTGGTTCAATCTGATTAGTGATCGGCGTGCGTAACGGGCAGAACAATTACATTCTCTTCCACTAGAGGGCAGTGCAACTACCTGCTCTAATTAAAAGGGTTGCCAATGCCAACTGCCAGTAAGACAGAAGAAATTACATTTGGTGGTGTGCCATGTGACTTTTCTAATATGAAATATGTGTCTTGGTTCAGGGTTGGGAAGCACTGACCACCCAGTCTTTATGAAGAACTTCGAGAGGTCAGTAAAGGTTCTGATTCAATAACAATTAAATATTAAAGAGTTTCCCTCAATGTTAACCTGGCTGGTACACATGTTAACCTTAACATGAGTAGGGGGACAGCCAGTTAGACGTAACTGTTTATCTACTATCACTCACCCCAATTAGCTATTTCTCAAATTATTATTAAGACTATAAAAACATTATTACTATTGATGAAGATTAAGATGATTCATTTATTGATAGAAGTAGCTGCTCAAAAGTTTCCTCAAATATTTTAAGGGCATATTGCACACAATGCTGAGGTGTGCCAAGTTTTTGGCTAACGTCTCTTTTCGAATTCCCTTTTCATTGCAAAAGTATTCATTATATCCGTCAAACTATGCCCTATTTGTCATTTCTAATAAGTTTTGTACTAAAAATGTCAAATCTGTTATGTGTAGACGCAGAATTGGTTTATCCCTTGAGTTGGGTGCACACAGAGAAGATTTTTCCTGCACAACTATTGCTCAAAACCACATAATTCTTCTTTTTTTTTTTTTTTTTTTTTTACAAAAAATCTGGCTTCTTGCAAGAAAACTATAAAGAAATGCAAGGTGGTTTAAGACTTGCACAGTACTGGATCCTCTTAAGGATGGCTTTGAGCCAAAATAGGCCCTCACATGGTGAGAAAATCACAGGGGCACACAAACACAAACAACACAGTTCTGCAAAAAGCCATTTTATGACTGCAGCTTCGTAATTAAGCAGGATGAATGCAGCTATCCTGGGTCACTGTGAATTACGACTGGGCTACTTAGCAGCGTAGTTATGGAAAATTGTTCCCTCCTCGTTCCCCCTTCTCTCCGTCTCTCTCTCTCTCTCTCTTTTAACCTCACTCAAATTAGGCATTATTAGACTCCTCTGCAGGTATACTAAAAGCACTGTGCCAACTTCAAGTTAAGGTCTGTTATTGGAAGAATAACCACATATAGCAAGTGTTAAGAAACCTTTCACCTGCTCCTGCTCTTAAAATATTTGTGAAAACTAGTCAGGGTGCTAAAATTCAATAAAAATATCTCACTTTCAAATTTCTTAAAAAGGTTTGGTTGATGATAATTATGTTTAACACATGTTCTAATTTGCTCAATTTAATCTGTCTTTGGGAAATTATTAAACTCTCCAACATCGGATAAATAAAAGTATTTGAATACAATATATTAGGCAAACTAAATGGAATTATGATTTATAAGGATTATTACTTTAGTCAATAGTAATATAATAATAATGTTAATATAGAATATCCTCCTCATTAATGCAGCTATGACTTAACCTGGCACTTCTGGTACTCAAGGGAGGTTCTTATCTCACTGCGCCACAGTCTTTCTCGATCAAAGCTATGACTTAACCGCATCCTTTTCAGTGCTTTCTACTAATTATTAAAAGTACATCTGACAAGCATGTTTGTATATGCTATTATAATGACATTATTTTAGCAAAAGCAAATGCAGATATCAGCTGAGTAATGTTACAGTTGGGTACAACTGGCAGCACATATTTCTCTCTAATAAGCTACCACAGTTCTCATCAAGTTGACATCCTATAGCCTGTACTGAACCACAGCAAATAAACACCATATCTGCATAGCTGATCTACTGCTGGTAATCTTCCTCAGATAAATCAAGACATCCAGCACAGAATTGTGCTGAGAAATGGAGAGTAAGAAAATAAATGCAGTCCCAACAGTATGGGATGTTGAAATCCACTGTCCCACATTATTACAAAATGTTCTGGATTGTGGCTCACTTGTCCCCTTTCCTCACATATCACCGATCGATGTAATAGGCACAAGTCCCAATGAGAGGTTCATTTATTTATTTATCATTTTAGATGTAGCTGATTCAAAGTAATTCTTGAAGCAAGTATTGCTACTCAGCAACCATCTGGTAGTTATATCGAATTAACAAGACTTACCTCCAAAAAAGAAAAGATAAGCGATACTTTAATGGGACATAATGCATGTATAAAATCACCAGGGAAATCTAATTAAAGTTAGCGTAAGTTTGTCGACTTTATTTCTACTACACATGCAAAAAGGTTTTAATATGTTACAACTTCATTCAGAGCTCAGGTTATCCCGACAGAACAAAGTCAATGCTCATTCACTATATGGATAGAGTAAAACAACAAAAACAGGAAGTATGCTCATCTACATCTCTACTGTGGACTGGTAGCACTTTCTGTTACAGCTTGGCCACAACGTTATAATAGTGGGGTATGAGTGTGAAAGCAAATATAATGTGGAAATAATTACAACGTTATTACAAAGTAACATCCAAATAATAACCAAGTAATATCTTGTATGAACAATGGATCTAGCAGAGAGGTACTAACTTTAAATTTGTATAATTGGTTAATAACAAGACCAAATGGGGCTAATAATGACAATATAAACATATGCCTGTAAAGCAGGACCAATTAGTAGTCATACAGTAATATATAGGTAACCATATGATGACCAGCTGGAACTAAAATGGTAACATTAGTTCATTATGATTTTTATATAATAACTTAAAAGTTTCAGTGATATCAATAATAGGGGAACACTGCTTTATCATATTAGGATACTATTGCCATAATGCTGGAATTAATCCAACCTTACGGCGCCAGTATTGTTCTTTGTTTGAAGGTTATCATGTAAACATATTTAATTCTGAGGTGTATTGCCTGGAAACATAGGGCAGTTTCTATGCAATAACCAGGACTCAAGCAAGCTGAATGAAAGATGTCTGGTCATTTAGGTAATATGGGATAGGTAATAATAACTAAGAATCATTTTTCAAACGTCAAAGGCAACAATTAAGTGATGACTTCAAGATTATTAATAGTGCGGGTTTATGGAAGGTGCAAACCACTGGTTACACTCAAAAACAAAAAGACTTTGCCTGATAAAAACAAAAACAAAGATATTTGTTTAGAAACTATCTATGAACACTTTTGAAATGTGAAGTCGAAACACATATCCAACTCTCCTTTTCTAAAAACTAGTAGTAAGTAGAGAGACAGTATTTTAGGAGTTGTCAATCATCAGGAGGTGAGCTAAACTCAAAACGAGTCTTTGCTTGTTAAATTCCCCCGATTCTGAGATTCGGCATTGCAATTTCTCACTGTGCTGTCATTTTAAGAAAATCCATTGACTGCAGACAAATGGGATGAATTGTGTGTGTGAGTTTTAATGATGCTGCAGTGCTCAATCTTGAAAATACTATTTGCTTTTGTCACAGAAAATCTCACAGCTGAATCACCATAATAACATCACAAACACAGCAGAGAATGCAGCTAAATTACCCGCCCACCTTGACATTACAAAATCCCAACTTGTTTTCTTAAACTGCAAATCTTTACAAATGCATACTGTGTTAACAAGCACTGCTCACGCCCACACCGATGTATTTTAAATTCTAGTTAACAAGCAAAGGTTTCACTGCATATCAATTGTGGCAGGAGTGGTAAATGATGTACAAAATGTCTAACAGATCTTGTAGATTTCAGATTGACATACATCAAGAAAAGAAATAGTCTTTTATCCAAGAAAACTGTCGAAACAGATATATACAAATCCTGTTGTGCTGTACATTAGTCTTAAGCCACCCCTCATTCCTTTATATTTTTCTAGGAAAATGGGTGCATTGATTTACTGAAACATGTTCAAACATACATATCATATAAGAAAAAACAATTAGTGCAAGCTAGAAAGTCAATACTTTGTTCGTCAACACAGCCTGAAATCTCTTAGGTAAACTTTCTTATAATTTCTTTAAACAGTCTTCAGGAATAGTTATCCAGGCTTCCTGAAGTGCATTCCAATGCTGAAAAATGAAACTGAATTCATCACTCCATAGGACCTTATGTTACTGATTTCAAATCCAGGTCTTGTGTAATTTGGAATTCCTTATCCTTTGTTCCCCATTTTCCTTCCTTATGAAAGGCTTCTTGACAGCCACCCCTTCTTCTAAGACCATTTCACTCTCACTTGGTGTTGGCTCTATCTGGTAGAGTATCACTTCCTGTTCCCGTTACAACACACAGACCTTCGCACCCTTGGAAAACCCATAGCTAGCCAGGCCCCTGTGGCTGGTGCACTTGAAGGTAGCTTTAGTTCTTCCCCTAGCAGACTGTTCCGAGCACCCGGGAACACAGGGTGGCTGGCTTAAATTGCTGTCTGTCTGAATGGTGTCCAAAATGCTTTGCTTTATAGATAATTGGGAACCTTTTTGGGGAAAACCTGTTCTTGTTAGGAGAGACTGCATCTATCCTAATTTGGATGGAGCAGCTCTCACTTCTACAAATCTGGCCAAATTTAATAAACCCCCCCAAAATCTGACTATCCAGAGTTTGGATCAGGAAGCGGAGTTGCAGACTTACACGCCTCTCTGTAGCTTCTCTCCTCCTGCTATCTCCCCAAAACCCCATCCCCTTAGAGACTGTGTCAAAACAAAAAAACAAACCAAAAATCAGCAAAAAATTATTTAAACACAAAAAAAAATCACACAGAAAGAACAATACTGTATCCACGACTGCACCAAAGAGTAAAACAGTGAAATGTGGATTATAAACATTGGGTCTCTCTTTTCTAGTCCCCTGTTAGTACATGAATTAATCTCCCACTACAGCTTGTTAATCAGCCAAAGACCAAGACAGAGTTTTAATTCATTTGAGAAAAAAAAATGATGCTTAGCTTTGTCCACCCTAGCTTGAAAAACTCAAGAAAAGTTTCATTTGTTGTTATCTATCGTCCACCTGTCTGTTTTTTGTCTGAATTCTGAGACTTTTTATGTGATTTAGTTCTCAGCTCAGATAAAATAATTATTGTGGGTGATTTTATCCATGTAGATACTAAAAATGACAGCCTCAGCACGGCATTCAATCTATAATTGGACTAATTAAAATGACATCACACTAGTTTAGAACATCCTCATTTAGCCTTGAAATCCAGTTTATCGCTCTATAAAAAAGCCCTCCGTAAAGCTAGAAAATCTTACTATCGACCACTCATTGAAGGAAGTAAGAACCCTAAATTTCTCTTCAGCACTAAAGCCAGGCTGACAAAAAGTCAGAGCTCTGTTAAGCCAAGCATTCCTTTAAAGTTAACGAATAATGACTTCGTGAATTTTGTCACAAATAAAATTGTAACCATTAGAGATCATCATCATCATCATCATCGTAAAAGAGGAATCTGCAGAGGAATGTGATACTTGAAGAGTTTCAGTCAGGTTTCAGAGTTCATCGCAACACAGGAACAGCTTTAGTGAAGGTTACAAATGATCTGGCCTCTGACAGTGGACTCATCTCTGTGCTTGTCCTGCTAGACCTCAGTGCAGCGTTTGATACTGTTGACCATAATATTCTATTAGAGCGATTAGAACATGCTGTAGGTATTACAGGTACTGCGCTGCAGTGGTTTGAATCATATCTATCTAATATATTTACATTTGTTCACGTAAATGGGGAGTTGTCTTTACACACTAAGGTTAAATATGGACTTCCACAGGGTTCTGTGCTAGGACCAATTCTGTTTACATTATACATGCTTCTCTTAGGCAGTATCATCAGAAGAAATAGCATACATTTTCACTGATATGCAGATGACTACCAACTTTATCTATCATGACGCCAGATGACACCCACAAATAATTAGTTAAACGTGGATGACCTCAAATTTTCTGCTTCTAAATTCAGATAAAACTTAGGTTCTTGTACTTGGCACTAAAAATCTCAGAAATGCAGTGACACTGTGTAGGACCGCTTTCTTCTATTTGCGCAATATCTCCAAAATCAGACACATCCTGCCTCAGAGCGATGCTGAAAAACTAGTTCATGCATTTATTACTTCTAGGCCGGACTACTGTAATTCCTTATTATCAGGATGTTCTAAAACTCCCCGAAAATCCTTCAGTTGACCCAAAATGCTGCAGCAAGATTACTGACAGGGACTTGAAAGAGGAAGCACATTTCTTCTATATTGGCTTCTCTTCATTGTTAAATCCAGAATCAAATTTAAAATCCTCCTCACATACAAGGTCTTGAATAATAATAACTGACTACTTTGGGGAAAAGTATAAAGACACGATTGATTGCTCAAAACTTTTGACTGTAATAATTACAGAACAGTGACAGCCAGAGCAATATATGACTTCCAACATTGGCTGCTGTAGCCAAAATGGCACCTATATTGTAAAGACGGCTAGGCAAAGTTCAAAGCAGTGGTTAACCTTTTGCTGACACCAGAACAGTTACATTTTGAATACGCTCTATGCTCAATCCAGTCCTTTGCTCGCTCATATTTCTCTTCATTTGTCCTGCCTCTGTTTGATTCCGCCTGCTTCTTACTGTCCCCAGTTTGCCTCTTTAAGTGTGACATGAAGTCCTTAAACAGATGCAAGGATTTAGCATGACAGCTTTAGCTCTGATGCTGTCCACAAATTCTGGGATAGCACCCAAAGATTTATGACATCCAGCTGGCACCTGGCTCTAAAAATGGTTTATGTATGTAATAGAGTAAAAGAAAATGCAACCGTGAGATCCAAGTAATGGATGTTGTGTCAAAGAATGGTGATAATTGGAAACGCCTCACCAAAGTGTTTATTTGCTAAGCAGATTGACTGCATTTATTTCTGTTTTTCAGGGTAACAACTTCTAACCTCTTGTCTTCTTTTACTTTTCAACAGAACAAAGTAACACAAACATCAATCACTACTAATTAAATTATCATGCCTATTATCAAAGGACACCCGTCATTATCTCTGCTAATCATATCTCAACACGCATTTGATGGATTACCATGAAAATTTATATGGACATCCATCCTTCCCAGACAGTGTGCCTTCATTTTCTTTGGTGATCCTTCTTCTATTTGATGCAAATAGCTCTATAATTATTAGATAGACTCACTTCTTTTTTTTTTTTAAATTATATCGTTATTTGGATTGGACAAGAAAAAACCATTTGCATAGCAGTATATGAATAACATGGGAACAAAGTCCTTCCAAGTCCAGGAGAGCAAATGATAAACAAAGTGATCAGCGGGTGCATATTAACCTCCACTAGCTATTACTAGGAGAGTTGCTCGCATGCTCTCCCGAAGGAGATATATAGAACACATTACATGGAACTATAAACACAAACTGGGAGGGGTGCCCATGCTGCAATCATTGTGAACAAATAAGTAAATAAACAAGCAATAGTAATAGAAGTAAATGTAAAAAAAAAACAAAAAACAACCAAGTAATAGTGAGATCAAGTGAAGTCAGCCCTCGTGGGGGTGATGAATTGGATCCAATTGTTCCAACTTTGGTAGAATTTGGCTTTTTGATTTCTTAACAGATATGTAAGTTTTTCCATCCTAAATATCTCTAAAATGATCCCAAACCAGTCATCTAGGGTAGGCTGGGCTGGGCTTAACCATCTTCTAGTAATTGTTTTTTTACTTGCCACCAAGAGTAATTGCGCCAACTTAATCTCACTCCTACGTTCCAGAAAGGGGACCAAACCCATTTATAAAACCTTAAAATCTAAAGGTATTTGAACGTTAAAGACTGCACTTAAAGAGACCTGAACACCTATCCAAAAGTTTTTTAACTCGGGACAGTCCCAAAAGACATGAAAATGGTTAGCAACAGTCGAGCCGCATTGTCTCCAGCATTGTATATAAGCCCCTTTGTATCTCTCCTGATATGGAGTCTTGAAGTACCTAATAATATTCTTCCAGCCATGTTCCTTCCAGCTCATAGAACTGGACGTGGACCACTGGCAGTACCAAACATTTTCCCACTCCCCTACAGAAATAGCAATCCCTGATTCCCTTTCCCATTTATCCTTAGTGTATAAAGTATTATCCTTGCTGGCACTAGAGAGAGCTTTGTATAGTTTAGAAATAGATTTAGTAGGGGTCATGGTTGTGGCATTTTTCAGGATGAGGAAAAAATGCGACTAAGCATCATTGAAGTCGGACAGTTTGCATTCATGATCAATATATGATCTCAGCTGTAAGTATCTATGAAAGTCGTATTTTGTCAGGTTGTGATTGTCCCGTAAGGCCTCAAATCTGAGCACAATATTTCTATGAGTAAGAGAGAGGAATGTCGTAAGGCCATAGGATATCCATGCTTTAAAGTTAGAGTTGTGTCTGTCTGGAATAAAATCCGACTCGAAAGCAACCCACCTGAAAATTTTTAGCATTTTGTGTATCCCACAGATGTTGATTACCTTCTGCCAAACTTGGAGGGTGTGGGTTAACCAGGGGTTCCCCAGCTTTTCCAGCCGGCACATTAGACCCTTATCTGCCATTACAGCTTGTAGGGGGAATCGGTCCAACAGGCTGAGACAGACTCACTTCAAAATGAATTTTAATAACTTGCTGATGCTCTGACTTTCAGAAGCATCATGCTAAAAAGAAATCCTCCATAAATGCTGTTTATGAGTGAACACCTAAATGCCAATGAAGGCATGATAAAATATTAAACCAAGAAAACAAGATATTGTACATCCTGAAAAAGTTGCTATAACTTTCACATTTTTGGGTGGGTGGGGGGTGGTCGTTGCACACAGTATCACCCGCCCAGGATAGATGAATGCTGAATGATATACATCGACTTTGAATGCACAGTATGGGCATCTGTTAAAAGCACAAACATACTGTAGAGCTTGCAATAAAGAAGAAATGTCGTTTATCTATATACCATTAGCGCATTGTATTGATGCTCCCATCCTTAAAAGTGGAACTGCAAACGGCTTTAGAAATATAGCTTTAGAAATGATGCCAGAAGATGGTTCGATCTCTCTGGTGCTATTGTGGAGAGATAAAGAGAGATGAGCCCTAATGCAAAGGATTAGGCAGCATTAGAGACATCTCCATACAACTGATTCATATTCTGCACAGAGTGTGATCAGCTTCAGTGTAAACACACCTAGACAGGTCTCAGCTAAGGACTTACTGTTCGCTGTTTAATCAGTAGATATACACGTGTGAACATTTAAACCCACCAGGCTTCTGTCTGATGTGATTCTTTTTTCCATCAGTTCTGATACACACACGAGTTTAACACGATCCTAGCGGTTGGAAACACCAGCTGCTGGTTTTTACTGCTTCCTAGAAACAATGCTTACTCCACATTTAGCTGTGTCTGGGCTTTCTGGCTCTAAAGTTTTCCTCTTTATACAGCTGCCAGTGCAAGCACCTTGTAACCACACAGTCTCACGAGGCATAGCTGAACCATGACCTCGACGAGGACAACTACCATATAGAGAGCAAGATAAAGTGGGACAGAATGACAGAAAAGCTGATCAGCTGTCAAGTTACAAGATGAATTAAGAAGAGGGAGATATTAAATGCAAGAACTTCACTACACAGACAAAGTTTCAAGGGCACTTTAAGGAAGTATTGTTAAAGTATGAAAGGGGAGGCTCTTTGGGAATTAAATAGAAATGTGCTGAAAATGAAATGGCAACAAAAGAATAAGAGCATCTCTTGAGATGTGTTTTTGAAGAGGGTAAAAAGCTTTTACTATTACTCTAAAAAAAGAAAAGAAAAGAAGTGAGCTGGCTTAATATTAAACGGCTTATAGCTTAAAACATAGTTCGTGAATGAGAAAAATAACGTGCAGGTAACAGATAGCATATTAGTCTTATTCAAAGCATTAACACAGCTTTCAGTCTGGGTCTGAATTCAGTTACATCTGTCACTGTATCAGCGTCTATTCAACATCAAAGTGGTTTTTAGGGAAATGCTCTTCACCCAAGAGCCTCAATGAGTCCCCCTTACTCTGCTGACTATTAATATCAAAGCATGAGTGAAAATGAGTGATGAGTGTTAACTAAACAAAAATCACTACAAATGCTTAAGAATCAAATCAATGCTTTTAAAAAGCTCCAAACCGAATACCATTAGGCACAAAAATCCCACACCAAGCCTTGTGGTGAGGATACTCAGAAAGAAGCATCCTACACATCATCAAGTCAGTGCATCTAAGACTGAAGAAAAAGATAACTCCCCCGGAGAGAACCCCTGGAGGACAGGGATGTATCGCTGCAGTGTGTGCTGACACACTGGAAGCTGATTCACACTGTGTTTGATCATTTCTTCGGCACCAATACAGTATGATGCAAACAAGGAGGAGAGAAATCCAGGTCATGCTTAAAGCCCTTCAGAGATTTCTTATTTTGTACACACTCCTCTCCCTTCACTAAAACTCTCACTTTTTTATTCCCTTTTTGTGCTGTATTGCATTATTGCTGAGCGTGTTCTTCTACACACTGCCTGCATCTCTTTTTGCAGAATAAAAAAAAAGGATCACTGCTAGTCACACTAACGCTTACGTCTTTTTATCCCATTCTCTGTTCCCGTCGCCCTGTTAGCCTCTTGCCTTTTCATTTTCTTTTTCCTTTCCCTCACCTCTTCAGCCTCTAGTTTTCAGCCTTTCCACCGTTCTCCAGCTTCTTCTTCTCGCTTGCCCTCGCCTCTCTTCCTGGCACTCATAAAACGCCTCTGCACCTTAATGTGTGCTCACCTGAAAACAATCCAGTCTCTCTTCCTTACGCCTCTCATAAATAAACAACTGTAGCCCTTTGACACTGACATCATAAAGCCAGAATAGCTCCAAATGAGTTGAAAACGTATAGTTTATTCCAATAATTTGCTTTGCTTGACAGTTGGTGAAGCATGTTCTCCCCCATGCAATCTCTCCTCATTACTTTTTGATGAATAACTGATGAGATGTGCTGCTGTCGTGGCGGTGGCTCAACATTGGTATGCAGACAAAGACGAAACAGAGACAGTTTTTTTTTCTCATGCCATGCACTGTTGACGAACAGTTTGTCTGTACTTAATGAATCACCCAGCAATCATTTAATTTTGATTGGATGAGCGGCTGCATGAGTTGCTGTTCATGGACCTCAGAGTGACTCTGAGAAAATGGAGTCATGCCCGGCTGGTAAGAAATGAACTACGCAGAGAGTGATGGCGGCACTAAAATGCATTTGTCCTCTGCAGCCATTAATGTCAAATCTCACAGAAAATGATGGTGTTTATTAAGAGTGAGTGTGCACAGACTGAAAGCATGAACCTGTGTGTATGTGTGTGTGAACGTGTTAGTAATGCTCAGCTGAGAAAACACTCTGTGGCTAAGCATTAGAACTCTCTGACTGGCTTTGAACAGTACCTCCATTAAATCATAGCAGAGGCCCAAATGGAAGAGGTCAACAGTGACAAGACTGACTCAGGTATAATTTTGTGCACACAGGTTCCGGTTCACACCAGGACACCGGACGGAGCGCAAACACTCTTCGAAGGTTGCCGTTTAATCGTACCGGGGGGAGCTGTGACACATTACCACCTTGTGACAAGTCAGATAAAGCTTCCACTTTGGAGTTATATGCCATTTGACAGATAATCTCATCTGATTTGCTGGCAAGCATAAATTTCTTGTGTGGGTGGTGCCAGTAAGAATTAAACCGTTGAGTAATGCAACAGTAATTCATCCATCCTAAAAATCTAATTCATCGCAGTGAGATTAATTGGAAGCCAAGAGTTCAAGGAAGAACCTAAGCAGTATTGGAAGCCAAAGCTGAGACATTAAAGAGGCACACAATCAGAATTTATGATACAGTTAAAGCTTTACATTAAAGTGGTTGCACCTTTTAGTTTTGGCTTTGCTCAAGTGGTCATCTCAATCAGCGTTTGAAGTTGTGTGAATGACATAACTAACCCTTTTAAAGGTCTGAAAGTGGATGGTTGCTGATAGCTACTCTTTTGTTCTCGAGTGTTCTTCAGTCCCTCTGAAACTGAAACTGGTATCTATTATTTCCATTTTCAAAGTGCTGTGCCTAATCACTTATCATATTGATGGCCAAATGACATAACAAGATCACTGTGACACATTTGTTATTAATTTGCTGCTGTATACTTTCCTCCAACTCTTTAAAAACGATGCAGACCTTTTTATGACAACACTGGAAGAGCCTGGCATTCACTTACAGTGTTGGGATTAATCAATATTTGATCAGTAGCTGGTGAAGGAATTGAAAGAATTGAATTCGTATTTTAATGCTGGCAAAGTCACGGTTATGATCCAGCAGGAGGCAGAAATATAATGAAATAAAAAGAGGCTTAGACTAAAATATAAATAGCTTCAGTGGTGTGCGGTGTGGCACTGACTTGGAAATGCTTATTTCCACCCAGCAGAACTCCCCTCATTAAGAATCTTTAGCAGCTCTGAGGCTGTTATCTTGTTGCTGACACTAAGCTCTGACTGTGCTATGATACCTGGCGACAAACAAAACTACTTTCCATATGGAAGTCATACTTTCCTGAGTTACAATTAAGGGAGACCATTTGAATTTTATTCAAAAATGAAAAGACATAAAGATATGTTACATACCTCAACCTGTTGACAGATTTGAATGAGCTTGGCCATTTGGTTCTCCAGCTCACTGTTCCTCTTCACCAAGTTGGTTAGGTTGTTCTCCAGAGTTTGCTGTTTGGAGGGAGCAGGAGGATTGGCATGATTAGTATTTACAAGTAGAAGTATTACCTTCAATGTGTGCAGTTTTGCTTATAAATAAATAAATACTCTTATTGTAAGGTTATTGATTAGCTAAACCATTAAGCTTAAGACACTACAGAAGAACAGAGTGATTAGAAAATTTCTTAACATCTGTTTACGAGGGTGGGTAGCTCCTTATGTTCGATTTAGTAGTTTTATGCTGGATACTTCCTGATTTAAAAAAAACAAACAAAAGCCAAACATAAAATACATTTAAAAAAAACATCAAAAGTTTTGAACTACATGAATCTGCAAGGGGAGTCATATCTGTAGATAATTATTTTGGTAACATCTCTGGTGAAGTCTGTGACATCAGTGCTGGTTCATGAGTTCATATTTATGTCTTCTGCAGTCCCAATGAAACCCATAAGTCTGCACATACACATACAAAATATACATTCTGTGACATCACAAGAAATTTCTACAACACTGTTTGACTCCTTTTTTTTATTTTTATCTCCACATCCCCCAAGACTTTATAACATAAGACATTCATGCAAAAATATTTCTTCAATAAACTGTAAACGACTTTAAAAAATTAATCCAAATATCTATTAAGGCCCGTGAAGTACAATTAAAAAAAATAGTTGCAGAAGGGAGAGTGTCCATCACAGTAGCCATGCACTGAAGTCTGAACCATGTTGAACAATGTTACATGCGGTGCGAAATAAGAAATAATCAACAAGGTCATCAGTTTTGAACAGGTTAAAAATAATCTGCAGATTTTACACACGATAATTAAAATGACTTTAATAGCTGAATTGCTGCAAATGTTACAGTAAATATTTGGTTTCTAATTGAATATCGTTGAATAAGAAGCAGCCAAAGTAGGTTCTGTGTTTGTAGGTTAACTCTTTCATACGTCTTCCTGTATTTTTGCATTTATGCAGCCACAAGTGCTTACAGCAGTTTTATTTACTACAAAACTCTGTGATCTCACGATTTAACTTTACCTCACTTTAAAGCAAGAAAATAACTATGTGATCCCTGAAAAAAATGAAACCAATCAACCTCAAATGGCAACTTTTAATGATCAAACGCTCAGTTACTATCCCTTAACTGTGACTGCTTTTCAGATGTAAAACAAAAAACACGCACGCACAAACATGTTCACTCAAACACATATGCAGGATAAAAGACCAAAATGGAAACAAGCAAATGGGAAGTCAGGAATAGAACTCCCATTCAAAGGAAACAGATCAGCGATGGTGGTGACGAGCATCAAAACAACATTAGCAGCTGCGATGAGAACAACAGAACAAAGCAGAAGACAAGCGGCGAGTGTTTGAAGTATCTCTACTCATGCAAGTGAAGGGGAGGTGGCCTGTACAAGCACCTAGCCGCGTCTGAATGTCTTACTGTCTGTCTGCTCCTCCGTGCGTCTGTCTTACTGTCAGGCAACTGTGCTCTCCAATATCTCTCCTACCTGCCACTCAGCCTGATGTACGCCTACCTGTTGACTATTTGACTTTGCACCCACTTAATTATTCACCTGCCTGCTTATCTCACTTCTTGCCTCCCTTCCTTATCCATCCAGCTATCTACTTATGTGCCTTTCTGTCCCTCTGCGTCCCAGCGGTGGGAATAGTCGAGGATGGGAGAGGGAGGGGTGGAAGGGTGGGGGGTTTGTTAAAAGGCAGCCAGGGAACTCACCGCAGCGCTTGTCTTTGAAGCCTCCATTACTGCATCTGACACTCTGCCCGGGCTCACCTGATAAGCCTATGAACACACACATACACCTACATAAGTGCACACATAGACACACACACAGATAAGCCTGATCACACGTCTGCCAGCTAAACGCACAGCAACCGATGAGGAGGACTCCTTTCTCATGAAGCTGCCATAAACACTTTGGAGGTTTTGTTGAATGCAGATGAGACAGTGCAGCGTACAGTGTGCACAGCAGTGGTGTTGGTGTTGCATCACTGGAACGAGAATTTGGTTGTTGTGCCGCAGCGCCTCTCTGTGTGTGTTTGTTTATTGGGGAGTTTGAAGTGGAACATCAGTGAGTGGGGACAGATGGGTCATTAATTAGCAAGCTGGAGACAAGATGATTAATACATTAGAATACAGCTGCCCCCCCCCCATGCGACAGCAGTCGAAAGAAACTCCTTTGTTCTCTACATACGTACGTGTGTTTTCTGTATTTTACATGTGTTAGGCCTGCATATGGTCAGAGACATATGTATGTCTCCATGTATACAGATGATGTTAGTTTATACTTTGTAGGGTGAATATGAGACACTAAACACTAAGCATTATACTGTGGTCAGTATGGCGATGTGGCTCTGCCTTACTTGTAGCCCACGCCTTATAGGGAGGCAAGTTGACAGAGAGAGAGAGAGAGAGAGAGAGTGATAGAGGGAGGCAGAGTAACCATCAACAACACACATTTAACAAATTATTAAAACACTCAAGGGACATCAAAGATAACCAAACCCGCTTGAGCTGGAGCAGAGAAAAACGTAACAGAAAACATGTAGAAATAGAAGCATAAAAGGGTGGAATGGGTCAGAACATGCATATGTGTTAGAGTTAAACAGCAGCCCAATCAATGATGACATTTTCTGTTTATATTGTCTTTATCATTTAAGTTATTTAATATCATGTCAGTTTGCACCTTTCTGTCTGAAATGTACATCATCAGAGTCATGAAATAAACAGGTCTCACTTCCAACTCAGCACATATGACTGCAACATTTTTTTTTTTAAGAAGCAACATTTATTTATTTTTTTTTAAATCAAAACCATATTTTCTTAAAGTTAAGCAGGTACTTCTTTTCAATAAACCTAATCAATGAGGAAAATGAAAGTAACATGAGAGTGAAAATGAAGAAAACAGCTTGAAAAACAAAAACCTCAATCAGAAGACAAGCCACGGTCTCCTGTCCCCAAATGTGAACAGCTGGGGCCAAAAAAATTACTCTGCCTATTTCTGCTGCACCAGCAATATCTGGACAGATTGCTTCGGTTACTATGGAAAAGCCACACTGATATGCCAGGGACTGGGTGTAAATATTAAATAGCAAGCCATAACTTGTGTTATTACCAGCCTGAGAAAGATCTATAGACAGCAGTAGCCACTTTGATTATTTTGCTATATTGAAATCTATTAAGCGTAAAACCTATTGCATATATTTACATATATAAAAAAAAGGGGGCCATTGCAGAGACAGAGAGGTAGAGAAAATAGAGCGGAGGGTTATTAGAGTGGAACAAGAAGAAATCAAAGCCAATGCGAGAGAGATGAGTTACTGCTTTTTAGTTGCTTGAAGCATGTGATGGGCCTGCAGGGTAGATGGTGTTATTTGCATGAGGTAATATCATTCATTCACAGACTCAGCTTTAGACATAGCATGTCATGGCAGTGAATAGAGAGAGTGTAACAGAGATAGGCGGGGCTGACAGGAGGAAAATAGGGACGAGTCTCATGCTGAGAGGGGGAGCTTGGCAGGCTAGCGACCAGGCTTCTAATTCGGTCATCATTCAGTCTGTTCTGTTTTTCTGTTTTCCATTAGTATGACTTTCATTAGTATTCAGTAGCTTTCTTTTCATTTTACATCACAATAAGTATCCTCTCCCGCTAATCTGACTTCCTGTCTCATCCGTTGCTTTGTTTCTTACTTCTTCAGTATTTATTCTGTCCGCAACAGCAGCTGCTGACAGCCCATCATCTCAGGTTAGATCAACACCCCCTCATATGACATCACTATGTTGAGGGGCTCCCGGGTCTCATTCCTGTACAGATGATCCATTTCTCTTGGGAGGGCTCTCTATTTGTACTAGAGTAGCTAGACAGCTGCGGGAGAGGGGCCGTGGATATAGAATGATGCCTTTTTCTTACAAGACAGTTGAGTATGATGAAGGGTTTACTGAACTCGCTCACTCAACTTTGACTGCTCTTAAAGCTAAAACTAGTCATCATCATTCATTGTCACATTACCACTAAGCACTGAAGTTGCACAGAAACACAGTCCACGGTACAAGATGACAATCCAAACACTGTGTGTTGTCTGTCAATCACAGCAGAACCACGACACATCTGTAAATAGCAATTTCTGAAATTGTAAGGCTTAATCTAAAGACAGCGCAAAACTTTACTATACTAACAGTTACTGTGGTCTTTAAGTTATTACAGCATAATGCAATCATAAGAAGAACCTGAGACAATAAAAGAAGAGACCAAGCGTTATAAAATTGGACATACCAGGCACATGTTCTAGAGATGTGTTTGCTTTTTTAAGAGACAATTTTATGGTGAACTGCATCTTTTGCCTAATAACATGACACTGACCAGTAGCGGAATCTCTGGGTCGTTACAACGTAACAACAGAACAACAGCGCAACTCCCACCACAACAAAAATGAAACAGAATGCCCCGAGGCCAAGTATCTAACTTCAAAGTCTTTTCTTTTAATTAATTCAAGATCGTCCCACAAGTACAAGAGAAATGGGACACTAAGAGAGAGAAATGAAAGCAACAGAAAGAGGGAGAGATTCAACTTGAAAGAATTGAACAAGCTCACTTTACAGCTGTTGTTAACAAGAGGCTTTTCAGAATCTGGACGTGTCAGTAACACAAGCCTTCTGGGAAACGGGGTTTTTGTCTGAGGATAATATTTTATAGGGCAAAACCCTTGAGACTGATGAATTGTATGGTATGAAAAATAGGGAGTCGCGCTCGTCTCCCTGCAGTCTAGGGTCCAGTTAATGAGACCATCAGGGATGCTTAAAATCAGTTCAAATGTTAACTGTTTTTGTTTGTGTCTAACTTCCAAAAAACAGCATTTTAAAAACTTTTTCTTTTACCTTTTACATTTAAGAGCTGTGTAATTCACTATAAGGCTCTTATTCCACTAGAAAATTTGAAATAAAGAAATAATTATGCAGAAAAAAAAGAATGTCGAACAGTAAATGCAGTAGCTTTCACAGTGTTGCTCTGTAGTTCTGAATAGGATGCCACAGATTTCTGAACTCCAAATGAACTCATGTGACCTTCAAGCTACAAGAGACTGACTGAACATTTAAGAGATCTCTGAACAGTTGGGGTAGAGCGATAAATGGGAGCAGACAGCTAGGAGATGCTCACTTTCATATATAAGTCTTGTGGGGGAATTCAAATAAAGTTGCTCAGAAAAAGAAAGGAACCTTGGGAAGTGTTTGGAAGGACGACTCTAATGCCACACTCAACTTGTTATGAATCCCAATTGTTTTCCCCCCTCTCTGAGGTTTATCATAAGAGAAATGGACAAAAATTCAATAGTAATTTAAATTTTAAGCTGCACGCAGGGATTAGGATCAAGAAATTTCTTGTTAGGTTTGAAAATGAATAATGGATTGTTATTGCAACTGAGAAACACTGAGGAGGCTAGACACAAGCTGGCATTTGATCTTGTTTATAAGACTCTTTGATAAGCCATGAGCTTGTGTGTGCTTTTAGCTTTCCAATTATTTGTTTGGGTCAGGACCAAAATGACCCAGGAATACCAAAAACAAGCAGAATGCACATGAAGAAAAGGAATGAAATAGATGTGACGCAAAGTGTGCTATATCCTTGTCCGTTCCCAAATCTCCTGTTCCCTTTGGTAGACAATTTCATATCAGATTACAAGTTGATGACAGTGTGATATTTAAATGCAAAGCGAGAGGAATTTAATGCTGTGGATTAGGGGTGCCTGGATAAAGTGGGGTTAGTACAAATCAGTGATATGGTTGAAAAGGATTAAAGGATCTTTCAGTTTCATTTCAATCAGACTACAATGGATTCTTGGTGAAGCGGTTCTATTCAGTTTCATGGATTAATGCAGATGAAGCAAAATAACACATACGGCTAGAGTGGTCGTTTAATTTTGTTTAATATGATGCATACTTGTTGCATGCACTTCTAAATGTAAATGACATTTTTCACTATGGGTATTTTTTTAAAGAAGAAGAAGAATGATCACAGTTTGATTCCACCTGTCACGTGGGGCTCTTCTGTGTGGAGTTTGCATCTATGGTTCTGTCTGGGTACTCCACCCACAGTCCAAATTGATGAATTTAAATTCTAAAAATGTCATAGATGTGAATGATTATCCAACTTTTTTTGATAGACTGGTGACCTGTCCAGGTTGTACCCTGCCTCTTGCCATGTGACAGGAGCAGGCTTCAATCCCAAAATCGGATAAGTGGTTAAGAAAATTAATGAATGGCAATAAATCCCATATGTTCTGTAAAAACTGAATGTATCATACAGCGTCTTTGCTGTAAATACTACAAGAATATCTGTAACTTTATAAAGTTATACAAGTTGCTATCAAAATATAACACACCTAAGCCCATAAAAAATGAAATCTTACCTGATTTAAATTTGGATGCCATCCCCTTCAAGGTTAATTCCCTGTGAAACGCTGCACAACTTCCTGGAGATCTAAATGTAGATCGCTCCATGGCAAACCCCCTCTGACAGTAATGCAAAGCTTCACAAGGAGCTAGTCCTTGAGGAAAATAGCAGCCAAACACCAGGTATGTTATTTTCTATTTCCACGGGAGAGCTCCAACTCGTCAGCAAGACCTACCGCTAAAATGAAATGAACATATTGGACCTATATGTGTTATTGCCAAATATAACACATGTAGGTCTAAAGGATCAACAAAGCTGTTTCAACTCTTATTCGAGCTTCGTTTGTGCCTCATCTGTTCTCTATTCTAAATTATTCTCCAACTACTTCTATTTCACAGACACCGGGGCCGGCAGTGTGCTATAAATCAGCAGGCAGAAGTAGATCTGTAAAATTGTTTCATCAGCCCAGTTGTATACTGTGCTGCTAATAGCAAAGCCTTGTTATCCACAGTAGATGATATCATTAGGTCGGTGATACTGACTGTGGGCTAGATAAGAAATATTCCTGTCCTCAAGACAAGCTGTGGCCGACCACTGTGACTCCTGACTAAAGACATTATCGTCACCAGCTTGGCTGCTTTGTGTAGATAGAAGATGTAACAGAGCTATGGTAGAGCAAAAAAATAAAGAAAAAGGACAAAAACATTTATATCTAAGACATTTCATAATTTACGGACGATACAAATATTAAAATGTTCTGAAAACAGAGAAACGGCTCAGAACGAACATTCTAGTTATAACCAGAACAGCAAAGCCAAGGCGGCATGCCTGGTAATCTGTAAGAGACATCTGACGAGCATGTCTGGGTCTGTTTTGTTGCCTTGTACGCTTTACCCACAGATAACTGTCCAAACAATGACATTGTGGAATTAAATCAAGATATTTCCAGTAGAGATACAAAGTGGCTGGTTTGAGCCAAACAGATAATACTCTGTATCCAAATTCAAATGCCACGCCTTGGTACTTCTGATATTTGGACTTGTATAACTGAAGAATACGGAATAATAATAACACAGGATACGCCTGTAGCTGATCTTATTCCATTCACTGTGGTGAGCCAAGCTTAACAAGTCACAGTGCTTTCTCTATTGAACGCAAATATATTAAATTGATATCGATCAAAAAAGGGAACATTTCAAAAATGTTGAAGGATTCTTTTAGAAGCCAAAAGGGTTTACATCAATATGCTTCACATCTTAAACTCTAGGCTTTGACTGACAGCAAAATGAAGTCATCAGCAGGAAAGCTGCCCTATGACCACATAATCCAGGTTCAATATCTCCAACCGATGAATAAGTTCAAAGGAAATGTCCTTCAGCAACGCAGCAAAAAATACCTGCAGCCCCCACAGATAATGTCTTGTAGCTGACGTTTACCTCTGGCCTCTTGATTTAACTGTTCTTTCTTTCTTTCTAAAATAAAGTTTACTTGACATGGCATTGTATACACAAGGCTGAAATCTTTTAGGCATATACCAACCAAATTAGCTTTCCAATACACAACAAATCATTGCTCTTTTAAAACAACATGATTCTGATATTTTGACAGCTTTTCTTATTACATTTTTAAGGTGCATATGAGCTATTGAGTGGCTAGCGACTACTTAAAAACTTTGTACATATACTCTAATCAATAAATACATGAGTCACTCACTGTAACCTTTTAGAAATACAGCTTCGTGGCTGCGTGCCACATGTAAGAAACATACCAGCTTGCTAGGATCTGAATGTTACTTGGCACTTCTCTTCTACCTCACCCCACCTTCCACCACATAAGCCTTACAGTATGATAGACTTCGCTGTCTTCCTTTCTCCCTCAATGATTCCCACTGCAAATGGATTATATATTCACTTATTAATATGGCAGAAATGCCTGGTTAGCTCCCACGTGAAAAAACAGACGAGGAACAGAAAGAGACGTGACTGAGGGGAAAAAAGAGTGCCTAACAGCAAGAGAGAGTCACACAGACAGACAAGCACCATACAGCCACATTTCATTGGCTGTAATACAATTATGTAGCTGCTGGCTCGTTGGTGTATTCATATGACACGGTTATTCGTTTTGTCTTATTTTCTCAAATGCAATAACAGAAAGAACAGTTTGCTGAGTCTGAGTCACTCTGAGTGATGGCAACCCAGCGGCCGTTGTTTGGCTCTGTGTTTTTAAAACCCTGAGTCATTGCTACAATGAAAAATGCCACCATGTTTTCAGCACAGTGCTGGCATCCACCAAATGTGTCTCCCAAAGACTGCATAAGTGAAAAAGAGAAAAAAAGGGTCTCTTTTATCAGTGCAAGGTTTGTAGATTGCTTCTTTACTCTTGCATGTTGTTGTCTGTGTAGGTTCTCAGTCATCCAGGTCATGACAGTCTAAAGAACTTGGAAAGAAAGCGACTGGACTTCTTTAAGTTTTTTGACGGTGTTTCGCCTCTCATCCGAGGAGCTTCTTCATTTTTGCTCATTTTTGGAGAAACACATCTACTGTTTTCCCCCAATAAACATTTTATGTAAGAGTCAAAGCAAGAGCAGCTGTAATTACTTCAATTTGAAATAATATATTTTATTAAAGGTGAAAATGGAAAGAAAATTCTAGAATTGTTGGGATTTATTATATAACCATGCATATAAATATGAGTTTACTATATAACCATTACAGCTATTTAACATTCTGTCCTTAATGCTTTTTCATAAACAAACCTTCATAATTACTATGTTTAATTCAACAGTAATTAACAATTGGAACACAAACCATAAAAATAGTTTATTACAGACCAGTCGGAGCATTCAAAGCAGTGATAGGAAACCTTGTGTGTGTGTGTGGGACTTACAAATTTGCTTCCCACACTCACTGAAACAGCAGCCCAGGTGTGTTTCTAATCTTATGACCTCTCAGCTGCTTTTTTAATCTCTGTTTTAATATGAGTTCGTGCTCAGTTTAATCTCAGTAGGCTGCCAATAAATTGATTGTAATGTGTTTATTATTAGATTATTTAGGTACACCGCGGCGCTTCGACACGCAGGTGAAAATGCTATTCAAGATTTTGCACCAGTGTATGCCTGCTCTATGTGATTTGTCATCTTATGGGTCACTTGGACTAAAGCAATGAAATTTAGTGTCGTTTTTACTGTTAATATGAGTCAAAATTTGACCCACATTGTATGTAAAGGTTACATACATCGATCATTAATAGAACTTATATCCACATTAGGGCATATAATGATGAAATATTTCTATTACTTTAGATTATTATGTGGTTTGCCAAGAGATTAAAATATTGAAAAAAAAATCTAAGCTGCTAAGTCAGGTACACAGCACCCAGAGGGGTCAGAGAGACGTGTTGTGAACACCATCGCAAATATAACAGCTTAATGAAAAGCACAGCTGACACAGACAACAGTAGCTGTAGCAGAAGATGTTTGCCAAGTAAAATACAGGCAAGCTGATTGGTTTGCTGGGTGAGGCCTGAGTGTTTTGTACATTCTGCATTGTGAATAATGAGGATGCGTGCACAAGCATAAAATGACCAGTTTGGATTGGATTGGAGTCAGTGAATTCAGAGCCGATTTCTTACCAGATTTAGATTTTTTTCATTGACTAAATCTCATGCCGACATCTTTTTGCTTTAATAAATATAATCAGAACTCTTCTGATGGTGGTATAATCCTATTTGATCTCAAGCAATGTGCAAAAAGTTACCTCTGCTAGCAGCTACGCCTAGTCAGCTAATCCAAAAGATGTCGTGTGCTAAACCCAAGGTGTTGTTCTCACCAAATCTCCCCGTAAGGATTTGAGCATCAAAGCATCCACACAAAGTGAGGAAGGAAGAGTCGTGAAGATGTCAAAGAAGTCACGTTTACAGTGGAGGTGACAAATGTTGACTGTGGACGTGTCCAAATCATGAAGCTGACAGGATTTTTTTGACAATGAAAAACAAGTGAACCATTATTGTCTTTCCATTGATTATTGGAAGGAAAATCAGAACTAAATGTATATTGAAAATATACAAATACAAGAGCTGTTACAGCATTTTTCACATGCTGTGACTATATTATGTCACCTTTACTTACAACTAGCTTGGCCCCTTCTGTCTTGTCGCTTCCACATTATGCTTCCTGTCTCTCATTAGATTTGATCTCTAAGGAAACATTATGTAACTGAAAGCTACTGGGAAAAACTGGCCTACAACAACTATCGCGTCATTCCCTTGAGACCCAGCATTGAGTGCCATGCACAGTCTGCCTGTGAAAGCACAATGAATAACTGCCATGTCAGTTGTGAAGTTTTCATCACGGCCCCACAGCTTTGAGAGTCCTTGGTGGTGTTTTATCGTATCACTCGTGGCAAAGTGACACAGCAGATAATCTCACTTTCAACACACGGGCCGCAGCATATTTACGCTTGTGGAAAATTCATGTTCACTTTACAAACACTGGATAAGCAGAGGTTTCTGGCTGAGCTGGTACGTGCAACTCAAACCCATTTCTGAATAAGGCAAGTGACTTTTCAGGAATGATCCTGCTGACATGATCACATGATTTTCTGTTCTTCCACCAGTGCCTTTGTGAACTTTCTTTCAGTACCCATGTGGCCACACATGTAAACATATACATGTCGGTGTTTCCCTCTTCTCCTCAATCATAATACAATTTAAATTTTTAGAGTCACCTCATTTAGTTGTATCCTACAATCTTCCAAAACATTTGATTCTGATAATAAGTAAATCAGCATGAATAACAAGCCTATCTGAAATCAGATAAAGGCAGATCTCAGATAGGCATAAAGAGTGACAATGGGAAAATAATTAGAAAATAAGTAACAGACATTTTTCTTTCTTGCAAGATGAGACAATCAATGTCGCACTCCCGACTATACAATAAACGTAGCTGTAGCCAGAAGCCTGTTATTTTAGCTTAGCAAAAGAATTGTGTTCATACTAAAATAGCTAACATGCTAACTAGTGAGCTTTAGAGTTTTGTAGTACAGAGCCAAGCTGCCAGTTTGTCAGTCTTTCCAGGCTTTATGCTAAACAACAGTAAGCGGCTAAGATCTTGAGCTAAATATTTGCAATGCAGATGGGAGCAGGTCTCGTCATTTAGCTTTAAGAAAGAAGGGAAATGAGCACATTTCCCTAAATGTTTTGCAATTTCTTAAAAATCTGAATTGTCTTTAAATTATCACAGTCTTCCTTTTATCAAAGTAAAAGTAATTTTTTATGTCGCCATGTATCATCTTTTTCAAATTTAGGTCACCCGTCGCAGTGAAAAGATCTATTCTCGCAGTGCTTTTATTTCTCACCGTTGATTGCCTCATTGTTGTTCTGCATAGGAGTGTCGAATGCATACTTAAAATCTGAAACATACACCAAATGAAAGACAGATATATCCTGCTCAATGGGCTGTGGTGACAGCTGAAGCCTAACCCGTGGGTTTGCTGGAGGCTTGTTCAGTAGACGCAAAGCCTTGTCATTTGAATGTTGTATGACGATGAGTGAACCATCTGTAATGTTGACACAACAGAGTCCCCATAGCTTATTCTATTCTCTGCTCCTGTTATCTGCTTTTTCTTCTCTCCTACTTCTTATTGCTTAGTCCTGCGCTAATACAGTGTCAGCCGGCGCCTTCGCCTCAGTCGTTCCCCAGCCCTGACCTTCACTTTGCTGTCCTCCACTTCAACATTCTGTTTGTTTTCAGTGCAAAAGCTAAAAAAAGTGACAGCACTGGGTCCCATCTCTAAGACTTGTCCCACTTGCCTAAAGAAACAGAGCAGACTTGACAGACTGGTTCAGCTCTGATTGCAAACAGAATCTCAATTTGAAATAACATCTTTTGTCTGAACTTTAATAATTAAACATCTACAAATTATTCCACTCTGGTTTTTGACTTTCAGAATCACTAAACCTGATACTGCCATTCACAATGTTGTTGTTTTGTTTTTTTCAAATTTCCAATCCTACAGCAGAGAAAATCTGGGATGACTGACGAGTTCCTAGCTAAAAGGTTTACATCTGTCAGCTTGTAGCACCTTCAGGAAATGTTATATGAGCTCCTGAACTATATAAACACTCTGCAGTTTGATTTCTTTTTTTATGCAAGAGGGCCAAGAGAATCTGTAATATCTACCAGACAAAACCACTGATGCTATCAGAAAAAGGGTAAAGTAGATAGAGTCCAACCAAAACATAGCTGAAATTAGTTATACGCCGATATATTGATATTGGCTGATAAATTATAATTAAAAGTAAGGACAAGAGAAATACCCTTTGGCCATGTTATGAGTGTTATGTGGCTAAGCTTATGCATGAGAGGCAAATGACTATGCATCACATTTGTTTCTGGAGGAGCATAAATGAGTAATTCACAACTTGTTGTAACAGTAAAACAAGTTTATTTTTAAACTAAATTGTCATAATATGTTATTAGGGGACCATAAAAACCTGCACATAACAAATGCTAGGGGAAAGAAAATAAAAAAAAAAAAAAGGGTTGGTTCCCCAAAACTGGTTCTATCGAGTTCATTTAACACAATTAACTCCCAAACTGACAATAACTTGGACTAACTTATGAACAAACAGCTAAATCCCCTTTCAAGGCGATCCCAGACTCTAACTCCTTAAGATGAAACAAAACATATCTTTCAACAGAATATCAGCGCCTGAGTTCGAATTTAATGAAAAAAAGAGACACGACAGGCTCAGACTCAAAGCTTTTGTGATTTACTGCAGTCCAAAATTTGGTCTCCAAAACAAACTTCCTCTTTAATAGTCTTCCTTATCTCGACAGATGTCAGAACTCTGATCTATCTGTTACAAACATACTTCTTCATTTCCTTGTCTTTCATACTGAAAATGTTACTTTTGCCCTTCCACGCTGAAAATGTTGCTCTTGCACAAACTTATCTTTTCCACTAGGTAATAGTGCGATGCAATAGCTACCGCAACTTTAGGGAATACATGTTTGCAATTCACTTGCAGTACATAATGAGCTTGTGTGAAAACAGAGGAGTTGGAGGCGTCAAGGGATATGGCAGCTTTATTTTGGCTGCACTTTCAGTCCTATTGATTGTGATAGCAGATAATGCCATCCAGAGATTCTGAGACAGGCAGTGAGATTTCCACCCTGAGCCTTTTATCTTGGACACCACAGTGTGACCCCTCCCTTCCCCCACAGGACCTTGCAGGCTTTCAGATGCAGAGCCGAAAAAGACCCTGACTCTCATCTGTTCAGACTGCAGTGACCAATACACACATACACACACACACGGACGCGCGCGCACAAAATCAGACAAATATATACACACTTACACAAAATGTGCAAAAACAAGAAACACACACTTCCCCTTCTGTCCCTGCACAGAGGCAGTGGTCAGTGACAAGACAGAGTGTCTCTATTAGTATCAAAGCTGCTCTGTTCATCCTGACAAATGAGTTCGCTTCTTTCAAGGTAGGAAAAGCTATTTACTCCATCTCCACTATGCTTTACTTCATCTAATTGGTCCGACCATGTCACAGAAGCAGGCCTCTAAATCACGTCAGTATCATATATCTATAGATGAGGTCATGTAACTGTAGTGCTCTGATGGCAGCTACATGACATCTAAATATGACTCTTGTTGCCAGGTCTGCTGCTGGCATTCCAAAAAAACTGAGATGGACACCAAGAAGTGAAGGAGGTGTAAAAGAGGAAGCAAGCAAGTAAAACTCCTTGATATCATGAAGAAGAAATGTGATTACTGCTGTACAAAAAGATTCTGACATCCCTAGACCGAGTGCTTTATCTCTGACTGTGACATGCAGACTCACTTGCTGGGAATCCAGGTCCAGCAGGCAAGAATGATAGTCCAAGCACAAAATCACATAACCTTAGCTCAGAGTCGGCCTTACTGCCCTGCATTCATGATTTGGCCAGACACCAGAGTTATAGAGCGGGGAACCACACTGGACAGCGTCTGTGATGGACTCGCCACAAAAAGGAGAAACACATTCCCTACGTTCCTGCAATTCTGCGTGGTTGGCTTTTGGCTGTTGATATCTGGAACAGACATTCCTCTCTGTATGACTCCCTGTGGAGCTGAACTTCCTTCACGTAACCTTAGATAAACAGAAACTTTCAAGGATGGTTTTGTAAAGATCAGTGACTGGATGAAGTTAAGGATATATGTAGATTTGTGTGTATGTCGAGCCACTTTTAACTCATCTCATTCATGTCACGCACAGATCAAAAACTATGTGCTTTTAACAAGAAAAATTGTTGTGGTTTGAGGTTTGTAATCTGTATATCTGGTTTCATGTACAGTATGTGTGTGCGCACTTCATCCATGCATGTGAAAACCATGATAAGTCCATGGCTGCAGCATATGCTTGACCTCACACATGTAAGCGTTTCCCCGTGGAGCTTTGGTGGACAGGGTGTTCGCTGCTGCTGTCGCCACTATGCTGGCCAGACATGATAGGTGATGTGTCCCTTTTTTAGAAGCCATAAAAGAAGCCCTATGTGCTATTAGGCATGCATCAGTGCCTTCTTTTCTCATCGGCTTTAAGAGGTACATCAAACCACAGACCCCGGTCACCTGTTTTCTCAATCTCTCAAGTTTGCAAAGTCAGTTTAGAGTCTTATTGTTTTCTCCTTTCAGTTCTTGTGACAGTGCTGTATCTAAAAAGCCTTGATACTGTAAGCTGTGTATCCTGTGCCGCGCTTTCAAATTTTCCACCAACATGTGACTGTGATTCACTTGTGGTCTAGATTTGATGCTGTGGAGAAATACAAGCACAACCATTCAAACCATTTTAAATATTATACCAATTCAGGGTCACGGTGGTTTCATTTCTGTTTCAGATCTGACATAAATATTTTTGGAAAATGTTAATTATGATAATCACATCATTAAAATGGTTATACACTTAAAAAAAAACAACCTCATTTAATTCAATAAAAGCACTCGTGGAAGTGGATGCGAGCACCACATGAAATTCCCAGGGCTGTAAAACAACATTTATTTTCCATCCACTGTAAGTGTCACTACAATTTGTTTTGTAACTCAGCTTCAGTATCAAAATTAAGAAACAAGCATTGGTACACTTGATGTTTTATCTGTTTTCTCATAACTCTACATATAAAGCATGAAAAAAGTGCATTTCGAGAGGTCATAATGGGAAAAGTGGCGAGTCAAAACAAGTTGTAGCATATATGCAAGCTCATTTTTACCAACATTTTGGAATAACCCTGTTGTTAATGTGGTCTATACTTAATCATGCACAATAACATATGTACACACACGACTTCATACATATCCATATCTACATATTGAGGAAGCAAAAACCTGTACAAGTTACCGACAAACACTATGTGTCTGAGACTATAGCCCTATCCACATGCACACATAATGTCATTTGTGCATCGTGCATTAAATAGGTAACACTCTTTTACATTTACCATCATCACAGGCTCAACTTAAACTTAAACGTAAACTGCAGAAATTCATTCTTGGAAGCCTTGTCCTTCATTTTTAAGTGTTTCTATTAGAAAACTAGAAGAAAATCGGCTCACTCCTGGTGGCCGATTGGTGGGGCCTGGCGCCTGTGGCCCGGCTGGGCCCCTTCCAGGGGGTGGGGTGCCCTCAGGCCCTCTGGGCCTGAAGCTCGGTCCTCTCTGGCACAGCTGGCTGCCGGCAGAGCCCGCGGGCACGCCACTGCAACCCCCTCTGGCCTCTGCTCCGTAGCTGCTGGGTGACCTCTCGTTTGGGGCTCTACTCAGCTCTTCCCAGGAGGGTGGCACGGTTCCCCCCTTTTGGTGGTCCTCCTCGGGTCCTCGTACTCTGGGGCCTCTGGATGTCTGGGGCCTGGATCTCCTCCATACCTGCTTCATACCCTGGGGGACGGGGCTATGGCTCCCCACACTCCCTAGCAGATCGTTACATGGAGAAACCTTTGGAATACAAGCATGCTGATCCACACAGGTGTGCACACAGGTGTTCACAGACGCGGACTACACCTTTCTTGGCTGCTGCCTCAAAGCACATTGTGCGCTGTCTATCTTGCGTGCTGCACAATATCGTTTAATATTTAGTATCTACTGTTATCTACTGCTAGCTAGTTTATTGTGATGGTGCTGTATTTATTATGTTGCTCTTTTTTTGTTTGCTTTCTCTTCTGTTTTTTTTCTCCATACAGGTGATCCAGGTGTTTTGTTTGTTTTTTCTTTCTTCCCCCCCTTTCTCACCGTCTCTTCTCCCCTCTGTTTTCTTTCTCTCCCTCTCTTTCTTTCATTCTTTCTCCCTGTCCTATCCCCCAGTCATGTCTGTCCCGTTTGTAGCAACCGAAAATAAAATAAATTCATAATTATAATAAAGGTCAATCAAATGGACCAATATGGCAAGGCCATGATGATCCACTTGGTAAAATAAATCCGCTTGGCATCTTTCTTGGCCTTAAGACAACAATTCTGACGGCTAAAGATCCAAACGGGACACACAAAAAAGAAGAGAAAAAAAAAGAAGAAAACTAGAAGAAAATCAAATCATGAAATAATGAGAGCTCAGAGAACGTATGAAAATAGTTGGGCCTTTTTCAAAAGAATTAATCAGAAAACCTGCCAATATTACTCCTTTATCAACACTTGCTGACCTTATTTCACTTGTTCCTCTCTCTTAGATTTTATAATTTTGCACTCAGCCAACTGATTCCTGACTGACTGGCCTTCACAGCAAAGTCATTTTTCTTTATTACTGTAATGGGTTTGCTTAAGTCCACTGCAATGTGCAGCCTTGTGCTTGAAGGATAAAAAGCATCTCCTCTGCGTCTTCAGCTAAAAGAAAAAGATGACAGAAAGACTAAGTAGCTATGTGTATGGCCAGGATCCCGTTTTTATCATTTGTTTGTCTAAATTCCCAATATCTTTGAATTCTCCAGCTCCCTGATAAAAGAGAAGTGATGTGTTTTACACATCAAGTGGTTGCAGCAGTAAAAGAAAGAAACCATCTGTCTTAAAGCCAAAACTGAAGTTTGTTCCACAGAAGAAAAGCACTCGATAACAAATGCATGACCACAAGTGGCCATCACCAACACGTATATGCGAAGCAAAAAATCTTTACACGATTACAGCGAATGGCCTTGAGAGCTTGAAAAAAAGAGAACTGGACTTCTTTGTCCGGAACCGAAGAGGCTTCTTCTGTTCTAGAACAACTAGAGGTGGTCGGCACATAACTGCCACGGTCCTGGGTCAGTGACCCAGTGTTTTGAATTTTGTTTTTTTTCTCTGTATTATGTTTTTTTGTTCTGATTCTCTAGTTTTACCGTTATGGTTATCTGGTGTTTCTGTTTTACTCTCGTTAAGAGTTTAGCTCTTAGGCTTTGATTCCGTGCTCCCTCTGTTCTGTGTCTTCCTTGTCACGCTTGTCTCTTCTACTTCTGTGCCTCCCTGTATGCCTGGTGTCTTATCCCCAGAGAAGGTCTAGTCTGTTTTCGTCTCATACTTCCTGTTTTATTTTGATAGTCTCTCATCAGTGTGCATAATGTTCTGTTTTGCTCTCCTCAGTCTTGTCTGTGTCATTACAGTCAGCCGTGTCTCCCAGCTGTTTCCTCTTGGTCCTGTTCACCTCTTGTATTTAATTCTTGTATTGTCTGCATCTTCCCCTGCTCGTCGCCGCGTCGTCCCATCATACCTGCCTGTGTTTTCACTTTCAGTGTTGTTCTAGGTTTTTCAGTTCTGTTTTGTACTCGCTCGTGCCAGAAATATAGCTGATAGTTTTTAAGTTTACTTTTGCCTCCGTGAGTTTTGCTCTTGGGTCTATCATCCTGCCTGTCTGCACACAGCCATGACAATAACACAAAGTGTGCAAAAACATGCGAGTCATTCCTGTCATGGGTTGACAGGTGAAACCTCTGTGAGACATTGCCCCACCCTACCATTATGTGAGCTATTGAGGTCATCTGAGGCAAAGTGTAAATAAGAGTTGAAATGCCTGGAAATGGATCTCAGCACTGTATTGTAAGTGGCTAATAGTTGGTGTCATAAGCCACCACCTCTGTTCAACAATGATTGTTCACAGTAGATGTAGGTTGTCTCCTTACCTTCTCACTCAAACTATCTGTCTTCTCTTTCCAAAATGTAAACACTGGGGTTGGGTCGTGATGCCTCACAGAGGTTTCACCTGTTGGCCCCGGTGACAGGAATGACCTACATGTTTCTTGTTTTTCTTTTTTTACACTTTGGCTCTTTTGACAACATGCATGATCAACAGTAGGTTAATGACCCTCAGGACCACTTCCAAGCGTACAGGTAGCACTAGGGCATTATTAGCATCATAAAATAGCCTGCCAATCAGAGTCAAAGGAGTTACTGTTTTAGCTGAAAACTTGGTATCTCTCTGCATGGTGTGTAATGCGCCCCTATAAAAATCGAAGGAAACTGAACAAGTGCAGAACAAAAGAAATGACTGGCCTACAGCACCTGTAACAGTATCTGAAAGTCATGTACTCAGGAAAAAGGAAAATATCCAGCAAAAGTCTGAAACAGAATATGAGAAATGCATCTGGCCCATCAGCTGATCCATTTACTGTTCAATTAAGCCTCATCGGAAATGGTCTCAGTGGAAGTGTGACTGTCAAGAAGCCATTCTTAAAGAAGGTATAATACGAAATACACAAGAACTGGACTGAAAATCTGTGGCTGGAGATGACTTGGAGGTCCCTTTTGTCCTAAGGCCATTAAAGACGTGACGGTCATCTCCTACTGGTGTCATTAGTTCAAACCAAATATCACTCCAGTTGTGACTCGCTATTCCTGCTTGGAAGCCAGACAATAGCACATAGGATTTATCATGGAAGCAGAACGTGCAACAAGGAAGTGTGTGTGCACAGCCACCAAAACAAAAACCAGTCACAGACTCAATGTGTGTAAACCCATGTTCACTCAAATATCAAACTCCAATATATCTGTGTGTGCAGAGTGGATGCTGACATTCTAGATTGCGCATAAATATTCCTGTTATGCTGTCTTGTTTTGTCCATTGTTGCTGAGCCAGAAGCCAAAATAGTTTCAGGAAACTCCAGGCACATGTGATTTAATGATTTGACTGATAAAAATTAAAATCGTCCAGTGTCGTCAATCCTTCAAAGTTTTAGAGAGTTCCAAGAGATACTGAACTGTAATTTTTTTTCTATCAAGCCTTATAATAACTCTTATAAACTGCATTTGTCATCAACTTCATCTAGCAGAGCCCTTCACTTTTCCTCATATAAATGGGATCATGTGCCACAGATTTTTGCAGATTAATACCAGAAAGCCCAGACTCATCATATATTGTAGGGAAATAATGTGGCACTATATGAAAAGTTGGAATGAAACGGTGGAAAATAAGATCAGCAGAAGCAGAAGACTTTCCACTGTTGATAAAACATTGAATCCTCTTATGTTGAGGTGCAGTGCTGCCAGCCATGTGACTAAAATACATAAATACTAATGCGTTTATAATCTGACGTGCATTACGGCAGAGTTATACACACAGAGACACATATATATAGCTACAGTAATAAATTAAGGTCACTTATTTAAAGAGGAGACACAGCATGCACAAAACTTGTTCTTCTCTGGATAAAAACCCTTCGAGTACACACACACACACAGATATATATATATGCTTATATGGCAGAAGCTACAGAGACCCAGAAGCTGTGTTTATCAGCTGCTTAGTTAAAATGATTTTGCTTGAGTGTCAAAAGTGTCAAAGTCTTGGCTAAGCTTTGCTACGCTGTCAGCTTCTTACAGCTTTACCCTAAAATACGCACAAGCCTTCAAGTGCCTCAATTCCAGTTTTTAAGCCTTGTAACTAGTAAAAATGTAAAAATAAATAAGTAAAAAGCAGTGGGGGGGAGGTAAAAATTAGCTCTAAATACTTTGTGCTAAGTTTTGAAATGGACGGTTTTTATAATAGAAAAATGTAGAATTTATGATGGATTTTCATTCTTGGAAAGATACCCTAAAACAGGGGTGGGCGATTGATTTTTCCAAGGGCTCACGTGAGAAACTGGGATTGTTGTGTAAGGCTGACTAGAAAGCTTATAAACACATGAAATTAATAGAGGTGAGTTCAGCTTATTGGTATGAGCCTCCATAACAATCATAGTTTCTCATGTGGACCCTTGGGAAAATCAATAACCCACACCTCAACTGAAACAATATTTAGTTCCAGGGACTCTAAACACTCAATACAAAGATATTATTTAAGGCTCCCAGATCAAGCACAAACATCGCTCATTTCATGTTAAGAAAAAAAAATTGACTGAGTAAAGTTTGTGGTGTAATTTACAGAGAAAACACAGTTTGGTTGGCGGCGAATGAGTACATTAACTGTACTGAATCTGGAGTCCTTGATTTTAGACAATAAACAAGCCAAACTGCACATAAACATTTGCAGACATAAACAAATAATGTCCATATAATGAAAGTAATTGTAAATCCACATCATTCCCTCATATTGCTCATTCAGACAGCACGCACTGAATATCAGTATCCCACTACAGCTGCCTTAAGTGAGAATAAAATGAATCCAATGAAGCAATTTAACCCTGCTCTCATTTTGTAGAAAAATAGTGAGGCATCCATTTCTAATGAATAAATTAAAGGGATACGTTTGTAACTTGCTGTAAAAAAGCTCAGGGATGAGTAGTGTTGCTTATAAACCCTCTGTCTGCTACGTATTTTGTCACCAAAGCTTTTAAAAGCATCCCACTTTTCATTTTTTCATTTATTGTGCAAATACCTGATATCTCATGCAGTGGCTGCGAGTGATTTTATGAGCTTTTTATAATCTGCTATATTTTACAACGGGCTGACGTGACATACTTTCACAACACATGCATGATGCATTGGCACTGCATGGGTATTAAAGCATAGGCTCTTGCTCAAACACTGAGACACACATTGGTGCATATTTCCAGATAGGCACGCTAAGGCACCAATGCAGAGAAGTGGCACACAAAGACGCTAAAAGCTTTCTACTACATCCTTGGCGATTCCATCAGCATGACTAAGTGAGCTCCATCTCACACTATTCTCCAGATAGAGCCATGATTTCTAATGGCATCATGCACTCAGCTCCCAATCATTTCTCACATGTTCGACCTTGTACCATCTGCTTTGACACACATGCACAGCCACATGAACTTGCAGATGTACACACACAGACACACACACCTGTAAATACAGTCGCACACTCATTTGAAACCAATCAAATACGCTTCCTCACAAAAAAGACACTGGAGGGCTTCACAGCAGTATACTGCTACAGTGTGGGTTTGTGGGCGACTGAGGTGGATACGAGTGGTGTTACCTAAAACAAGACAGGGGGGCTGGGGGCGCAATGAGGGAGGAGAGGATAAACAGAGTGACAGAAAGGAGGTGGGAAGGACCATGTTTGTCTGGCCGTGTGCAAAGCAGAGGAAGTGAGAGAACTACATTGACAGTGTGAGAGGGCAGCGATGGAGGCAGTTGGAGCTGTTGTGTGAGAGGCAAAAATAAGAAGAAAAATGTGACTGTATGAGAAATAGAGAGCTGGGGCCGCATAAGTTCAGCGGAGTACTTGACATTTCAGCTTTCAATTTCTTCTAAAAATCATTACTGTCAGTGGCTGGGATAACGTCAAATTAGGTGTGCTAAACTAAAGTCTCATTTTTAAAATCTGACCGTGTGTGTAAAAGACTCTTAATGTTCTACGTGCTAGATGATTTTTATGTGATTGGATGACAAATCTGTATGCATGTGCTTGCCTCCCTCTGGATTTAGCATAGCGAAGTGGGTGTAAATACAGTCAGCAGCTGACATGATGCGCCCATCACACAGAAAAAAGTTAGTAAATGCCTTAAAGGAGCTATGGGGGGGCAAAAGAATTTAATGTGTGGGCTGTTGGGGGGGGGGGGGGGGTTTGAAGAAAAACAGTGGGGATAAAGGAAAAAGAAGCAAGGCTACAGGGACTGAGAAAAATGAAGAGAGGGGAGAGTCTGAGGGCGGGGATGGGAAGGGTGGGGTTGGTGACAGACTTGCCTGAGCCTAAACTGGAATTAATCCAATAATCGCTTGGAAATGTTTTGCATATTTCTTCATTCTTCTCGTGTACATAACAGACTATCATCCCGTTCAGCTCCATGTGAGACCTGCAGACCTATGAAGGCCATCGTACACACAACCGCACATAACAGACAAAAAAGAAAAACAGCACTGCTGTAGCGTTAGTACACGTGATAGCCAGACAGTCCGTCACAGATGTCAGCGCTGCTATAGGTTTCGTCACCAATTCAGCTGATTCGCTCTCTTCTAGACGTTAAAGCGCACACAATTCAAACATCCAAGAGCCTGAGAGTGAGTAAATTAAGTGCCAGCATTTGTAGCTGAGAGGAAGAAGACTTATACTTGTAATGTAATCCGTTTCTCATCAGTTCCTTCAGTCCTTGTTTCTTTTTGATCTGCTCCTTTCAGTCACCACATGTTGAACACAGTATGATCTAGCGTGTTACCGCTCATCACGAACACATCTGGTTGGGCTTAAGCTTCACTCAGGCTCTTGCCTTTTGAAAATTGGCTCTGTAGCTGATTTGCAACTTCATATTTAGGCTTTGCTACTTCTTTACCCCCAGTTTTTATGTCACCAAAAAGGGAATTTGTTTGCCCAACAATGACAAAGGTCATTTAATTGACTTTCCAGAAATCTTTTTTTCTGTAGTCTATGTCATTTCTTACATTTTAAAACCTTCTTGCAATTAATGGGATCAATTATGCTTAGAAAAATTGCCAAAACCTTGTTTTTTGTAAACGTTTTATCTAATTAATACATTGAATTTATGTTATCATCATCATTATAAAAGATCCATATTTAATTTAACCTGCCTTGCAATAGATTAATGCATCTCTGCATGTATCCAACACGTAAGACATGTCTGAGTGGTAGGGTGAGCACCTACCCTCAGTATTTCTGACCTCTTTGGAATTTGTCTGTGTGTAATGTTTAATATGAATAATGATTATCTCAACACAAGGAGGGCATTTCTGTCCATTGGTTTGTTTTAAAAGTAGAGTTCGCCGTTTGATTGCAGAGGCAGTAGTTTTTCTTTTCTCTACCTTTTTGTTTGACTGTGTGTTTGATGGTGAAGGTTCCTGCTATTATGGCTGTTATGACTAAATACACTTAAAAAATTCATTTGATATCCATCTACATATGGTGGCTGATTACTGGGAGCGAAGAAGCTTTCCTGCTGTTATTGTGTAATGCTACTTCTCTTAATGCTGGAAGTGGAAAATGAACTTGACACATAAACTGTCTCTTTCTCTCACCAGCACCGGTTATGCCGTTCTGTTTAACCACACAGTATGTATTATGTCTGGACAGCACGAGCTTAACCAGCAATCACCAACAAAATGTCGTTTGTTGGAATATTTCTGCGTTCACTGGTGTTTCAAAACACAGAATAAGTGTTCGTGCTAAGGGAAGCTAAGTGTTGCCTCCAGCTCCTTTCATATTGCAAAGATGACTCTTAGCAGTAATAGGAGTATGTTGCAAAACTCAATTAACACACACTTGATGGCATTAATTACAACAGAAGCTATGAGCTTTTGTAACATGGAGAACATGAATGGACACCTCTAAAGCCGTGGCCAGTAACCACTGATGCTGTGGACCTTTTGCGTGCTTTCATCTTAGACTTCATCACCTCCCAGTGTCACATCAAACATGCGAGACTGAAAGCTGGTGCTGAGTGCACACTTCAGCTTCTTGATTTGGTTACCCAGCATCTGAGGGGGGATGTCAGGCTGCTACGAAATTTATCTAAATTACATTCTAATGAGGCGGCTATAAACACTTCCAAAGCAGCAGGTGATGAGATATTCACTGCTACGACAGAGCATCCCTTCGTTAGCAGTAATTTCAGCGAATGTGCAGAAACAAAAAATGCAAAGAGTAGCACCTTGAAGTTGTAGTCCTTTAAGAAAATGCTATTACTGACATCTGGAGATTATGCGACACCGATGTCTGTGCTTCTAAGCAAGAGCTCTGCTTAACAGCTGCCTGGAGAATTAACTCACTATCCTGCAGTTCTGCAGTGCCACATTTCTGGCTTTAACAGTGCTTGCACTTGTTGCCATTTTTGCTCCTATAATATGCACCCTGCTTGCCCAAGGGAAGCTTACCTTTCCCCCTTAATGTGAAAGACATAATTGAGTGGCAGTGTAGCTCCCAGCGTACACAGCAGGAGGAGGAAATAATATGAAGGCTAATTCAGAAGTCAAAAATCAAACGGATGGATTTAGGGGTCAAAAGGGCAACTGAGTGCAATTATTTAGTGGTGCTGATTAACAGCCAGGTTCGCTGGGGAATTGCAGAAGACTGGTCAATAACATCAGTAACATATGATTAAAAACTCAACTCAAACCAGTGGAAGTCACACGCACTTGTCATGAGCAGGGAGAAGATTTTAAGTTAACTGCTACTGCCACTTGTGAGCTGAGCTGGAGCTTGGAATATGGATGGCCTACTCCTTGACTTGGGCTTGATTGAGGATTTCAAAGTCAAGAAACTTCAAAGCCTTGGCTGGGGAACGTTTAAACGAGCCACAGCCAGCTTTGAATCCGAAAGGAAGCGGGACTAACTACTTACAGTAAACTCTCCCACAGCTTGAAAAGAATGAGCGGGCTAACACTAGTGTAAATAAACACCACAGGGTTAAATCTGTGAAAGGAGGAATTTGGGTGACATGCTGGTGCAAAACTGTAGGAGGCAGCCAAAGTTTGGCAGCGCTCATCTGTAATGCAGACTGTGGACCTGCATTTTCACTGAATTCAAATAGATGGATTCAAAGCAATCACTGGTGCTGTGTTCACCTCAGAGACCTGATGAGATAGATTTTTGTTGCACATGAATGTTAACAATGTCTCCTGAAATGTACTCTTACGCCCAGCCTTTTTGCACAGTAGAGTGACACAAAGGCCAAATGTGCTGTGAGGCCACAGAAATACATCCCCGTTTTTTTCTATGTGAAACATCACAACATCCACCTACAGCACTGCACTTAAACTTCACCGACTCTTCTGCTAAGGTGTTTGTTTCTTTCTGAGTGCAGCACAATTCAATTTATTTGACAAAAATCAAATCACGGCAACACCCATGCACCCTTGGAATGAGTTTAAAGTATGGGCAAATACGTGCACAAAGTTACCTCTAGTCAAGTTATCTCTAACAGTCTACAGGCCAAATACATGAGCCTGAATCGTTACTAAGAATTCAGCAAATTGAGTATCTGCAAATTGAATATTAACAAGTACTGGTTTCACTGCTTAATTCTGCTAATTTAGTGGTCTACCACCTTGATAATACATCCATCCATTTACTGCTTCTCATCCACGTCCAGGTCAAGGGAGCAGCCTAAGTAGGGAAGCCCAGAACTTCCTCTCACTAGCCACCTCTACCACATCATCCGGGGGAACCCCGAGATGTTCCCAGGCCAGCCAAGAGATAAAATCTTGGGTCTACCCCAGCACTTCCTCCCAGTAAGACATCCATGAGTCATCAGGTGCTGAAACTACTTTAGCTGGCTCCTTTCGCCTTAAAAATCCACTTTAATAAACATTTAACTTTTCAAGAAAAGTTGTTGAATTGATGTAGAATACAAAATTGGTGTGTTGAGATACACTGAAATGTAGTACCATGGAGCTCTGTGAACGTATACTAGACGTGTCCAACAAATATGAGAGTTGACAGGCTCCTCTCTGACACCAGGACATGCTAATCATTTATTGGCATACAAAATGCTTACTTTCTAAAGTTTTGGAGGCTGCAAGGTTTGCTTTATTTCGACCCCTCCACCTGTCAGTTTAATTTGCTCTGCGTCAGAAATTTAAGGTGTTATTATACCATCCCACAGTACATAAATGTCCTGACACGGCTGTATGAGTGCAGATCAACCGTCTCCACTAAAGACACACCTAGTATAAGTTAGTCATAGGTTCATTAGTAAACAAATACAAGTTAGAAAAACAATTTCTCTTTAGAAAAGGATTCTAACACAAAAGACACACACATGTGCTCAATACAAACTCATGATAAAAGTTTTTAGGCCAGCTGAATGATGCTGACTCCTTTAGGCCTTTAGTGATGGAATTAGCTCCAGCTTGTGCCTTTCTCTGTTGTTTTTCACCCTGATTCAGCAGTCCCAGTCTTTACTCATGGCCTCTGAAAAAGCTCAGTGGCCACAGGGAATGCCAGCTCATCGACTATTATAATGACGGCCCTCCCTATTGGTCTCCTTCTCTCTCTGCCCTTCTCACCAGCACACTATTCCAATTGTCCCTCTCTTTCTCTCTCTCTCTCTTTTTGATCTGTCTTTCAGCCCTTCTTGCAGAATAAAGGCTGTGTATGATGCAATATTTATGGCAGTGAAAGTTCACAGTCAACAAAATTGCCCATTCCCAAGGCAAGAGTGACCGGATTAATGATTTTATTGTGTAGCAAACTGCAAACAAATGTATTATAATAAATGGTGCATGTTGTATGAGACATCTGTGTTCAGACGAGAACAGCTTTAGCAGTAAATCACAATGTTTTAGTCAAATTAGTTGCAGGTTGTGACTCACCGTACTCCACAAACACAGAAGTGAAAAAACACAAAATCGGGGCAGTGCACTGAAATTGTTGGTGATGACCTTATTAGGGACTAACCTTGAGTTTGTCAAAACGTTCAGTGAGGGAGGACACCTGGTGCTCTCTGTGGCGTCCCACGAGCTTGCAGAGGGCACAAATGAGCTGGTCATCCACCAAGCAGTACATGTTGACCTTCTCGTTCTCATGCTCCAGGCAGGTCAAGCCACGGATGTGGGTGTCTGGCACTGGCTCCACCAAGCGGTGGCTGGTGAAGGGCTTCTTGTTGGGGTGTGTTGCACGCAGGCAGCGGTCACAGTACGATACCTCACATGTGACGCAAGTCTTGACGGCCTCGCGTGGCGGATCCTGCTCACAGAACTGGCAGCTGATCCGCGGATCCATTTTAGCAACAACAGCTGGGCTGTGGTTAGCGTTGGTGTGGTTGATGTGATTGGTGTGGTTGGCGTGCTGGTGGGAGTGGCTGGAAGTGGCTGGGCTGCTACGAGCGCTGCCTCCACTTGTGCCACCGCCGCCGCCAATCGTTCCAGCTATTGTACCGCTAATGGTGGCGGTGTAGGGTCGCTGCGGCTGCAGGCGACGGCTCTCTGTGGGAGAATTGGGGCCGCTAAGGGAGGCCTTTTGAAAGCGGTCAATGATGTTCTGCAACGTCACATTGCGCTTAAGGCCCTCCAGGCCGCGGTGATTCAGCGTGATGACGTAACGACAGGTGGGACACTGAAAGGCAGAAATGGATTCGAGGGGCTTGCTGGTGGAGCAGTGAGACACCAGGATGCGGTGAGCACAGTTAAAGCACAGACTGTGGGCACAAGGCAAGAGCAGAGGATCTTCAAACAACTCCAGGCAGATCGGGCAGGTCAGCTCAGACTCCAGTGTTTCCATCTTCAGTTAAACCAATCTAAAGGTGACATCAAATCCCACGGAAGCTGGCCAATTACCTATGTGGAGAATAAATGAAGATATTATCAGTTAAAAAGGCCTCTAATTAGGAATTATATTTCTTCTTGAGCAAGTGAAGGCAAGATAATTTCACTTCTAAAGCACAGACAATTAAAGCATTTTTTTTAATTTAACAGGTCATAAAGAAATACACACTAGAACACATTCACCCATTTACCCTGAGCTAGCTGTGAGTGGCTTCATGTAAGTTTGACTGAACTGGACAGATTTAGCAAAAACATCACTATTACACACATTTCCATGTGCTGGTAAATATGACCTCTCCTTGCACAACAACTCATTTCCCTCAGTGGAACCTTTGATGCGATTCCTCTCGCAGAGCTATATAAAAAGAGAGAATACAGGCAGAGGCTGACCGAATCAAAAGAACAGGTTAAAATTAATGGAGTGAACAGCAGAGAAAAGGAGAGACAGATGTCCAGCAGCAGAGGACAGAGAAACTTGTAGAAGGACTTTAACACCTTGACACTTTGTAGCTTTTATAGTAAGATCAGCTTGACTTATCAAGCAACAACTTCAAGGAAATTTTAACTTTTAGCGCATGATCGAAGCAGCAAACGGTGAAAACAGCTAAGCAAGAAAATTGATTTCAGATCCTCCTCCTTGTTCTCCAAGCACTTCAAATCTCAGCACCTTGCGGCCTGCCTATCAAGCTGTCTCCCCTGGGTGGCCTTAAAATCACTGACATGAGAAATCACTAATAACCGCCATCCCTCTCTTCCCCCATGGCTCTCTGTCCTTAAAAAGAAACAAGGCAGGCAGCGTGAAACTGCAGCATTAAACCATGCAACCTCAGGAAGCCCACAGTGACAATTTCACTGAGCAAGGTTGTTCCTAATAGACTGCCCTCGTCTCCCCCTGTGGTGTTCTGCAGGTTGTAACTAATTATGATGCTCTAAAACACGCTATGAAGAAAGGTCAGGAATCACAAGGGAGACCAAGTAAGATCTAGACAGATCTACCTTAGTCTTCCTCCAACATTGCAAAAAAAAAAAGTGAGAATGTGTTGTGAATGAAACTCATGAGCACGAGTGTTGACAATAAGCGCTTATCAGTAGTTTCATTGAATAACGGAGCATTCCGCCTGCTGTTTTTCCTAGAATTCCAGGCTTAATAACTATCACTTGACAAACGTGACTTTAAGCACAGCCTGCCAAACAGCCTTTTTGAAGCACTGACGGCTCTTTGTCGATTCAAACAATGTTATTTGAAACATGGGGGAATATTTTTAAAGCCTCGTAGATGGTTTGGCACAGTGTAAACTGCAAAAGCTTTACAAAGTATTACACGTCCCATTTGACAAATAAAAGTAGGAGTTCCTCACGTGAGAGATACTAAACCAAGCCGACTGTATTGAAACAATTACATGAATGTAAATAAGTTGTTGATGCAAGTTCATGTTCTAAAAGCATGCATTGTGATAAGTGCATTTGTTATGAATGCAACCAGTTAAGCTTGAATGCAGAGGGAAAATAAAGTTCACAGCTTCCTGTCAAAGCATGTTGAATCGAGGAGTGACCTGTGGCCACCCCGGCCCACATGTAACAACATCAATGTGCAAAGATTCTGTTCTAACTTGGTAGTGTTCAATTAATATAATTTCTACAGAATTGTAAAATTATGAACCATGCCTAATCTCTGGAAATGGTAAAATAGAAAAGCTGAAGATGAGCCAAAAAAACAAAAACAAAACAAACTGAAAAAGGGAGCTCAAAGGCTTAAACTCGTTTGCACTCCCGAAAGTCTCCACCTCTTCTGCGGCACCAGAAACAATGCCCCAACACTGAGCTGCGTTGAAAGCAAACATGATTTAAGCAGTTGTTGCAGTGCCTGGGAAAGGCACTCAGATGAAGAAAGCAGTTATATGCATGCAGCTGCTTTGTTACAAAATTCATTATCTGGAAAAGAAATAAATAACTACCCTCAGCCAATCATGCAGATATTATGCTGATAAAAGGCAAAGGGCATTGTGCTTGTGTGCGAATAAGTTGAGCGTGTATGGGAAAATACATTTCAGGTATGAGTCTGTGAGTATGCTGTAGCTACACGTGTACATGCACCTAATATCCTCCTGCAATATTTCACCTTGGCTGTTATTTATCAGGTACTGTATGAGGTTGTTATCGCATCGCCCAGCCGTATCTGGTATAAAGAAAAAGCATGTTTAGCAGCGAGGCACCACTGAGTGCACCAACATAATGTTTGGCTTTGTCATGCCAACAGCAGAACAAATTTATCTCCAGCGTATCAGGTTGATAACAAAAAAGGTAGATTACTGGAAATATCTAGAGAAATGGGATGTAAGGAGAAGGTTATGCAGTGAGGCAAGGACAATTTCCAACTTCCAGAACCTGTTGATGGCAGTGAAGGTTGCTGGCCCCAAGTCTCAAATGACAAATGGGACATAAGTCTTTAGCTTTGACGCTATATATAACAGCCAGTTACAAATCACAGCTGACCTTTTTATTTATGATTTGATAGAAATATTAAATATACAAGTTTTACTGCTTTCTACTAGTAATCTTAATTCAGAATAGTTGTAAATAAATTTAAAAGCAGATTAGTTCTGAGAACAGACACGGGGTAAGCAACAGATCAGCTGCACTGACTGTTTCAGTGGTATAAATCAACATCAGGAAACATCAGGGTGCAAACATTCATTAAGTGGCTCTGCACAGACATGCACAGATGATCAGTCACAGCAGATCATCTGCCTCCATCTCGCCATGTACCTAGCATGCACTTCTGTCACACTGTCCTCCTTCACTACACCTCAAACCTCCTCTGAGATCTTTCTCTTTTCCTCCTGGCTGACAGCTCCATATTCTGCATCTTCTTCATCCAGTGTATCCACTATCCCTCCTCTGCACATGTCCAAACCCTCTCAGCCTTACCTCTGTACTTTGTCTCCAAACTGCTCAACCTGAGCTGTCACACTCATTTCTAATCTTGTCCCTCCTGCTTACCCCCAGTGAAATTCTTAACACCTTCTACTCGGCCCGCTCAAATTTTGCCTCCTGTCTTATCAGTATTATCATTAGTAGTAGTATATAATCAATCAGGATAGCTGTTACTGCATTTCATCCTTTTTCATCAGTAGTATTTGACAAATTAAACTAAGGAGAAGTCACACAACAGGCACGGTTCCTTTCTCACTGAAATAAACTACAAGTCACTCTGCAAAGATGCTTTAGGAATGTAAATCTGTCAAGAGAGCTGTATAATAACTAACAAAAGAAAATTGGTTTTCAGATACTAAATCAATACTAACAGCAAATCGGATTAGATACTCATTTGCAACAGTATTGACACCAACAGTGTTGCCTTCGCCTCCTCCAGATGATACACAGTTTCACACTTCACCACTGCAGACAAGCAGGCACGCGGTCCCTCCTCTCACTAGCAGCTCAAGTAGTAATAAAATGATAACGATAATGTGGGAGCAGCAAACGTTATCAGTCTTGCCTGTCGGTAACATTAATAGATGGTTTTCATTTAACCGGACAAACATTTGTATGTATCTAAGAAGTGCTATGCTCTCTTAAAATCCCAGTCTAAAGCTGAGAAAAGTCTACCAGCAACTAGAGAGAAACAGAGGCACTTGCTAAATCTGATTTGATCAGCAACAAAATCTACTGCCGAGTCACCAGACTCAGTCAGACAGCATTATCTAATTTTTACTTTAAAAAAGCCTCTTAATTCTTTTTATTCTTTTCCCCTTTTTTTGGTATAAAAATATTGCGTATTGCACATGTTCCTGGGCATCAGTTTCGACTTTGAAATTCTAGCACCGTGACATCCATAAAACAGAGTCTGAAACCTCAATTATTGAGCACATCAGATCGCATATGAGTGCATGACCATTAAACTGCGTATTTTATCAACATTTAATTCAACTGTTGACTGAATCAGCAGTGTCACTTTATTCCCTGGGACAGAGCTCAGCAGTGTTCCTTATGCTGATGCTAATGTGACTGTGTTTAACGGAGCATGGTGTTATAATTAACACCAAGCTTTAACACACCATCAACAGCCCCATTAAGCTTTAGCTATGTCACTCTGGGGAAACAATGCTGGCTATGATGGGAGTCACTAAGGGACTCAATTCCAAGCCTCATGGTAAATGCGGCTGCTCTGCAGACAGGCTGGCATACACACACACACACACACACACACACACACACACACACACACACACACACACACACACACACACACACACACACACCATATAGAAACACACACACACAACACACACACTCAACACACACACACACACAACAAACATCCACAAAATCATAAGCACACACAGCCAGAGCTCCACATTTACAAGCACAAACTCTCTCTGTCTCGTTGTCTCTCTTCATCTGCCATTCTTGTTAAGGTGAAGTGTCCCATCTGGAAGGAGAACAGCTTGAGCTAGTGCTTCAACAAAAACACTCATATCACAGGCATACACGCACAGTACCGCACAAACCCAAATAAGCACATGTGCACAAAGGCACAAACCTGTTAGGCACTTATCCTGATCTACTGCAGTGCGTGTTGTAGCAAAATCTTTTAGTCTTGCTCAGAGCTTTTATTAATGAAGTGAACGAAAAAGAGAAAAAAGAAAAAATGGACGCAACTGATGACTCATTAATCTGCCTAGAGAGATCATTTGATTTAGTATGTGTTTAAAGGCAGACCGAATTTTTCATCTACATATACGTAAAACCTGTTCCCACGCATTCAGATCCAGCGTTCATGTGGGAGAAGACATAACCTGAAAGAAATGCCCCAAAATAGCAACCACTGACATCACGCTCGCTTTATGTCGCGTCATAATCTGACACTAAAACAACAAAGGAGGCTGTTTATTTAAAAGCGCAGGTTTCACACATCAGTATGGAGAGATGACACTTGTGGAACAAAGATGATTATCCTTGTACAAACAATTTACTGGTAAAAACTAAATTGCTCCCCCGTGAACTGTAGCAGCACAGCTGCAGAGCCAAAACGGGAGCTTAATGGACACTTGATGATGATGGAACGAAGGGGTAATAGATAAAAACAATCACCACACGTAGACCTTTCCCCTAAGGGCAAAAATGCATATCCACTGCAGCGCTTATAAAGACACAAAGGAAAGGCGCGAGCGAGACAGATGGTAGACATCTATCAAACACTTTCTTTGAGAATGAGAGACAGATGTGGACACCACAGACGAGCGGTCGTTATTATGTTTATAACGACGCTACTTTCTGGTGTCATTCAAATCTAGCAGAGCGTCACCTCCTTGCAAATATGGAGAGAAAACATGCCAATGACAGATGCAATCAAACATATATTATATATATATACAGGGAGTGCAGAATTATTAGGCAAATGAGTATTTTGTCCACATCATCCTCTTCATGCATGTTGTCTTACTCCAAGCTGTATAGGCTCGAAAGCCTACTACCAATTAAGCATATTAGGTGATGTGCATCTCTGTAATGAGAAGGGGTGTGGTCTAATGACATCAACACCCTATATCAGGTGTGCATAATTATTAGGCAACGTCCTTTCCTTTGGCAAAATGGGTCAAAAGAAGGACTTGACAGGCTCAGAAAAGTCAAAAATAGTGAGATATCTTGCAGAGGGATGCAGCAGTCTCAAAATTGCAAAGCTTCTGAAGCGTGATCATCGAACAATCAAGCGTTTCATTCAAAATAGTCAACAGGGTCGCAAGAAGCGTGTGGAAAAACCAAGGCGCAAAATAACTGCCCATGAACTGAGAAAAGTCAAGCGTGCAGCTGCCAAGATGCCACTTGCCACCAGTTTGGCCATATTTCAGAGCTGCAACATCACTGGAGTGCCCAAAAGCACAAGGTGTGCAATACTCAGAGACATGGCCAAGGTAAGAAAGGCTGAAAGACGACCACCACTGAACAAGACACACAAGCTGAAACGTCAAGACTGGGCCAAGAAATATCTCAAGACTGGTTTTTCTAAGGTTTTATGGACTGATGAAATGAGAGTGAGTCTTGATGGGAGTCAAGCTCAACTCCCAGTCCTACTGCCAGTTTCTGGAAGACACCTTCTTCAAGCAGTGGTACAGGAAGAAGTCTGCATCCTTCAAGAAAAACATGATTTTCATGCAGGACAATGCTCCATCACACGCGTCCAAGTACTCCACAGCGTGGCTGGCAAGAAAGGGTATAAAAGAAGAAAAACTAATGACATGGCCTCCTTGTTCACCTGATCTGAACCCCATTGAGAACCTGTGGTCCATCATCAAATGTGAGATTTACAAGGAGGGAAAACAGTACACCTCTCTGAACAGTGTCTGGGAGGCTGTGGTTGCTGCTGCACGCAATGTTGATGGTGAACAGATCAAAACACTGACAGAATCCATGGATGGCAGGCTTTTGAGTGTCCTTGCAAAGAAAGGTGGCTATATTGGTCGCTGATTTGTTTTTGTTTTGTTTTTGAATGTCAGAAATGTATATTTGTGAATGTGGAGATGTTATATTGGTTTCACTGGTAAAAATAAATAATTGAAATGGGTATATATTTGTTTTTTGTTAAGTTGCCTAATAATTATGCACAGTAATAGTCACCTGCACACACAGATATCCCCCTAAAATAGCTAAAACTAAAAACAAACTAAAAACTACTTCCAAAAACATTCAGCTTTGATATTAATGAGTTTTTTGGGTTCATTGAGAACATGGTTGTTGTTCAATAATAAAATTATTCCTCAAAAATACAACTTGCCTAATAATTCTGCACTCCCTGTATATATATATATATATATATATATAAATAAATATATATATATAAATCATAATAAGATGCTCTTCTAGCGCTCGGTTCCTACTCCAGTGCAAGCTGCTTTCACTGATGCAACTGACACACTGTGACAATCTGCAGTGAATCGCCACTTTTCATTGTCAGATTGACAGTGTTTACAAAACCCGCACACCCCCACACAATCCCCCACCTGCACTCCCGCTACTCTCTGTACTATAAGTGTCCCTTGAATCTATCTATCACCAGAGGCTGTTGATCACAGGCTTATCGCAGCAAAAGGAAGCGGAGCAGAAAAATCACATGGTTGAGGTTTGAGGCTCCAGAGAGCAAGACAGCAGTAAACAACAACACCAGGGGTTCAGCGGTCTTCCTTTTGGAAGGGCTTTAGAAAACACACCGTGAGACACTGGCATGTTTATCCCCGTGGGATGCTGGAGAAAAAAAAAAGAAAAAAAGAAAGCCACAACATGTGCATGGCAACAATGCTGTCACATCACACAAAACGTTCCTAATGATTAGAAATGGTTCTCAAAACCCTTTTGCTAATCGCTTATACTGCTTGGAAAAAGAGTAGGAGGGAGAAAAGTTCAAGCTCACTGCAAAGTGGAGGAGGGTGAATAGTTTGATAAGTTACCCATTTGAATTGCATTAGAAGGCTTAGAGTTATATATTATTGTGTGTGGCTGCTTTGACAGACAGGTGGGTGCCTTCGACGCGGCATTCTCGGCATCAGCTCGGCTAATTTGACTCAATGACCTGGACCTTTCACCTGTGTTTGTGGTATTAGTGCCTTTTATGGCATTTTAATGCAGCTAGATGATAAATAATATGTTTTTGTCTGTGATTCAGTCCATCCAAGAAAATTATACTTTAGTTTTGGAAGGAAAATGAAGCAGGAAAATAGCTTAAACGTGGCACAACAAGGTGGAAGCTTGATCTCTCTCTCTCTCTCTGGCTCTGCATAGTGCCTTTCTCACGTCAACAAGGACATTTCATTCATGACTTTTACGGCGTAACCAAATGTCACGCCTGGAGCCAACACGCGTGTTTTTACAGAGAATGACTGGCCTGTTTGTGCGGTGCTAAATCACAAAGCCCCACACACTTTGGCGAGGCTGCACAAATCAGCAGGACGGAAAACAGCAACCCAACATAACACGGCTGTATGACTGCTTTCATTAGTCGCAGTGTTAGCAAACACAACTCTCAGGCCCTTCCCATGGCATTTACCATAATCACCTCAGCTAAGCATTTAAACCAAAAAGAAACAGGACTTTGTTTGAGTAGATTCAGTGGAATTCAGTTGCATTAGTGGACTGAAATCCTGACATTTTAGTGGGCAATTAATTTTAACAGGGTTAAAAAATACCCCACGCATAAGACACATGTCACGACCGGTTACTGATGACTTGTGCCAGAAATCAAGAGACTTATTCATTATTTTAGAAAAAGGAAATACGGCAGCTCCAAATGTAAGAGCCCTCAAGTTGACCTGAACACACCAAAACTGTACATATGATTATATAAGTGGGATCAAGCAACACATGCCATGTGCTTCTGTGAGCTTCTTCTTGGGATAATAATAAATGTTTAGACCATCAAGTCCAGCCTTCATTTTTATCATGTTTTCATCCCTTCTTCTTCTGACTCTCACTCTTCCGCCCACCTCCACAGGCTCAGTTTTTCCTCTCTCTTCCTCCCTTTCATTCCTGCTTTTTCCTCTCTGCAGCAGACCTCAGGAGCAGGCCGGTTTCATCAAACATGTGATTCCTATTCATAGAATGTAAACAGTAATCCAGCCAAGCTGGTGTTTCCATTTCACATTCAGTACAGTTGAGCAGACGGACTTAAACTTAACCCCCTCACTGCTACAGCTGAGACAGCAACGACTCCAGAACAAAATAAATCTACGTCACTTCTCCGTGGGTCTATCCATCCCGACTGGTAAACGTTTTCAGCAAGGAGCCTACATCCACAAAGTGAATACTACACAGCAATTATTTTAATCTCAAAATTTGGCTCAAATGCAAAACCAATATTTTTTATTTGAATCACTTTTTAATTGCTTATCAAGCACCTGACAGGCCTCAAATTCAGCCAGCACAGGGCACCAGTAAGGGCAGTAGCTCACTGCCAGTTAACTTTTCCCATTCCCAGTTTACCAATGTTAGTCCTTTGTTTGAGGAAAATATGCCTGGGACTCAGAGAAAAGGTTATCACAGTTCACCTCACTAACCCTCAGCGGATCTTGTGGAAACTCATTATTAATACTTTATGGAATAAGTCATAATAGTGCCAGCATTTCAGCATAAATTAAGCCGGTAGCATTGAAAAACGGTGTTTAGCTTAGTTATTAATGTGCTTAATGGCATCCAAATTAAGTTGCAGACATTGGTATAATTTGTCATTAGTAACAGCATATACTAATAGCATGTACTGCAGATATAGAACATTTGTCAACACAGCATGTCTTTGTGTGTAGAAGAGGAAGAAATAGGGCTAAAAGGTGAAAATGCGGTATGCTTTTTAATGCAATTTAACTGTTATTTTTCATTTCCTGTTCTTATACACTTTTATCAAACTATTTTATTACCTTTCTTTAGGATTTGTCATTTGCTCACCTACCTGTAGGACAGGGGAATCGGTAGAGCCTAAAACACGCATCGTTAGATTGTAATGTATGGGGTACTTTGACGGACTAGAATAGTCCCATAATGTTAGGAATAAGACACAGGGATACCACAGCCAAATGTTCTTTGCTGGTGTTGTCACAGTCGGGGAATTTGTCATAGTGCTACTGAAGAAGCTAAAACAAGCTTGCATTTTAATCCAAAACATAATCTTTTCCTAAATCCAATCGGTAAGTTTTTTGACCTAAGCCTAACCAGACACGAGTCCTAGATGGGACACAAACACTTGTATTCTGGAATAAAGTCCATTAGTTTAGGCCACTACTACACCATCTGTCTCCTAACGTTGTGTACTTTGTCAATCAGATGCTACACTGAAGTGTCAGTGTTTGACTAGTGTTTGTTTTATCCATATGTTAAAATGCTGGTTAATGCTGACTGGCCTGGGTGCACATGTTTCAGCAGCACTCATTTTCATTACCATATTTGTTTTGCTGTCAGCGGTGCTGATGAGGGCCCTATTGTGTGAAGGACATTTACTGATGCAAGACACTGAAAATAAAACAAACAATCAACTCTTGTTAAGTCCAAGCCTGAGCCAGACCTGCTAATTGGTTTAATGTATTTATACATGAAAGCAGACTGAAATGAGATTTTCACAGAGTTGTGACAGTGAATAGAGCACACCTCCTATCCTTAACTCTCTGCTTAATACTTCTGCCTGTTACAGCTTGGCAGCCTGTGGGTAATAAAGTTAATAGTGTCAGACGTCGTCTCATCAGCTCTCCGAGGCTCTTTTGCTGTGGTAGAGAGCCTTATCAGGCCTCAACACAACACTGGAGCAACCAGGCCCCTGCCTCTCTTCATGCTGCTTCCATTATTCATGTGCATTTGCCCAGGTGAGAACAAACCCAAGGATCAGAAGTTGGCAGAACAGCTTATTAGATATTTAGACGCAGCGGCATGTGGTGAGAGCAAAGACGAAATAGAGAGAGAGAACAGAGATACCACTAACAGTCAACAAAAGCAGAAATATAATAAGTAAGCAGGGTTCAATCCACTCGCAAGTGTTTATGTTGTTAACGACTGACCTTGACAATCAGGCTCATGAGGTAAGAAGCTGGTCTGTCTTATCCTCACCGTGTTATTTAGTTTCAGTACCCTCTTCTCCCTACCTTACTTTAAAAAAAACAAAAGTTTTAAATTCTGAAATATACTTTCTTCTCATTTTCAAAGCCAGTTCCCTGGAAACACTGCAAAGGGTTCGGTTTTATCTTTTAGGACTTACCAGCAATCCACAATAATGAATATCTTGGAGTGAAACAATGCCCCATACATGCATTCGTGAAACGAAAATGACGCAAAACGAGTGAATGATTCATAGGCACACAATGCAGAATCCAAGGAAATCTATTGTTCTTCCAAGTTTGTCTGCTGGAAAGCAAACAAACTTGCCTCCGCTGACACTTGACACCAATTCTTCTTCAATTTTTCTATATTTTTATTTGACTCTGTGCGTGTGTATATATGTGCGCAACAGCACAGTGCCAAGTTAATGGCTAACCTTTTACTGGAATTTTCTATAAATATGGTAATTTACTTCACACCGTGTGAAAAAGCAATCTACGCACCACATAAGCGACACTCTGAGTTTGTGAAAAGAGGATCTTTTATGCTGGAAATTGCATTCTTGGCCCCTGTATACCTATATGAGACTGGAAAAACTGTCAAGAAAACAATAGGCCTCTGTATGAAGATTGACGATATATTTGTGAAAAGTTTTCCCATTGTGAAAACAGCTGACAGCTTAAAGCGCATGCTATTTGTGCTCTAAATGAGAAGGATAAGTGATCCGTAAGGTGCCGGCCACTTTATCAACATCTTGTCAAGCTATACCAGTAAATGATGTTATCCGTGCTGGTGTTATTGATTCTAGTAGTCAGATACCCAGGTCAATAAGTCCTGACAGCTTATATGACAGCTTTTGTTCTTAAGAAATCTCTCTAAGGGGAAAAAAATAATACTAATACGCTGTCCTATTGAACTACAATGGATTTGACTACTTGAAAATCACAGTTGGAGCTGCTCTCCTCTTCAAAGTAGTAATTTTGCAAGATAAAAACCAACATTTTTCAGGAGGAGAATAAACTATACCCTTGCAGCTACAGCTACAGATTCTGGCAGTGTGTCATGATAAGACTGAGATAAAGAAACACAAAGCTCCAAACACAAAATGCCTTTCTGGTGAATGTGTGTGTCCTTGTGGTTATGTGTTGCCACATGTGCATGCAGTTTCCTAAATCTGCTGAGACCAGCAGCTGGTGTTCGGTCTTTCAGGCTGTTTGTGGAGCCTGCAAACAGAAGGAAATACATTTATACGCCTGATTCAAAAGGCAGTACAGATTGAAGACCTGTTGGAGTTATCTCAGCTGAAACATCTGTAACCCCATCACTTACAGACAGAGCAACTAACCTTTTTTTAAGGATCACTCTTTCTTTCTTTCTTTCTTTCTTTCTTCCTTCCTCCGGTCTCAGTTAGGTGGATGGAAAAAACAGTGTGAAATGGCAAATAGAAAGAAATGCCACCTTTAATGCGACACTGCACGCTGCACTTTGGAGGGCCCTGTTTTCCCAGATGTGCATAAGCTGCATTTATCTAAATGCAAACGGGAAGTTTTTCATGACAGTTAAACTGAATTACAGTGAGAACAGACTGCGTGAGTCACTTTAGTTCAAAGTCCGTACATTCCCCCAAAACATAATGCATCCTGGAGGGCCATTTGCCAGTTCTACTGTAGTAGATGGTCTCATTAATAAACCAGGAGGTGTCTGTAAAGTGTTACTAGGATGTTCAGTTATTCATGGTTGCTGGGTGTGAGGGAGAAAGAAATATGAACTACAGAAGTGAACCAAAAAATATGAAAAAGAAAAAAAAAAAACACCCCACAGTGAGGTCAAAAGAAATCAGAACAAAAATAAATCACTCACTCAGAATGAAAACAAAAAGAGCAATAAAGACGGAGAATGGAGAAGGGAGGAGAGGTGGGAGACCTTGCCATGACTGTGACCCCAGGGAGGGGGTTCCTGTCCTCTATCACGCTCTACAAAGTCAGAAGCTTCTATTTATACAGCACTGTAATGTTTGGCATTTCCTTCGAGGGGGAGGTGAATATGAGCCATTGTTTTCCTTGGCTGCCATTCGATTGGCTCAGCATGCTCCATGCATTGAAATGTCAGCAGCTTATAGCTCTATTTGTTTGATTAGCTCTATTTATCACTGATAAGTGATCATTTGTTCATTCTCAAGATGGGAAATCTTATTATTGTTAAGGGTGAAAAGACATGCTGATTGATAGCACAATGAATGAGCCCTGACAGCCGCTTGATAAATTTAGTTTCCTTAATCTCTTGTGAAATATTTATGGGAAGTGTTGTAGGCTGCCAATGTGTATATCACAGCACAACTGTCAAAAGACAGATCTGAGCTCGCTGATTGCAGGAGTACCAACAATGATGTTGCAATGATATGCAACATATAATCATTGCAAACTCACTCGCAGTGCAGAGTAGTCACTCTCAAACTTAAGCAGTCAACTTTGCTCGCAAGAAGGGAAATACTAACACTGGGATTCCGACCTGATCTCACAGAAAGAAAACGGATGTTCAGGAATGTGTGACAGCACTCAAATCTCACATTTACCTCCACCTTACCCTTCCTGGTTTTTAATGAAACCTTAATAAAACTCCTGGCGAGACTAATGGCTCACTAACTATGTAGCCCGACTGATTTATCACTGGTCCGATATTAACGGCCGCCATTAGCTATTTTGTAAGTATCTGCATTTATAATGACAGATAAAAGAAAACGTTAAAAAAAGACATGGAAAAAACACCCTTCAATCTTGCTATGGGTGTTGACATTCAACAGTTTTTCTAACACAGGGCAACCTGCAACTTCCTCGTTGCTCCTGGAATGCTACAAACAGCGCAATCTGAGCATCCTGGCAGAGCGTAAACAAGGAAATAAATACTGACACGTAAGGAATGCTTTGTGTTTCTCAAAGAAAAAAAAAAAGAAGAAGATATGCTGGCTGATACATCAGATTTTTATACTGCCAAATATAGTAATGGTCTTAAAAATTCTACATTGATCAGGCTCTAATACTGTGCAGATTTTGCAAAAATGAGATCTTAAATAGCTTTATTATAAAAATACAAACACATCTGCTATGCCAGAACACATTTAAAAACATTAGGTCAGACTCTAAAAAAAGTCTGTAATACTATCAATTAGAATAAATAGAAATGAGCCTCGTCTTTCCTGTTGGTTGGACTTGCCTGAGCTAAGATGGAGTTAATGCTCTAAAGCATTCCGAGTAACTAGTTTGTGAAAACAAAACAACATTCCCTCCTCAGTGTGGCCCCACGAGCAGAGCTGACACAGATCAATAGGTATTTTGTTAAACAATAGCTTTGCCGGCATTTTAAAAAAAGCCAGTCCCCAGGGCACTGCAAAACCACACAAAATAATTGGGAAAGTTAACAATAGCCACTGCTATACCAACACGGAACTGAACCTATGGCCAGGACACTTAAAAATCAGTCAAATAAAATTCCCACTTATAATTATGCTGGCTGTAGATAAAATGTTCAGCTGCAGTGAAGTAACTAGCAGTTTGTAAATAAACCCTTCCCTGCAAACAGTGACAGATAATCTCTTGCAGAGGTTCTAAAGAGCATCAATCATTCCTAAAGAAGTCGTTTAAGTAGGAGGGTGTTCCTTAAAAGCACCTGCTGGGCAGATCACTGTGTATGATAGAATTATGTACGTGTCTATATGTGAGTGCATGAGTCAGTCGTGTTTTTTCCTCCCTCCTCTAACCCCCTTAACTTTTTGTCTTTGCTCTTTGATCTGTACAGCTACGAACCCTCCCCAGAAACCCCCAAATAACCTCGCGGCTCAAAAATCTTTTTTCACGCCTCCTCCTGTTTACACCTACCTTCTTGATCTTTCTCTTTATAGTTATTCCCTCTCTCCGCCTGCATTTCCATTTCCAATCCCTCTATTTTTATCACAGCTACATCCGGGCTTGTGCTGCAGAGATTATAGTGTTCATTATTGCAAGCAACACACCTGAGTTAAATGGCCACGAAGTGAAGAGCGCAAGGATTTGTGTTACAAGTTTCCAGAACAATTGAAACAGTTTGAAACAACTTCCAATGCAATGGCACCTGAAACAGTTGCTGTAAAGTTAAGAAAAAAAAAATCAAAAGAAAACCAGAAGAACTTTCAAGAACTAGTATCTAGTAACAAATATCTTCCATAATCTACTATAACAGAAAAAAAGACCCAGAAAATCTTCAAAGCATTTTGTTCACATATGACTTTTAACTCCCCCCAGCTCATGTCATTCCCCGGGCAGAAGTCTACACCTTCACAATATCCATAGTTTCTGCCTCCAACAGGCAGGAGGTGTGGAACACTTTACCCAATAGACAGGCCTCTTGGGTGGACAGCATGACGTCAGAACTGGGCCCAGATTCTGGATCCTGGTGCCAGCAGGTGAGATCATAGGAAACATCTGTACCAACATAGGCAGCTGACTGTTAACTAGTGTGGATGAAAATTGGCCGCCTCCTCCTCAGCTGTTCTCAGCTGAGCTCTCCTTTTCCAGTTTTGATCTGGTGTTTCTTACACACAGATCAGGTCAACACGACAGGTCACAGTCCCACCCTTGTTTTGTTTAGTCTGCACCACCATGCAACTATATGTAATCTGTAATGTATAAATACAGCACTTGCTTATATCAGAATGTCATTAGTGTTAGTTGAAAAGGTTTGCATTCCTGTTAAGTGACACAGAGACAGAAAAAAATACAAGCATGGACATTGCCAACAGAAAGAGGAATATAAAGACGGGACTTGGCACTTCATGTTACGTACTGCATATAGAATTTGGCACAATACATGTTTACATGTGCGAGCAGCCAGAGGTTTAAGTTCTCTCACCACTCAAGACTTGTTTTGCCCATATTTTCAAGTTTAACTCAAAAGCTCGTAAGCTCAATCTGTTAGCTCTGAGATATTAGTCTGTAAATCATCCACTAAGGCTCGGTTATAGATGAAACGCTTGGAGGTTGGACAAGTCAGTAAAGTATGGGCTGGAGCTCACATAATGATAAGAATGGACAATATATTTGAACTGAAGCTCTGATGGGTTCTTGAATGCAAACTAATTAACGTCTATGATGCCTCCTGCCACAGCATATATACTGATGCTTGCCAGACCAGAGTTAACAAAATGAAGACAGTGGAGTGGAGCACTGAACAGCAGCACACAAGCACACAATTCAGCACTTTACAGAAGTGTGCCCAACACTTGTAGCCACAATTTTGTGATTATGTAACCTTCTATATAGTCATTTTTGTTTGTTTCAACAGCACAGTGCACTGTTTTAGATTACCAAGGCTTTTTTCCCCGCGCTAGCACTGCAATACAGAAGCTCCTCTGCCTGTGTTAAGATATAACGTTAACAAAACTATAGTAGAGCACCTAGATGGCGCCGCAGGACTTTCATGCTAGCATAAGAATAAAACGGCATTTTGGCCGGGAGAAGAAAGTTAAGCAATGGGGTGCCATGCATGAGTACTCTTTGCTGATCTACATGCAGAGCAAATATATCTGGGAGACAAGCTATGCCTCCCTTGGCAGGGACCTTCATTGCACTGAGTGCACTGAAGAGATCAAAGGAGTCTGGAGACAAAGACAGGAGGCAATCTGTCACACCATACATCCATCCATGCGATGTAGGTCTCAACTCCAAGATTTATTCCGCAGATCAATGCTATATCACACAAACTATTTTCTTTAATGAATGATCCGCAGTCAGACTTGGCAATCTTTTAGTCTCACTCGGTCCCTCTACTCTTTACAACTAATTACCACCACCTTCACATATGCATGGTTAATTTCAATCCCCATCGCCCTCACTGTAGCTACAACTACACAAGTGAGTAATTTTTCCACAAGATTTATCTGGCCTTTGACCAATATGAATAATGTGAAGAAACTGAACAGCTGTACAGTGGGAGAGAGGCAAAGAAAGGACTAGAAATTCTTTGCAGCACACGTCTTTTTTTTGTTATCATTTGATATACAACGATCAACAGCATGCTTCTCTTCTAAAACAATGGGCAGCAGGCCCTGCTAGTTCACCTGTTTTGACACTTTCCATTTAACATAGGTGCTTGTTGCAGATTCCTGTGGTTTTGTTAATGGCACCCTGAAGTGCATTTGATGCTGTGATTATGCTTACTTCAGTGCTACCAACCCATCACTTTTGCACCCATCACAAAAGCATATCCTCTAGGGTGTTATTACTAGTGCAAAATGAACACGCAAAAAGACCTTTAAAAAATTGTAAAGCAATAACTGAAATATATAGCAGGCTATTTAAACCTAAACCTTGTCTGCCTCTACATTAGCCCCAACATTTGTCAATACAAAACTGTTTTCTCAGCTCATTTACTGCGCATATGTGCAAAAACAACACAGCTGAAGGTAGAAACTCAGGAGCACACAGTTTATTAAGCGGGCCATGTCTGCTCGCTAAGATGATTCATTTGAACTGTTTTAGAGAATTAGAGGAATTGCTGTGTTCTAGATTTGTTGCAGAAAGCTGGAACGCTGAAGGGAACAAGAGAGCAGAGGGGATTTTAAAACATCCCAAGTTCAGATGCATGGCTTCACTCCGTATATCCCTCGACTGCACAAAGCTGGCCACCTCTGTGCAGACGCACAAAATGGTACAAGCTACCACTTACTGTCTGTCATGTAGTTCAGATGAAGTTATGTGCTTTAAGGTATATTACTGGCAGCTATACCAACTTCAGATTAACAGGTGGGCTAATTCAAAATCTGATCAAGGTGATCGGGGCTTGACATGCAACTGCTGCAATCTCGAAAATCAAAGGAGACCTAACAGGGCTCATTCTAAACTGATGAACACAAATCTGGTCTCCAATGATTTTTACAGCTTTAGTGACTTTAAAGAAATACCATGTAACTCACAAATCACTTGAAATGAAATGAAAAAATGGCCAGAGGACAATCAGAAGTATTTTAGAAATTCAGCACATTAGGAAGTAAGAACAAAGAGAAACACGTCTACTGCTTTATTCTTACATTAAGTGAACTAACCCTCAGCATTGCAGGGAAGGCTCTGGTACCAATATTGTCCATATTTTTTGGCAGCAGCAATGTCGAGCTTTTTCAAATCCAAGACATGACCGTTACACGACCTAATCCATTAAACCTTGTTGAATGAATCATGCTTGCTGCATCTCCCTTGATCCATTAAATTTAATCTTACAACATGCATCACTGGACAACAAGGCTTCTTTAAATCTACCACCTTTCTTTTAATTCTTTTGGCTGCCCACAGTGAATAGACAGAAATGTATACACAACAGCCTAAGCAAAAGAAGCTGATAGAAAGTAAAGCAGGCATAACAGTGAGCTTTGTGATGTAGGTTAGTTCCCGTACCGACAGGGAACAACACCCACTTTTTCTCTGAGATAGAAAGAGTTAGAAGGGGAGAGAAATAATAAGAAGGGAAGGGAGGAAGGAAGAGGGGGAGGGTGATAAAGTGAGAAACAGGAAAACAATCCTAAAGATAGAAAATCAGTCAGGAAAGTGAACACATGGCATTTGAGAGTGTAACTAGCAGCCAGGAGCATTAACTGCATTCTTGTCTGTTTGAGATGGAAGCGTACATGAGTATGCTGATGTGTAATCAGTCTGATGAGCCATGTTGTCTAATGGCAGGAGACAGTCAGCGCCAAGGGTTTAAGAGAAGAAAAAAAAAAAAGAACTGGGAAAACTTCTGCTAGAGGAATTGCAAAAGCCTGATTGGGTTTCAGCTTTTAGTCCACCCTATTGTGGTTTTGCTTCACGCAAACTGGTGGCATAGGCACAGAGAGGGTGAGTGGAGAGGCAGTGAGTAGCAATCTGGAAAGCAGGATTTGAGATTTAGCACGGAGAGACTGATTCGAGTAAAGGTTGAAGAAAAACAACGCAAACTACTACAGACGTATGACCTGACAGGCACCTATCACATAACAGTAGTTACTTGTTAGTGCTGCAAAACACTTCAGCAGCCTAACAAGAAGCACATTTCCTCATGCTGTCAGCTGAGCTCAGCAGGATTATTAGAAGTCCAGGATAATGTTTGGCATTCAGCACTGCGTGAGATGAACGATATGTAGCGACACTTAAACACAATGTTGTCTGTGTATTTCATCCCAGTTTGTTGGGCTATTAATTTTGGGGCACAAGTTCCCTTCAGTGCTACTCGGTGGCAGAGATTGGATTTAGCTAAAATGAAAAAGTAAAGGCTTCATTTGTGTAAGTGTAGCACACATATTGCTATCAAAGTATAGAGATTTAAAAAAGAAAAGAAATTCTATTAATGTTAAAAAATGTTCTCTTAGCGAGAGTGCTACAAAAATGGCATTTAAAATAGGGGAAAAACTTATTTCAATCGGGTTCATTACTGGTTACCAGAGAGTTCCACAAAATTTTCAAAACAAATCAGGTTGATGTTTCTCGCTTGGATGAATCTCTATTGCTCTGAAAAGCACGAGGATGCAATAAGGACCCCTTGTTTATAGTCTATGATTCACCCCGGGACAAGATAAACTGCAAAAATCTCGAGCGTCTGTGTTTCATGGATACACTACAGCTCGCGAAATGAGCCTATAAAACCCTTTAAATAAACATAACCATAATACAAGACTCTCTGAAGCTGAATCACTCTAATAAACAGTATGCCATCATATGCGCAGCAGGGGTATCCAAACTAAAGCTCGGTTATCTTAAGCTCTGATGGGAGTTAGAGGCACTTTGGAGCACACTACGTAAATGCTTTATTTACCCATCTTTCCCCCTAAATTACCCTCGTAAGCAAAAAATGCCGTTTTAATCTAATGTTAGACCACCAATGAGTGCATACACTGCTGTTGCCTTAACTTGCCACATACACAAATCTGCACGTACAGTATATTATCAGATGGGGACACACGGACGTGGAAGCTTCTGAGAAAACCTGTCCCAGCACTAATGTCTAAGTTTGAGCATTATTACCAGCAGCCTACCTCAGACATGTTCGTGCGCGTATGGCTCGGTTCCATTCAAGAGAAAGCTTACACAAACGCGTAAAGAAAAATCCCATAGATGGCTGGGAAAAGCACCACCGGTTCCCGTTTCTATTTCCGGGCGCTTCTTTCTCCCCCGGCTTGTCTGAGCGTTCCCACAAACCTGAACCCCCACACAGATAGACCGAGTCAGACACCTCTGAGCGCGGAGGGGAGGGGTTTCAGACACCTACCAGCTTTACATGCCCACTTCTCTTTTCTTCTGTCATCTTGAGAGAAGCCCCGAAACGAAAGAAACACAGAAGGGTGGACAGGGAAGGGATGAGCCGAGCCGGGGTATTGAAGAGTACTCCTTCACGTCTGTTCCACAAAGCGCACAGCGCGGCGCAAAGCAAAAACACCAGCCCGGTGCCTTTCAGTCAGTGGGCTGCACCGCTCCGCTGGCGAGAGCTCCCAGGCAATTGGAATATTCAACTTTGGAAAAATGAGAGAGGGAAAGAGAGCGAGACAGAGAGAGAGGGAGAAAGAGAGATGGGAGGGAGGCAGACAATCACAGGAAAGCGGCTCCTCCTACTCGAACAATACAAAAAGCGAAAGGCAGCAGATAGAGGCTTCAGTGCGTTAAGCTGAACAGCTCTGGGCACCAGTAGTAACACGTCTAATAACTAACTGAGTGTGCGCTCCAACGGCAGACCACGCGTCACAGTTTTACACATTTTATTGGATAATCAGATCAAAGCTCGAGTGGGCAACAAACTGTCGATTCAAGAAGCAAACTTACCTGACCAGTAACAGTGGGTCAGACACTCAGGTCATACACGGGTAGTGCACAAATGATGGCATTTTTATTTCCAGCCTGCACGACAACTGAATTAATGCCCACAATCGCGCTTCATTTTTTTTATATATTCTTGAAAATGATGCAACACCGAGTAATAAAAGCAGACCCCAGATATTAAATATCGCGCATCCTTCATTGTTATCAATAAGTAGCGCCAAGTTCGACTGCAAAAAGGCCCAAAGGCAGCAATTAGAATATTTATAGATTTCAAGTTGAGCAAAAGTGGTTCGCGAAAATGGATGTATCACACATTAATTTCCTGGATTAATTACAAGATTGTGTGTGTGTGTGATTGTGTGTGTGTGTGTGTGTGGGGGGGGGTGTTTGTGAGGCCACCCCAAGAAAAGCCAGTGTTATAACGTGAGTAATACTCCTGCATCATGCTGTGTGTCTCGTGCTTAATTGTATATATCCCATATTGTTATTGCAGCATTGCTTTCGTATTTCTACATCATACACAAGGGAGAAGCACATGCCAAAAATATGCCAGACTATTGCTCTAACTTTGTTCCAAAGAGGTGGGTGTGCTGTCTGTGCCTGCAGGTGTGTGTTGTGCTGCTTTGATGTGTGTGTCTGTGGGCTTGGAAACAATGCAGAGGTTAAGAGGTTCTGCAGGCCTTTCCAGCAGGCTGCTCTCTCCTATGTGGTTGCTTCCCTCTGCCAGCTATGTCCTGCACCTGTCTGACCTAACACTGCTTGTAATACCATTTCTTTCCTGTGTGCTGCTCTCTGCATTGTGTCCACACACACTGAGGTTGCCCTATAATGACAGGCACAGGCGAAAACAGAATAATGTAATACTGATGTAAATGTTATTCGGTGCTTTACAAAAGAGAACGCGAGAGAGAGAGAGAGAGACTACACGCAAAGGATGCAGTGCTTTGAAAAGTTATTTCTACCACTGCAACTGTTTCTCATCTGATTAATGATTAAGACAATACCAACTTTTTTCCCCCAACTGTTATCAAAGGAAGCATGAAGCTAAGTAAGAAGCAACTAAGATTCAAGTCTTACATGTTTTTTCCTATTTCAGAAATCTGACTGTAACAGCTGTCTTCCAGATTAACAGTACAGGGAAAAATCTGTAGCTTTACACAGCAGGAAGGCTGCTTTTGGTAAACAGTATCGGACAAGGTGTGGCCTGACAAGCAGGTGTGTTCTCTGACTGTCAACAAGTGACACCACAATGTGTGTAAGAGCAGGTTTGCTACCAGTCTGTCTACATTAACTATATCTACAAACACAGATGTCCAGCCTTTTCTTGTCTTAATAACAGCTTGCCCCAAAGCCTGTCCTTGTGTCCGCGTCTGGCCAGCAAGTGTCATTCAGCTCATGTGCTCTGCACTATAAGCCAGAGTCTATCTGTCTATCTTGGCTTGATTTTCAACAAGATACTGGATTGTCACTGTGGTGTCAAGGTGGTGTTTCTGGACAAACAAATCAAATGGTATTTAGTTTGATAAAAGAGATAGCATAAAGCTTTTTAATGACCCAACCAGTTGGATTTAAATTCAGATTTTTAAAATTTAAAGCAAGCAAGGAGTAACAGCATTATTTAAAACAGAAAGTCAGTAAATTAATATGGTATATCATGAATACAAAGAAAGTCATCAGATTTTGTTATGACTGGGAAACAGAGTTAAATTGAGTTTGGGCAGTCAGGGGCAGAGCAGTCACTCTTCAGTGTAATCTGGGGATGCTTTACCTCCCTGTGTTCATCTACCACGGTGTATATAGTTTTATATTTCTCTGCTTTAATAACTCAGACAGTGAATAATATATATGTTTTAACTTGTACCATTAGGTCTAATAATTCCAGACTAATATCAGATATAGAATATATAACATTTCATGGGGTTTCTACTGATAGTATCAATGACTTTTCCTCTTTTTTGTCATTTAGACAACACAAATGGTAGAAAGTTATGGAGAAAAACAGATCAAAACTGAGCCAGAGACTCCACACTGTTTCATTACGGAAGGTAAATTGACTATGACTGGAGTATGGAAGCTAGTTTAATATTCTCCCACCTTCTGATAATATCATTAGAGTGTGTATATTATTCCTTTAAAATGTAAATGAATCCCCTTTTAATTAAAATATTAAAAGGACTAGTCAATGCATATGTATTACTCATATTCATAATACTGCCTCCTTCAGTGTAGTTAAACACCGCCTTTCTGACACAGAATTTGACCGTAATACACAAGTGAGTCCACTTAAAGAAAGCTTTTTTCTGCATGCGGCCATATTTAGAGCATAGGATTGTCACCACGGATCAGATCTGGTTATAGTTTCTGTACAGTCTGTCAGATGATATCAGTCATAGGCCTGTTCTTGCTATAAGGACTGTAAGGTTGATATGAGGTCACTGATGCACACATGCCAACCTGAACCTCCCGACCGTCCCCACCCCTACTCCAACAGACACCTGCGCTTCTGGGGAAAAGATTCTATTTACTTTTATAAATGTGATTATTGCATAATTCCTTTTCACCCTTATCTAAATCCCCTGTATGGGTATATTTGAAATTCATTTTAAAAAAGAAAAAAAAAAAAAACTCTTTCTTGAGCACGTGGTTAGAGACAGCTACAAGTGAATATTAGTTTAATTCCCAGCAGAGGTATTTTGGATTTTAATAGGTCTTTTACCCTTTGAGCCTGACAGAATAGTTGGCTGATTGACTGCACAGACTAAGCCTGGATCCAGCCCCAGGCACCCGTCAGTGCTGTCTTTGCTCACTGACCACGTAGACATCTAAATTTTGTGAGAGTGGCAGTCATCTGCACAGAAGGCAGCTTTAGCACTGAGTACTCTAAATGAACTCAGCAATTTGTGGGCTGGAAAGCACTAATGTACAGTTACTTAGAGTGTGTGTAAAGTTATTAATATTTTGTTACAAGCCATTCTCTTGTTTTTCCATGAGCCACTGAGCCTCACTTGCTATTATACCACACTCCCATGTGATTACGGAAACTGTATCAGCAAATATACAACCCCTAGTCCTTCACCAAATATAGATAGCTTGAGGTTGCTATTGCAGTCAGAACACATTTTCTTTGGTGCTTATTGTTGCACCTTTATGATTAGAAGTTTATAGTACATAGTCACATTTGGCACAGTTATTGCCTCCTGAAGTTAGCTTGACTCCGAGCCATTAGACTTTATAGTTTTTGTCATTTTTATGGATGTGTCTGTGCCCCATTAACAAAAGCTGGAACTTTTCTAGTTGAGAGGCAAAATATTTATGTTTATCCTTAGCTGTTTGCATGCAAAATGTGGATGGTTTTAGGCAGAAGACTGACAGGTCACCAGCATACTAGACAAGTTGTCTCTGGCTCTGCTTTCACTGCTATAATCGGTGCATCATTGCACAAAACAGTAGCAAGTAAATCACTGAACTATACTGTGATTAATCAAGAAGTAAGTTTTTCTTACTATCCACATTGGCTAACATGAGTGATGTAGAAGAAATTGTCCCATGAAGAAACATTTAATAACCCCTTTAGCACATTAGCAATAAAAGCCTTAAATGGAGAGAGCGATCATCAACTTTTACCATGTCTGGTTTAATAAAAAAGTTGAACAGACAAGTGCAGGTTCTGCCATCATCAGATTGGCATCTATGAAAAATAACTTGTTGACTGAATTACCAGTTGTTTTGATAAAACGCCGTAAGTTTTCATTCGTATTTTTAGTCCCCCTGTAAAGAGTGAACCTGCCAGGAACGTGTGTGCAGTAAGGTGAATGTGTCCGGGGAGAGTGCTACAAGATGCAGAGAGGGTGTCAGCATATAGGAATACAAGACATCTGGTTCAGTTTATCTCTTTGATGCATGGTCTCTGCTTGCCTTTATGTAAAAATCACTAGATGCTACTGACTGCTATTCATATAACAGCCCCACCTCCACCTACCATCCACATGTGGGTTCTGAGTTTACTTACATATAGGAGGGAAGTTATTGATAACTTTACTGGATATGATACTGAAATAAAACAGTAAAATGAAAATGACTCAAATACTAGAAATGAATGGCGATGTGGAGCACCTATGGCTATAGTCCTTATTGCAGTGGCCCGGGTGCCTTCAACCAACCCCCATCTCTCCCCATTTTCCTGGCTGCTTTACAATATCCTATCTAAAAAAAAGGCCCAAATGCCTCATAAATATATTAAATACCAAGTACTTGAATGGAAAAAAACTTAAATAAAGCAGTGTTTAATTTGAATAGAGCGGATTTTCTCAGAAAATCAAAATTTGTATGAAAAACAAAGTGCCAGTGACAGAATAAGGGCAGGCTAGATGACTGAGGCTGCCTTGGACAGTAAACACACCAACCACTGGAGACTTGGCCTCACTATTGTGCTGCCCTGGCCCATGCATGGGACTTATTGCATATCATATCAAGTTACCATCAGCAGTAGAATTTAACAATGCCTGTGGTGTGTGCGCGTGTGTCTATGTGGGTGTATTGTAGAGCTGGGCGATAGAACGATAACGATATGTATCGCGATATAACTTTTACTCGATAGAGAAATGAAGCTATCGCGATAGACCTCGCCGCTCTTGTCCTCTTAAAAAAAAAAAAAAAAAAAGGTCAGCCAATCCAAACTAAGTAGCGCAGAGCCGAACCAATCACAGCCGCAGCGTCACGTTGCGTGACTTGTTATGTACAGCACAAGTGCCAAGCCGCACGTGTGTTTGTTTGGGAAGCAGCCAGCGGGTAATGGAGGAAATGAGTGTGCCGACTAGAAAAATCAACCGAGCGTGACCGAAGAGAAAACAGATGATGGTTCCAATGCCGGAGAGATTGTCAAACGGAAGAGCCATAGAAGTTCCGTAGTGTGAAGGTATTTCGGCTATTTCAAGTCTGACAAAAAACAGAGTAGCGTGCACTGTAAATTGTGCCGAAAGCAAGTCTGGAAATACAATAAACTGGTGCATGCGTCACACTGTGCGCCACGTTATTGTTTCGGTGAAATGAATTTCTACAATACTGTTACTGTTAGTTCTACTCTCTGCAGTGTTTAAATGCTTACATATACACACAGTTACTGTCTGTCCACACATACGACTCGGTTCTGCTTCTATGCCCCAGCTTTGTTTACTTTTTCCCACCGAGGCTTCTAGACTTCTGATTGGCCAACATTTCTGCACGGTTAGGAATCTAGCGCCACCTGCTGCTTTGGCATGTTCATAGCAGCGTTTTCCTTCATTTCTGCCTTTATGTGTGGACGGGATTATTTTTTAAAACGAAAACGGAAAATCTCCGTTTTCAAAAATACCCGTGTACGTGTGGACGTAGCCTCAGTCTCTGACTGGAAGAGCTAATTCGTCATTCGGCTTTTGTCAAACTAAAGTAACTGTTAAAACTGTTTGAAAAGCTCAGCTATACAACAAGGAGAGATTGAGAATTTCCTTTTAGTTCTCAGTTTATTTGATATTGACAAAAGTTAGTCAGTTTTGTCTGTTATTCTGTAAAACAAACTAAGATTTATTTTTAGAATTAATATTTTGTTTCTAAGTGGAATTGACAATTTAGTAGTCTGTTTCGTTTGTTCTATTTTGAAACTTAAACGCTTTAGTGGCTGCCTTTTGTGTAGTTTGCAATATTTGCCTTTATTTATCTGAAAAAGTCTCATGTTCCTTAAGTACATCTACCCTGTTGAACTTATTATGGGAAATAATATTTAAATAAAAACAAGGTGCTGATTATTTCACATTTTACTTGTGAGCAACGGCACATTTAAATCTTATGAATATAGTTATTTGGCTTATATCGTGATAGATATCGTTATCGCCTGAAATGAAAAAAACATATCGTGATATGAAAAAATCTCATATCGCCCAGCTCTAGTGTATTGGTGTGTGTGTGTGTGCATGTGCATCAGTTACATGCACACACTTCGAAGTGCACACTTGCATGACAAATCAGCAACACCCTCAAACAGTGTGTGTCCAGAGGAAATGCATCAGCTCTTCTCTTCCTTTCTCTTCCTTTTTCCACTCCCAGCACCACAGCTCATCAGGGACTTATTGTACAGCACCAGCCTGTCTGTGTACTGCAGCAACATGAAGTGATCAGGAGAAACACTCACTCACAGAGACATAAAAACCTTTGTTCCCTTCAAAACATGGGAATCTTTGTCCCAGTGCAGACAACTCTAGAGAGTGATGCAGTGTTATTAGCATTCTGCGCCCACATGAATTTCTTTCTGTTGGGGGTGTATAAATATACACACTGCGCAGTAGCCATAGCAGTTATTGAATTGTAATCATTACTTGGTTGATTACAATTCCCCACTCTAAGCCTAGTGAGGTATAGTATAGTACTGTGAATATTTTCAGGAAATTCTCTTTCACTTGACAACAAATGCATCAGTTCTCTTGCAATACTATGGCAACACTAACCTCATAACTCGAGTTAAAAATGGTTTCTTCTGGGCATCCTATTGCCAACTTAAAAATCAGACCAGCATAAACAGATCAATAAACACTCAGAGGGTGTAAACAAATCAGTTGCTGGGTGCAGAATTGCGCCATCAGCTTTCCATTAGTCACGCCATCTCATATCTGATACTTTTTACTAATAGAGGCAGGCTGAAAATATTCAGTCTTCACCTTCACAGAGCTATCATCAAGGATGCTGTTCTTCCTTAAGAAATGTAAAAACCTTTCAATTAGAGAGTTGGAGTTGTTTTGGGTTTCAAATGTCAGCACTTTATATTTGTGGAGGAGAGAGCATGAACCTCCCAGTTAAACACTGTATATAATTCTTCTGGTGATTTAGCCAAATGTTAATGGATATTGTTTACTGCCTCTACAAGTGCTGCCAAATCACATCCATTGAAAGTAGATATGCTGACTTAACGTAATTACGTTCCAGGAGCACTACCTCCTTTCATTTGATGTAAATATTGCAGATTTCACCTGTCTGAACTACAGCTGGTATGAGCAGACTAGATGTGAGCTAGCTGTGTAAAGTAAAATGAAAGCATACTGACCACTCACTAAAATATAATGCTGTGTCGCTTGAATTACAGCAGCTGTGTGTACATGTGTGTCTTTAGCCTCTGGCTCCACACCAAGACAATTTGGAGCGGAATACAGGCTGTTCCTGGACAGACAGCAAACTTAGGAGTGAATACGACTTTCTTGCAAACAACATAGATTGAGTGAAAGCAAACTAGCACATTCTTGACACGCTCTTTTAGTCGAGCATTAGCCCATTAGTGATTCACATGATACGCAATTCATCTTCAGTTGATGAAATCAAAGAGATACTACGGAGTAGAAAAAAAGTAGTGTTTACTGTATAAAATTTGCAATGACACTAAATAGGCCTTTTATTTTAAATAGTTAAATAGTTGGTTATGGCCACTTACAACTATTTGTTATAATTATAGTGCTTAACTAGCTGTAGCTGAGTTTTTGGACTCCAATGCATAACCATTTGAGCCAAAAGTAAAACATGTCTGATTGAGAAAGACTGTAACATGGAATAAAAAGCCCATATATACATTATAGGAGGTGACTGAACTAAAAAAGCCCTCTTTCTGTGTGAAATGAACATTAAAGCCAAAAGCAAGGAGTTTTACGGCCATTAACTGTCCACTATATTTAACAAAAATAGTAGTTAAGTTAAAGCTAAAAATAGAAAAAAACTACATAAAAAAAAAAAAAATGTTAATCACAGTACCCGACAACTATCTTTTTGTAAGCCGTAGCAGTGTTTTATGACTGCACTGCTAACACTTAGCCAATTTCATCTGACGGGTTTCATATTAATATGGCTGTCTGAGACCTTTAAAGAGAATCTCGAGTCAAATCCAGCTTTAAAAATACGTTTCCCTAATGTCACATTGGTGTTCTCTGCTTGAGTAGCTGCTCAGTTCGGGAACATGCACCTCGTTGGCAGCTGTCAGAACCTGTAGGATCAAGGAAGCTGCTGTATTTTAATCTAATGATGCAACAAGTTGTTTTGGTTTAACATTATACTAGTAACGTGTTATTAGTACACTGTATCACAGTGATCCAAGTTTTTTTCCCCCCTACAGAAGACGACTTGTTCATGTTTGTTGTCATTAATGTCAAACAGAGTGCAACACAGATGCAGAAGGCATTAGCTCTTTGCTGTTAGTGGGTCCCAAATTCCCCTTTTATATTACTCGGGTGCTGATGTCTGTCGCAGAGCCATCAATATTATGCATTTTACTTTGTGGTGACCTAGTGGAGCATAGAAAAGACTTGACAAACAAGGGAGAAAGTAAGATGTGAGATTTTTATGAGTATAATACCGGATTATTTCACACCAAACATTACTGTATTATTGCCTGCATTTTTCTTCCATCTGAAATAAAAAGTCCTCTCAGATTAATAAAAATTATTTATAGTTTTAAAATGTGAATTTATGATTTGGTCTTTTCAGTTGCTCATACTTTAGTTAAGCGTCTGTACTTAGAAACATTATACATTTAGGCATTTATATTTATAAAGGCCCAGTCAATTTAAAAGAAAAAAAAATGTTTTTTTGTTTTGTTTTTGTGGCATTTTCACTACATGTCACTACATGTCTCATAACAAATCTTTAAAGAATGCCAAACTGAAGCATTTCGTAACTTTTATCAGTAACATATCTCATCAGATATGTTAAAGAAAAAAAAGTATGCCACGTCTCCTGGGTGATCCAGATGTTCTTCAGATAGGATACGATTGATCCTGTAACAAAAACCTTATGCTTCCTGTATAAGACTGATTGGTAAATCCTTTTATATATTATTTAATTAGTTGCCACAATACATTTTCCCCCCAGTTTGGATAATTCTATTGTACAAAAATCAAGTGGTTCTCTCATTCTTAAATTACGAAGTGATGTGACGGGAAGATGCACTGAGGACCCTATTAAATGACAGGTGACTGACAGACTGACATGGGATCAGTCTTTGTACAAAAATCAAATACTGCTGTGCAGGGATTTGAACCTCACTGGTACAGAGTAAATAACATTACTGATGATTAGTTAACAATGTATATCCGCATCAATACTGCAGCAAAAGGAAGGCGTATAAAGAGGGGAGGATAGAGCCCGAGAGGAACGACTGGAGACATGAAAAGCAAAAACACGAAGGAGGGATAAGAAGAAATATGGGTCAGACCGAGAAAGACAGGGAAGGCTCAATGTAAATCAGAATGTGTAAACATGTACAGGCCTAATCTCATTATCCCTCATCCTCCTGGGCCTGTGATCAGATGCTTGATTAAAGCAGGAGATGAAAGAAGAGAGGTAGAGGACAGAGATGGAGGTAGGTGGGAAGGAAAGGAAATACGGGATGCCTAAAACAGACCGAGTATCCTTTGGAGAAGAAATAAATTGCAAATCGCACTGTTTTGAGTTACAATAAATATAAAACAAATATAAAGACTGCAGTAAAGATTGCAGTGTGTAGTATGCATTAAAAGCAGTGTAGCATTTACTGACACAAAGGAAGGCATTTTCAGGTGACCTGAAAAAAAAATTAGCTGTATATTAAAGCAAATGATGCTGCATTACGTGGCATTTGAGGATAATATATCAGAATTACTACATACGTGTGGACTAAATGATTTTTTAAAAGACAATTTGTAAAATTGTGGCCATTGTTAACAGAGTAAATGGAGTATGACCATAAAAACATCTTAAAATTTTCAGCATTAATGTTAAAAAAGACATCTATATAAACAAATAATGTTGAAAAGTGTTGTTATTGCTTGATTTGCTAGAGAAGATAGCCAGAGATAATGTTTACACCCAATTCACGACTGATCCTGCATTTCATCCTTTTTTATAATTAATGACTGTCCTCTAAATGGTTATACAGTAGGTCTTAAGGCCTGTTACAGTCTCCATATTTGGGAAACTATGCGATTGAGTTCCGGTTGCTGCAGATTTTGTCATCAGATGGTGAGTGCGAGGCTCAGTGCGGGCATTCGCATGCCTGCCAATTTTTTGCAACTACGCAAACATGCCTGTTTATACACTACACTGCACTACAACACACCCACTACACAATCAGGCATACAGGAATTACTTGTACATAGTGTCTACTATTGCTGTCTTCACCTTTGTCGGCAACAGAGTATAATCCCCGTTTAGAACAAAAGCAATTCCCTTCAGTACCTGTGAACTCTTTGAGGAAATATAATATAATATAAATATAGTTCCACTACGACTCTAAAAAATTGCAGGTGTAGTAGTGGAAAGGAAATCCCCGACAACCACTAGACTTTTTTTTTATTCCTATTCCACACTCACTTTCAGTATTGCCTAATTTTTAGCTAAGCAGCAAATGATTTAATTGCTTTCTAAAGATTTTGTGTGTGTGTTTCCAAAGATCATAAACTGTGATGTGTGCGTACTGGGGTACTTTTTAGTTACGTGAGCAGAAATCAACACATAGTTTGTATCCTGAGAAGCAACCCAAACCAAATCCTTTCTCTCTAGCAGATAATTTCCTTTTTTTATTACACTTTCTTTTTTATTTAAAAGGCAATATTAATATTAAAATTAAATGGGTATTATGTGTTACACGGGCTATATCCAACACAGTGTTATTTTTCAGTAAAATTACTAGAAAACTTTGCAAGAGCACAGCCCATTTAAATTTAATTCCAGTGAACCATTAAAACTGCATTTACAATTCAGACATTCTCCCGCAGAGAGTTCACCTTCACACACACACACACACACACACACACACACACACACACACACACACACACACACACACACGTTTATAAATGAGTAGAAAATTTATTTAAAAAAATAAATAATCAAGTGCTCTGAGTCATTGAATGTGGGCCAGTAAGCTAGTGGCATTTCACACTTGAAATACTTCCTCATTCTGTTAGAGCAGACACCATGAAATAGCCTATAAAGGTGTTGTCAAAACAGAGTCTGACCTGCTCTTAAACTGCATGCAGTGCTGTTACAGTAACTCTAGACACATCAAATGACAACTTAATTTCAGGTGTGGGCAAAGATTTCTTGAGCACTGTTCATCTGGGCCGCCCTTAAGTAGCTTTCCTTCCCATCTTCTTTTTGCCTGGCTTGCTTTGAAATGCTGATACCATCCTCAACTTTTCCACTTATTCAACCTTTTTCTTTCCTGCTGATTTTCTGATCCATTTTCGTCTTCACACCTCATCATCCAATTCAAGCCAAGATCCCCACACTTCTCCTTTTACCCCCTACCCTCATCCCTTCTTCGCTCGGTGGACCAGCACAGCTCTTCATTAAAACAGATGTCAGGCATCTGTCAACATCCAGGCCAGTCTTGGCATGATTGATTTTTGGCCCACCTGCGTCTTTCGTAATGACCAACTGTCAGTTGTTTTACTGCCCGCACTGCCTTGCCTTAGTATTGCCTGTCACTGAGGCTAAATCTCTCAGCCCAGACCCACAGGGCATTATCTATTTGTCCTCAGATAAAATTTATGTAGGTACACCAAAGAACCAGCCTCTTTCCTACAATCACATTGTCTTTAAGGATGGTTATATCTGGGACATAAATCGCTTGCATTCTGTCAGTAAACCTAATATACGGCATACTTTAAGTTTCAATTATTTTGAAACAATGAGTTTTTGGACAGAAGCTTATAAATGTTTGGGCTTGCAATGTGTGTTCAGACGCTGAGGCTTCAGACGGTCTAGAGCAGAATGAAATGGCGACACAATAGAGCACTGACAAGACACATTTGTGGCAACACATTCTCCTTTTTAACTTTCATGCTTTTAATTTTTTATTTGAAAATTCATTTACCCACTCAAGTTCTTAAGGAGGCAGACAGCTAAATAAATAAATTACATTTTTAAAAAACCACAAACAATTACCCCAATAAACAACCGGTGATAGATTTAGGCAATTCATAACAGCTGTTATTTCTGTCCAGTTGTATTACAGTAGTTGTACACAGCTGAATATCTCTGGACTGCAGAATATGTATAGGGAAGTTGCTGACAAGCGAACTTTAAATAAATAAGAGGAACAAGCTTGAAGATCTAATGTTTTTACGATGTAAATATGGCTTTATAGTTCATCCAGCATGAAAAATGTGCTTGCTCAAGTACATAGCATGGGGCTGAGCAATAGGCTGATAGCTAACACTGATGTCAACATTATACGGTGCTGCAGTACAATATAATTAGGTATTATTCCAGAGGAAAATGGCTTAATTTTGCCTTCATAAACTAGTTTTCCTAATTTGAGAACTATTTTCTATACACATTTAAACTCTACCGCATCCTTGGATTCGATGTGAGAAAGAGCAGATTTCTTACACTGTAGCAAACCCATAAAACAAAGTCCAAACTAATCAATCAGGGCACAAATCTCAACTTGAACAGTAAATTTGATCAAGACATTTAAATTTGACCTTGCAGGATTTTGTTTCGGCCACAAGATGTAACTTCTTGAGTTGAGTTCAGACTTCAGTGTGACTCCAAAACATCAGATGATGAAAAACATGTCAGGAAACCTTATAAAAAAGCTTCATGTCCTGTGGCAGCGTCCAGACTGAGTGAAGATGTATAACAGCAGCTTCAAACTAGAGACAGCGTGAAAGAAGGGGCGCATCACTTCCTCTAGCTGTACTCACCTGGATGTCAAGCTTTTTTGATGATGTACAGAAACAATGTACAGCTTCCACATCTGGAACCCAGGCAAGTCTGAGGATTCTACTCTCTACTCTCTATTTATCGTTTCGTCACCCTTTTCCTCTTCTTCCCTTCCTTTCGTTCCCTTCTTGCTTTCTTAATCTCCTCTCCTTGCCCTCTTTCTTTCCATCTGCCTGGCAGGAGCAACTCAGAGTCCATGGAGAGCAGGGATGCAGCAGAAGGCATCTTTGAAAGAGAGCTCTGGCTACAGACCTTTCATCTAGTGCTATACCTGGCCAAGGCAGGCTGCAGGGTACCTTGGCTGTCAGAAGACATACACTCGATGAGGGAGGGCGAATGAGACAAGAGGAAAGGGAGAGGAATAAATGTAATGGAAGAGAAACAGGCAAGCAAAGTCTAAAAAGAAAAAAAAATGTAGTTTTAATAATATATTTATGATTTTGTCAAGCCCGCAAACATGAGAACGAAATAAGGATGAGTGAGGAATAGACATCAGAGGAAAAATGGGGAGAGCAGACAAGAGGGACTCAAAAGTAGAGCAGAATGATGAGAGACTGGACTCCTGCGGTTCAAACATCTCACCCAAATTTCGTTCTTTCACCTGAAAGTCAAAACCACTGAAAGTGCTTTTATTTGACTTTTGAATATATATTACTGTAATCACAGGCTCTTATTTCACTAAAAATATCAAAATGTAATAAATAAAATCGAATAACCTTATGAGATGTGTTAATTGGGGTTATTAATGCAGTAGCAGTTGGATCAGTTTTTAAATGTTAGGTATATGGTGCTGTGTAAAAATCTACATAATAACCAGCCAACCAAAGAAATAGTGTGCTAGGTGGATGGAGAGACGACAAAGGAGGAAACAGGCAGCTATTAAATGCTCCAGGGAGACTAGCCAGGTACTCCCAGTTGGACTGATTAACTCCGCCTACCAGGAAGCTACAAGGCAACACAGAGGGACAAACTGGGGGAAACATACTGCAGACCCAGCCAGGGCAGAGCGCCGTCACAGTGAGTTAAAGGTTGAAAGTTGATAGAGGTGTAAACACTATGTCAGAGTAAGGGACTGCACTGAAATGACTGCTGTTCATTCAGAACCTAGACTCTGTGCTGAACAGACCATCACACATTTGGCACTGTTATGGTCTACATTATTTCAGCCTGCCACTGCTTGGCCTCTTGCATCTGCTGCAGAGTATGTCTCCTTGACAGGCAAAGACTGCGTGCTTAGAGAGTGTGTTACCACGACAGGAGGCAAGTGGGGAGAAGGGTAGTTAATGTGTGTGTGCTTTTGAGAGCTTATATGTGTAAAATTCTTCTAAAAACAGGCTGCATGTTTCTTTTGGTAAGGCACATAATAACTCAAAAGCCTTCCTTTGACAGCAACTGTCTATAGCCGTGAAAGACCGTGAGTTTGACAAATGGATTCTCTTATAGCCGTCTACCTGGTTCTGCATGGGGAAATCAGACAAGAATGCTGCAAGGCAGCACTGTCCTTAGTCCTAAATGCCATGTCTGGGAACACAGACGAGGATCATTACTGAGCTGGACCGTGTAGTTAAAGCTGACAAAATGTCGTTTACCTCAGACATAGCCGGCCCTCTCAATTGTCTGTATCAAAGAGGAGAAAATGGAAATGTGTCTTTTAAGTCAGAAGGTATTTAAAGTGTAATCTGTTCTTGAGAGGTCATCATTAAACAAACAGTGTTTGCCGACAGAAAAAAGTCTGGCTTTCCATACTTTTTATCTCTCTGTTCCTCCTCCCCTTTGTATCAAAGACAACCTTGGACAGGATCATATTAAATGCTTCACATCAAACGACAGGGTAACCATGGAAGCCAATCTGTTTCATAAGTAAAAAAAAAATCTTTACAGAAGCAGATTTTTTGTGTTTGCACCACTCTGTGAAGCCTTACGAGCCTAAGGACAGCAATAAATAAACATTTTAAGTGAAAATTTGCGCTCAACCAACAATGTTCTATAATCTTTCCAACTGATGGAGAAAAAGGGTCTATATCAAAATACCTGTGATTCCTGAGATGTAAAGCTTTTGTTTGCAATGGAAATACAGAGATTTTCTGAAAATACAAATCTTTTGACATATTCTTTTACACAAAGCAGCTCTCCTTTTTCTTACAATGAATTATTAAAGAAAAGCCTGTAAAATGAAACTGAAAAATTCATTAAAGACAAATCTTGCTACTGGTGCAAAAAACCTCTCATATCCCTCCCTTTAAAACTATTCTTCAACACCAGCGTGGGAGAACTGCATTTCCACTTAAACTGTGTATAATGAAATTAAGATGCTTCACCATTCCAAACACTAGAGAATTTTATAAATGCAGTATTAATCCACCGGGGGAAATTATGTGCTGTTAGCTGCTTTTGTCATGAGAATATGCGCTAGGGAAACCCAGTCGACCGGTTTTAAATTACTTGAGTCTGAGGAGGGAATCTAACAAGGCCCCAGACTTCAGCTCCAGTCCAACAAGTGCATTATGTTTTCACTTGGTGGGGGGGCTGAGATGGCTGCCAGGCTGCCAGGCTCTCGGGCAGGGTGGCAGCTTAACAAGGAAAACCATTTAAGACATGAATGAACACATCCTCTGAAAACACATGTCAGCTTTAGCCAGTATTTTGAGTCAGCATGGCTTCTCTATTGTGTGTTTGATTCTTAATAATGACCTCGGTGTCACTTCTCTCTCTTTTAAATCCTCTACCTGAGCAAACCTAGAAGGAGAGAACAGGCGCTCAACAGCTGAAAAGAATGTCTAATGCTGTTATGAAAACATAACACAGCACTCACTTCTTATAGGTCAAAGTGAAGTTGAGGTAACGGTTCTTCGACAGAAAAGACAGAAAGGTAAGAATAAAGGCAAGGGCTTTAATAAACAGATAATTGCCTACGGATTCCTAGCACTTGGCTAGAATGACAGAGAGCTGCTGACAGAGATGTGGGTTCGGGTTGGCGAGTGAGAATCACGAGAAAAGATCTTGGATAGTGGAGTTAAAAATAGAGCATGAAGTGGAGGAGGGAGAGGAAGCGGGGAGGGGGACGTACCTGTGGGCTTGGAGGCAGCCTAGTTAGCAATGAGCAGCACCACTGTGGACGTTGATGGGCTTGAGGAGACAAAGAGCGGGGGGGGCAAGTGTGGGGTTGCGAAAGATGGGGAGAAATGGAAAAGGAGAGGAAAGGATGAGCATAAAATAAGGGGAATATTAGGCAACAGACAATGAGCAGGATACGGAAAGGAATAGGGAGGTTGGGGAAGGTAACGAGAAAACAAGTCAGATTAGCATGAAACCCCTTTTCTGAGTCAGAAACAGACAATAATTTCACAGTAGGCTGCGGATAGAAGCAGGATTGGCAATAGTCTGCAACTGATGCACACACACAAGCACAAATTGCAGATGATAGTGCTGGAGATTCCATAATGAATTCTTCCAGCAGCTACACGTTTATATAGACAATACAGCCTTATTGATTAATGCATTATTTCATGGCATGTTGCCTACTATCTAAGAAACAGTCACTCCTAAATAAGGTAGCCCTCCAAGTTTTTGGCTTTGTGCTTATTCAGTTTAAGATAGATGAACGGGCCTGTAAAGTCATTTTCACAGACGGTTGTTGCTTCTCTGTCGCCACTTTCCTTCAAACATTCAGACAACACCACAAGTGTTCATGTTTCTCTAACACCAGATCTTATTTAATTTTTTGTGTCTGCCTAGCAGTCTGTGTTGCTTAGGCCTCGCCACACTCAGTCATTAGTAGACAGTTCATTTAAACGATTGCACATGGTGACTGTAATCTGGATTCAAGATGATAACACTTCATCTAGACAAACAATTGAGCCATCGGGTGCTTTACAAATTAGACGCGCGTTAAATCAAGTGCTACAAGTTTTTAAAAAGGACCTCACGTTTTATTAAAAAATTGAATACTCATCGTGCACATGCTGAAATTATTAACAGACCTGAAGAGATTTGCTCAAAGCTTCTGGTAAGCCACCTGTCATAATTTCAGATTTCATATAAATAAATAACAACAATTCAACAGAGATGTGGCTTTAGAGAAGCTAGACAAATATTGACACCAGGAGGTAGTGAAAGAAAAAAAAAGGCAACAGTCCCATCATGGACAATTGATGTATTGCATTGTTTACTTCAGGGCTAGCCAGGTGCAGCGTTACGTTTTTGTCAGGGAGATCTAATCTGAGAAAACAGAACACATGGCCCATCATTTGGTTCCTAATAAGCTATTGTTCCCATTGTTCAGGAGGGATTCCAGTGAGTCATATATGAGCGACAGAAAGGGGACTTGGCAGGAGAAACTGTGCTGAGCAGCTGTATTGAAAACATCTTGGGATTTCAAAGCCTAGAATGTGGATTCTGAAGATTTTGTAATAACAAGAAAATTAAGAATTAATAGATTATAAATATATAAAAGAAAATACTGCTGATCCAAATCTTGTAGATGCTCAATGTATCACAAGAACTGATAGTGATGCTCATTTTTTCCCCTCATAACTCAGTCACTTAAACACATTTATACAGTGAGTAAAATATAAAAAAAAACCCTGCCTTATCTCAATGACAAGAACATAATGAGATTCAGAGTAACTATTCTAAAAACCTGGATACACGTGTATCCACTTACTTGTCGATTAGATTTATTTGCTGCAGCCTGAATAATGAATTATGGTTATAAATCACTCTGAAAGCATTCATTAGTTCTCAATACAGCTTATTATTGAGCATAACAAATTAACATGAGGTACGCTAACAAAACCACAGTTAATTATGGACAGTGTGACAATATCTCCTCCCAGTGTTGCCTACCACCACCACTTCCTTTTGATGTGCATCAATCTGCAATGATTTACCTTATTGTTTACCTTAGAAGAAACAATAAGCACCAAACAGGCCTGCTAATTGCCTTCAAAGTGATACTACGAGCTTTCATCTCCTTTCAATTCCGTATGAGTCATCATTAGTTGCATAATTAAATAAAAATAAAAAAAGGGCAACATTTTTTGTGAGTATTTGTTTTAACATGTACAGAGAGATACGCATCGAAGCCAAGCCAATTTAAATATTGTGGGAATGAGTAAATAGTGGAAACACTGAAATCCCTTACAAACCTTACACTGTTGAGCAAATGTGAAAAACAACATTTGCGTTGCAATAGCTGAAGACAGTCGACATTTATTTTGTAAAGAGTCAAATTGCGCACACTTCCCTGGATGCTTATGCTATTTGGAGTTCATTAACATAAACATTATTCTGTTAAAATATAATAATTAGCACTCACTTTCACACTCGTAAATGCAAGCTTAGAGTCTATATGTGCAAAAATTAACCATCTGCTACAGCTACTTAACTGTGGCTGAGAATCGCCTACATTTACATGGATGAGAAGGATTTATTATTTTAACAGCTTCAGTGCACAGTAGCTGTTGCACAATAAATAAATAAATGTGGTAGCACTGGAGTTTTCCTCTGGCCAAATAATACCCACTTACAATGAATGACAGTAGTGCATAAGTAGCACAATATTCAAAGCTTGTGCAGCCTTAGGTGGTGTAGAAACTAAGTGCAACAGATGTAATTAAGACATAAAAACAATGGAAGAAATTGACACTGATGTATAATTTTCATTCAACATGCCTTCTCAGCTAACGCAAAACTTTAATGGGATGTTTTTGTGACTGCAAAAAAGGTTTATGAAAAACCCTTTCTGCTGTACGATTTATATGCTAATTTATATCATTGGCAAGCAAATCCTGGAATATACAACTGATTGATAATATCCAGTTATCCTTACATTTTCTCTATGTGTACAAAGTTTTGGGTTGCAATAGCAGCTGACTAGGACACTTAGTCTTTTACTCATCATGGGCATGAATGCCACTGTAATTTGGGGGTTTGGATTATTTAATTGTAAAAAGTCTACATAGACCATTATTAAAATTTGGTTAAATGACCTTGACCAGACTCTTTTGGTTTCAATCACCAACCTTTTGGCATCTTGGCTTAATATTTTATCACTCTTCTTGACAGACATTTTATATTTTGTTTACATTAATTGGACTGTCTTTTGAGCACTTGATGCAAATTTTCAGTAAGGTTAAAGTTGAGGCTTTGGGAAAGCTGAATATTAGTCTGCTTAATTCATTCCAAAACCAGTTTTAATGTGTGTTTGGGATCATTGTCGTGTTGGAACACCAACTGTATCCAAGTTTCAGACCAACTTAAGCAAAACTGCTCCATTGCATGACCCTACCACCATACTGGTCAGTTGGTACAGTGCTCATAGGTTTGAAAGCCTCTTTGTCTTATTTAAACATTTCTCTTTTCTCCAGGAGGCATTTGGCTCATCCATGTGAGCAGCTGAAAATTTCAGTTGAGCTTGAAGGTTGATTTTGGAGCAGGTGCTTCCTGGCCCCCTCTCAGTCCATGCCAGAGCAAAGCTGGCTTCACTTCCAGTCTCCAGGTTCCTGGGATGTTCCTGAACATCCTAAGCAACATCCTTCCTCACATTTGAAAGTCTTCTTCCGAAAGACTCAAACTGTCATCCCACTTTTGTGGGGGTGTATTTATAATACCTGTATCTATATTTTTGACCCTGTGTGGATTAGAGAAAATCCTAAATAAATTCAAATTTGTGCACTCAATTCTTGTCATTAAAAATGCATGCTTTACAATTAGTAAAGTTAAAACAACCAAGCCCAAAATTACATTCATGCTCATGAAATGTAAACTTTTGACCACAATGGTGATCAACTCCTACATTGTGCTCTGTGTGTCGTTGGAGTCTCCTTTGAGGTTCAGGTGCCAGGAAACCTTCTAAAAGTCCACTAGAAAGCATCCTTCTATGTCCAAAAGGAAGCTCAACAGATCTACTTGAAGATGAAGCAGTGACGCCCCCACTTTAACGTTTTTAACTTTACTTCTATCTCAAAAACAAAGTTCAAAAACTACATGTGGAAACAATTTTGGGAGTTTGGTACCATGCAATCCAACCAAATCTCCCACAAAATACCCCTAAAGGGTCACAGTTAGGGTTGGGCCATATCATACCGTTCACGGTAATACCGGTATAATGTTGGGCAATGATAAGAAAATGAAATAACGTGATAAAGTTTTTGCACTAATAAAGTTGTGGAGTTGTAAAGTATTTTGTCTAGTGTCAATTATATCGTCGGTTATATCATTATCGCAAATTTTCAAATCTATATTGTGATAAATATTTTTGGTCATATTGCCCTGCTCTAGTCACAGTTGTGAATATTATCCAAGTCCCCAAACCAGATTAATTAATGTTATATACCCCAAAATGTAAAACATGAATGCATAATTTCATCTTTAAAATTATTTTATAAAGTAGAATTTTCCATGCGTTGAGTGTGAGTACAACATTTGGCTCCTCTGAACAGAAAAATGTATGGCAATGAAAACAAGATGTTAGCACATACATTTTTAGGGCTAACTTGGAAAATAAAGCTCATCATCAACACCATAGCAACATAACAATATATTGTAGTTTCCTCATTCGCTCACCTCTTTTTCCTCTTGCTTTTCTCTTCCACATTCACTTGAATTTTAACTTGCTGTAAAGAAAAAATCCCAAAAAACAAACTGCATCAGCCGACCATTCTCTTGCTTTGGGAGTCAGAAAAGGAAGATGGTCCAAAATCTTGGTCAAAAATCAAAAACCCACAGGATAAAACCACCCTATGAATGAAAATTGAATTCTGTCCATCTCTTTCAAGTACTAAATATGCTCTGGCAAGAGCCACAGTTATTACGCTTTGATGAGACTACTATGTTAGAACTGAGACATCACAACTCAGCTTGCTGATTTCGTCAATGTCCCTGCTGAGAAAACCTAATAGAAAAAACTGGAAAAAACTAGCTTATAGATCGATATGTTATACATTTTTTATATATACATATATATATACATACATACATACATACATATATATATACATACATACATACATACATATATATATATATATATATA
>NW_024582365.1:4268172-4290389 GCF_018398535.1 Haplochromis burtoni
GTATATATATATATATATATATATATATAGTAAATAGCAATAGTAATTATTTTCTCAGTAATTGTTAATATCAGAGAAATATCAATTTTTGACGCAGACTTGCAGCAATGCAACTGAGATTAGAGACATCAAAGTGTGCAGATACCAGAAAACTACATTTTAAAAAAGAAAAAAGAAAAAAAAGAGGTCAGCATACGGCTGATTCTTGTCAACTGAAACGATTTTTACCCCTCTAGCTCAAACTATAGTGTCTATAACAAGCAAGGTTTAGTCAGCCAAGAGATCATAAACATTAAATTTAGATCATAACTCAAAATGGCTCTGACCAGCGGGCCAGTGTCTTTTAATAGTGTTTGTGTAAAATAAATAAATAAATAAATAAATAAATAATACTGGGAGTATAAAAGCACGTTTATGCATGTTATCTTCTGTTAAAGCCCTGACTTCAGGAGGAAGATGACGACATTTTATAAAAATCCTGATTGAGTTTTCTCTTTTCTACTCGTATTCACTGCTTTGGTAAAGGGGACCCCTGCTCAGATGATCAGTTAATTCTAAGTTCATAAGACTGCATCAATTTGTTGGAAGACGTAATTAATTATACATTAAACAATGGCAATTTGTGAGTACAGTATTTTTTTCTATTAAACAATCTTGAAACACGACTGACTGTACCTTTAAGCATATATAGTATAACTATAATCACTATATAACCAATGTTTTATATTGATTTGTAGCTCTAACTGGTGGATATTTAGTACTTTTTATCTATTTTTGAGTTCCTCCATTCCCTTCTCTCTTTTCACCAAACCCACTATTACCTACAGGTGCTCACAGAAGTTACCCAGTACAAATATAGTTCTTTATAGCAGCAGTAAAAATGCAACAAAACCACCTTGACATTAGCTGTCCTTTTCTTTCTTTAACTTCATTCATCTGGCTGAAGATGAACACTTTCTGGTTGCAAGCCCACTTAACACTTGACAAATACCATTAAATATTCTGCTGTCACACCACCTATCTTGATCAAATTAAAATGGCTCCCCTTTCTAGGCCATCACAATCAGCTATTAATATGCCAAACGAGACTATCACACAGAGATAAATGTCAGTGGTGTAATGTACACAGGCTAATGAGTTTTGAACACCGCTGACACAGTTGGGCTCAAATAAAACAGAAAGGACAAGAGTGATGACTAGTTCACTTTATTCAATTATCCTGCCTGAGCAAAGGGTATTGCCAATGTTAGTGGGGGGCATCTTGAATTTTTCAAATAAAGATGGTAAATTAACTGCCAAAGCACTGACAGGAAAGTCCAAAAAGAAGCGACAGTGTCCATATTGCTGAAGAGAGCATCTGGATTATTTGACAAACCTGAAATGTGGTGAAAATGGTGTTACACAAATCTCAAGACATCAATATGATGCATTTATATCTTGGGTGACTTCCATTTTATTGTAATTTGGATTGTTGCTTTACACTTTTATAGTACACTCTGCATGCTATTTGTTTAGCAGTTACATTTTGTTAGAATGCTTTGCCTCAAATCAAACATGGCAAGTTCTCTTTCTTTAAACAATCATTTCCAAAGTAAATGTAGTCAGACTCGAGTAATTTTGATGATGCTTAATGATTAATAACACGCTAATAGGTCAGTTTTAACTGTACCAAAAAGGACCGAAATGCAGAATTTTAGCAAAAATCTAACAAAGTTGAGAAGTTTGAAGCTCTGTTTTTCAGATGGTTACTCGGTTGTTTTGTTTTGATATCTTTACAAACCTGAGCCCTAAATAAATTCAACACAGCTTTTGAAGAAACCAACGTTGAATTACTCTGTTTTACTCTAATGTAATGTTTCGTTTTAAATCTTGTCTATATAGACCTTTTGCTGATTTCTGAATTATTAATTAATGAAGAAAAGTGAAATATTATTTTATGACGTGACCATGATCTTAAGTATGTAACAAATGTAAAACATCAGATCCCGGAAAGACCCAATCAGCCATTTAAAATGTCATATTTGGATTCAACACATGAAATCCATAAAAAATAAGACATTTTATCTCTCAAGGAGACCATCAAAAGGTTGATGGTCCTTTTTTTCCTCATAAATAAAAAAATATGTCAACCAGTGATGAGTCCACAGCATTTAACATTCATCTTTTTCCGACAGTAACTGCTTGTAGATCACTTATTTTGTGCATGTGAACATATTTATGCACTCAAAATAGAAATTTTAAATACTGAAGTAAACATTTTAAGACTCAGTAATTAGCACAGAAATGGTTCTGGAAGAAGTATATTTTTATAATAAAGTGCATTGGCTTCTACACCACAACACATTAGCCCTTTCATGAAAGAAACACTGACACATTTCCTAGTATCTTCATTCACAGCAGGATGCAAACTGTCAGCATTTCCCAGCACGAGGCCAACAGTAACTGTCCTTTGTAAAGACCACGCTAAATATATGAGTATTTCAAGATTTTGTAATTTGCATTACATTTAAGAGTAATGACCATCAATTTAGGTGTATGGAAAAATATGCTTTATTCAAAGTTTCCTGCATTGCCTTCAGTAACTTTTCCTATTCTCAAATTACAAACAGACTTTTTGGAAACTACATTTATACTTACAGACATTATCTGAAATTGTTTTGTATTGTTCAGCAGGTCGGACAAGATGAATACCGGGTATGCCTCAGTTTAATCACTGACATCCAGAAAGAAGAAAGCTGTAATAAATGTAAGAATGTAAGAAATTCTGTAAAATTAGATAGCTGGCTATCCGTTTATATTAAAGGATGACCTTCAGACACTAGATTACAAAGCTTTTCCTTTCAACATAAGAGATGTTTATGGTGATGCATAGCAAAAAAAAATTAAGTATCTGGACATACAAGACAAGAAGTACTGTCTTAAAGTGGGAATAAAATCCATTGCTGATGGTCAGCAGCTCATCTTTTGCACTTCTGAACAGGTGGCACAGCATTTGTGAGTGAGCAGCAATCACATATGGCACCCTCAATTTGACATTTGTATTAAATTACATTACAGGTTTAGCATTGTAAAAGAGGCACTCATCCATTTAATAAACTTGGACTGCGGTGTGCACTTATGGCTCATAAAAATCTCATTTATAATGGGCTGCCATCTATGGCTGGGCCTCAGTCCCTCTGTAGAATGCACAATAAGACTAAACCTCTAACCTTAATGACTTTTTTCCTCAGTAGGTTGCACTTTTAATTATCAGCTTCAAGGCTCTCTGTACGATCTGTACTCAAAGGGCAGGACTTGCCTGACGATGATCCAACTTTGCAGACTTAGCCTTAAGTTACTGAGACAGTCCAAACCTGTTAGCACTGCCAAATTCATCATCAGCAGCGGAATAGCCTATGACAGTGTCGCCTTTAACCTGACTGCATCACACAACAGCGTTGCTGAGCTGGTTTTTATTTGATCAGGAGCAATACCCCGACAGCATCAACAAACAGGAATATATCAAATACTGTAAAATTACTATTTTGATCTAAATTCATGAAAAACTATAGCAACTTAAGTCTTGCGTCTTTAATACTAATGTGAAAAATCCTTTGCTGTACTTGTTATTCTGTCTTAGAGCAGGATGACCTTGACAAGTTAGTTGGGAAAGAAGCTTTAATGCTAAACTGGCTGTAAAAATCAGGAATTACTCCAGCCTGTCAAACAAAGTGTCATCAACACATTCTCATCCACGGATATCACTTTCTCTTGTTCTGTCAGATGCTGCTGGAATCACAGAGATACCCACAATGTGTCCTTTGACACTGGTACCTTGATCCAACAGGTATGGTAATATTAGAAGGAAGAGATAACTGTCCTCTTTTAATGACTAAACATTTCTGCGTTAGGAGGTATGAGAGAGGTTTTTGACACAGCGGTTTGTGCATCGTCGTTACTCTTGCTTTAACTGGTTACTTTGTTGGTTGATTTGTTGTTTTTTGGTTAGCTTTAAGCAATAACACAAACATAGTCGGTATAACAGGCTTGGGTTATGCCCCATTAAATTAATGTATGTTGGAAAAATTTAGTTAGCTCCAAAGGGTCCTTCAGAAGTGAGTATAGCAATAATCTAGTGCATCATTGCATGGACTCTTGACGTGACAGAGCCTAGCCGACTGTAACTGCACAGGCACATGTCACAACACATCCCGCAAGAACAAGCTCGTCTGTCCTATCAGGCTTCTTTTGAGGCAGATCAGAATACGTCGGTTATGTGCACAGCACTTGCTTGGAACAAAAAGAAGCATAATCATGCTGCACAAACAGTGTTGTTTACTTCACTGTAAAATGTGCATATTTTGCTTATTTTTTTGTAGTTCACCCAAACAGACATCAACAATGGCTTTATATTAAACAGCTGCTTCTTTTTTCCTCTTGAAACCTTGCCTGGAGCCTCATTATTGCGGAACATATTTTCATTCATCAGCTCTTGAATGAAGCATCAGTTTAATCAATCGTGTATCCTGCAACGATGCAAAAAATTATTAGATGTTGTTTAGAAAATATTGTGTAGCCAAGGCAAGTAGCATAGCAATCATTGCAATTATGGATTAGAGGACCACATGACAAGATTTGGCTGAGAAAATATTAATGGAAATTTAATGCAATGGAATCCAAACAAGAATATCTCTGCCATACCATTATATTTTGCTGAGATCAAAACATTTCCAGCATCCATGGGCAATGGCAGACTATTTATTTTTCCATACAATTATGTCATAACACTAATGTTTTACTTGATTTCATGATGATACTACGATGTTTCAAGCCTGTGAAATGCTATTTTAAATGTTATAAGTAGAACATTCACATTTATTACAACATGATATTCAAATCCTTTTTGGCAGTGCAACAATTGTTCAGCAAATAATCTTGCTGGGTCAGCCAATGACTTATTCAGCAGATAATCCAGCTGAACTGGCATCTTTGAACCACTTGCTGTTCTTCCTCTCTCTACAGCTGTGTCAGATAACCATTAAGCTGAAACTGAACAGCCACCTTGCCGGCCAGCTTCTTTTCTTTTTTTTTCTTCTCCCAAAAGATGTGCTCATGGCTCATCACATCCTGCTGAGTTAGAATAACCAGTTTGCAAAGAACCGCAGATAAATAAGTTTCTTTGCTTCTAATGAAACTCAAATAAAGATGTGAAAAAAATCTACACGTCAGTCCCAGTCACAGGAAAAGAACTCCAGTACATGTACCTTATCGACTTAAACAGACAACATTCATGGTGAATGCTTTGAAGTCTTTTTTAAAAATATAATATTAATTTCATGTAAATTTAGTGCAAAGTTTGAAATGCCTTATTGTTTATTTACTAAGCTTTAAAGCAAACAGCTCTGATGAACAGTTTCTCATCACAGATGAAAGTGTAGCCTGAATGCAACATACTAACACTGGCTCAGTTCTACTACATTATTAATAAGCTCTTTATTTGCAAAGACCATCTAAAAACCTTCTTTTTTGATGTGCAAACCAGACTTTGCAGCGCAAGACAAATTAGTAGTTTCCCATCTTCTGAAACTCTCTAATATTTAAAAAAGTAGCACAGTACTAGACCTAAAAAGGGAAAAATGAATACCGAACAAGATACTGAACAAAAGAGTCATATTTGGCCAAAGATAACTTAAAGGATGGACAGAACATGAGAAATCGGGCTGTAAAAGAAGCCTTTTGAAACCGAATATACCAGCTCAGGCACATCACCAGGAGGAGGAGGTTGCTGAGTGGGAGTCATCTTGTTACTTTCCCTCTATGTTCCTTCTGCAGTGCTTCCTGCAGCTCCTGTTTTTGCTCTGTTCTCGTTCCTCCACTGTCTTCCTCTGCACCATCTAAATATTTTATATGTAGCCTGATGTTGTTTTAGGCATCTGTCCTACTCTTTGATCAGGTTGACTGTCATTGATTGGTTGTTGGAGTAAGGCATCGACTCCTTCATCAAAAAGGAAGAGGCAATAAAGACAGGCTGGCTAAAAGGAAAAAAAATAGTAAATACTTGCATCATCAGTTTGTCTTCAGCTGTTGTATCAATCTTTAAAGACTCAATACAGTGAAGTCCTCCTTTCTCTCAAGTTGCAAGCAAATTTGCCCCAATCTGTGTGTACATACTGCTGATACTGTGAATGTGCAGTAAGTGTAAATAGTCTGAGTGTCTGTCTCACTGATCTATTGTTGCATTAAGACCATTGCTCTGACTTTGATGTGTTGCACAACCGGGAAAACGTGTTGTGAAAACGGGGCCTAAAAGCTCAGAGTTAGAGGAAATGTTACTGCTGCCATAATCCTTTGGGTAATCGTTTACATTTGATCGCCGTGCATGAATATGAATGCTGTTGTGCATGTCCTTGAAAAATCCCCTAACTTAGTTGCTAGGGTAGAGGGATAGACATGAGCACTTTCTGCACTTCTCCAAAAAACACGACAGCAAAATTTTCTTTCACCTCGAGCAAAAAGCAAAGTGTGAAACAGATTCACAAGTGGGACACATTTACAGTATTCAGTACAATAAATAAATAAATAAAGCAGAGGCAAAAAGCACCCAAAAAGTAAAAAAAGGAACAGTAATGATAAGTTGCAGGGAGTAGGAGACTCCCAATGTAAAGTAGAACATTGCAGAAGGCTCGAACTAGAGAATTTTCCAGGCCTAATTCAGAGTCATTTTCTCAATTTATCCACGGGAAAGCAGCGTATGAAGGGCCCTTTGGTAGATGAAAACAGGAAGGCCAAGCAGTGAGAACATATCGACAGAAAAGAAATGTGATGGGGTCATGGAAAGCGTACAGCTAATCCTAGACACAAGGTTATAAAGCAGATTATGGTTTTTGGTGTATGCGCAGACAAATGTGCATTTTCTCCGAATAATTTGATCTAAATTGATAATTTGTTACCCAGGTGTGTTGAGTTATGGTCTTGCGATTCATTACATTGATTCAACAACAATGGCCCATTTTTAACTGATGCTTTTCAACATCATTTTTAACTGTCTGAGAGAACATCCCAGTGGGTATTTAGCTAGATCTCCTCTTAAACAGATTTGAGCTTTTCACTGCAGTAGTGTAGTATCCGGGCTAGATTGCAGAACATGAACCAGTCTCTCAGGATGCCGCAGGCAGCATTTAAACTGTGGCGTTAGTGCAAGTTGGAGGTCAGCTTTTAGGATGACGTGGTAGAGCTTAAGCCTTTTCTGCCAGTATATGAACTAAATTTAAGCTTCAGCCTCAACGTGTATGAAAATCTGCCTCATGTGAAAGATTTCATTTTCATTTTAGCATAGTTTTAATGTTAAATCAGGCCAAGTTACACACCAGGACAAACCAAATTTGTCTTATTTATTTATAAACGAAACTTTTGTAATTATAATTGGTGGAGTAATTTTAATTCTTTAATTAACAGTGTGTATTCTTTAAAAATATTACTATGTTCACAAACCTTTCTTTGATTTGTTTTGCCTTCTTAATCATTGAGCTTTGAAGAACACTGAGGAAGCCTAAACTCAACAATAAAAGTTGAGTTTTTATTGTTGAGTTTAAACGCCAGTGTCCTTTGCTATTATGTAAAAAAAAAGAAAAAGAAAAAGCCAGTGTCCTTGGCTATTATGTAGCACAAATATTGAAAAGGTGACTCAGGTGGAGCTTCAAAGCTGAAATGTTCTACAGTTTCATGTGAACTGGTTTGGAATTTTGTTTCAGGGATGTCCTTAAAAACCCTTGCACACAGAGCATTAAAATACGTGTTCCTGTTGCTCTTGTTTTGAGAAGCTAAGGACTGCTGGAACACTTATGGTCTTTTTAACAAAAGGCTTGAAGTGGCCTCGAGGAATGCAAGAGTATCTGCCGAGTGGGAAGAAGCAGACTACAGTTTCAGTTGAAGTGTCAGGGCTAAGGTGAAAAAGGATTCGTCCCTTTGGGACATGCAGCAGTCAAAACTAATAACAAGATGGCCTTCAGTGACTTTACACATACGGTATCTGTTCGTAATGTGGGAATTAACACTGATATAACTGAAACCAGAAACATTAGACTCCTAAGTCAAAACTGTACCTAGTTCCCATGAGTCAAACCAAGGACAAAAAGCCTGAAGCACTGTCACAACGCGAACCACCACCCACCCAGTCACATTTTTGAAGTATAAGCTTCTAAAGAGTTGAGCATGAAACGGACCCTTTGTGCTGAGCAGTTTTACAGTGAACAGTGTGGCATAATATCTGGTGGGTATTCCCCTTGAGTCAGGGGTCACATATGCTCACGACAGACATGCGCACACACACACACAAACACGTAGAAGAAATGAACACAAAGGCACAGAGACACTAGGGCCATTCAATTAGATGGATGCACAAAGATCCTCTACACTTCAAGTTTAATGTACCCTTTCTCACACACACACTTTCTTTCTCGCCTCCACTCTCTTGTGACAGAATATACCCGTTGTTTCATGCTCTTTGAGGGAGCGTTGGGGAGCCGGGCTTCTGGGGCTCTGGGAACGGACATGAATAAATGGACTGTCCTTCATAGCAGCATGAGGAGAGCTGCCAAACATCTAAGCAGGGGATCTTACAACCATTATCAAAAAGACCTTTTTCTGACTAGCTATAGTTACTACTGTGGAATCTTTGAAGTGGCGGTTACACCCACCAATGTCCAAGTTCACATGTGTTTGAAACAGCATGTTGTGAACGCATGCAACGAAATGCACAGTCAGTACTAAAGAGACACAGAGACATCCCGCTCTGGCTCAGATCAAACAAAAACTTGAAAGCTTGAAATGAAAGACTAATTTGTGAATAGACCACATAATGCATAAAAGAATATGTGGAACATGTATTTCCCTGTTCAAGCGTGCTTTTTATTCTAAATTTTGATTGTAACTGGCAGATTCTAAAGGTTGACTTCATTACTCCTTAATAATTAATGATGAATAATACCAATGCATACCAGCCACATCACACTACTGTAGAGAAACTCTTAAAGCACCTAAAGGTATAGTGGGTTTGTCTTTTAGGGAAATATGTCAATGACAATGGAAAAAGAAATGGGACGTCTGTGCTATGACGCAAGACACCAAGAGTAACATAAAGGATCTATGGCAACATGAAGGCTTGCGTCTTACTTGAAAGACCTGGATTAGGAAACAAACAAGGTGGTGGCTGTGTAGGTTTCAGCATTGTTACTTGTTGTTGTTACTTGGGACATATTTTGGAACCACTTTTTTCCCTTTTCTAATTATTAGAAGGTTCAAATTTCATTCTCTCTCTATTTAGTTTTATACCTGGGTCTCCCCACCATTTGGTTTTAACTGAAACATCTTTATGAAACTTAAATAAGTCCAGTGGCTTTCCCTCCTAGCTCCTTAGTCTACCATGACCTGGATGACTGAGAACCTACACAGACATATTTATAGACTCACCGGGTCTCTTTTGAGTCTCATTATCAAGACTACTAGGTTTGTGTATCACAGTGTTAACTCTGCACACTTACAAATGACACCAAATTGTGACAGGGTTGGGAGTGAGAAAAGCCTAAAATCTCACAGGTGCTAACACGGGTTCATTTTGAAAAGAAAACACATAATGTTATTTAAAAAGCAGCTAAATTGAGCTAACGGTATTATAAATAAACAGAGTTTTCAATATATGCATACCCCAAGACAGTTTGTGAATAGTTTTCTTTACTTGAGCACTAAAATAAATCCCAAGACTATGAATGTACAGGATAACAGTAGTCAGGGTAATTTAGATTAATCAAATTTCTTTTTTTGTGATCAACATTTTATTGATTTAAAACGGGGTTTGGGGGGGGGGGTACAGACATATACAGCACAACTGTAAACTGCAGTAGCAAAGCAAACATTAGCAAACAAGGCATAGGGACAGCAAAGAAAAGACACAAAAACACAAAGTTAAAACCAATTATTGCCTCTTCCAGGAGATAACTCTGGATGAGAAGATTTTCCAAGCGTCAACAGTCGTGGGTCGAGCTTTATTTAATTTTGCTGTGGTATGTTCAAAACCAATAACACGGATAAGACATCGTCTCCAGAATGATTCCATACAAATGTCAGGACAGAACCATTGCTTTGTAATAGTCTTCTTTGCGGATGTAATCCAGCGAACAACATTTTGCATTGCATTTGTTTTAAGGAGATTTCAGAGGTATCATTAAGGAGACAAAGACCAGGATTGGGAACATAAAAAACTTCCAGTACCTCAGATAACACAGAGATTAATCAAATTTCTTACATTCTAAAATGGTGTAACTACTATGTGTGACCATGAATAAATCTATCATGCAGACAGATTGAATGAAAGTCTAACATTCATCTAATGTTAGAGCTCTAGCGCTTAGATTTGGCAAGATTTGCTCAGAAAGATTTCTCAGAAAAATGATTTGAATTCTAAAACCAGAGTCACATGACTGATTTATTTTAAACTGTGAAGGACTTTAGATACAGACATTAGAAAACAGCACATAGTTCTGTTGCTCCTGTTGTGGTGGTTGGTGTGTTTGTGTGTTGTGTGTGTGTTTAAACTGTATCTGTGCATTCACCTGTTTTTATGTGTGTGTGTGTGTGTGTGTGTGTGTGTATAAGGAGCATTTATCTGGGCAAAAATGCCTTGTTGACAGGCAGACGACAGTAATTCAAATAATTACCCTTTACAACTAAGGTATGCAGAAGAGCATCTCTGAATGTAGCAGATATAAACCCAATTAAAGGATGGATCCATCGTGCATTTGTTCACATTGTTTGGGGCGTAATGGTGTAGGGGATATTTTCTTGGCACAGGATGAGTTCCTTTGTAGCAGCTGAGCATTGCTCAAATGCTACAACCTACGTAAAAGTTGCTGACCATATCCATCCTTTAAGTACCAGAGTGTGCCCATCCTCTGAAGACTACTTTGGGCATGATAACATGCCTTCATCTGAGGAGCTTGGAAAGAAAAGCGTCTGGACTTCTTTAAGTTTTCTTGAAGACATTTCACCTCTCATCTAAGAAGCTTCTTCAGTTCTAAGCGCAATTGATGGAGAATCTCAGATTGGGATTGTCCGGTCATGAACCCCCTATTGGTCCTTGAACTATACTCAAATGGCCGTAACACTCACCAGATCTCAAGCCAACAGAGGGGTAGAACAAGAGATTTGCATTGTTCGGATTTGCAGCTGAAAAATCTGCAAGACCTGCTGCTATGATATCAACATGATCCTGAATCTCTGAGGAATGTTTCCATGTTGAATCCATACAACTAAGAGTTAAAGCAGTTCTAAAGGCAAAAAATGGTCCAACCTGATGAAGTGGCCAGCGAATGTATATATATTTAATTTGGGGGATGCTGTGTTTTTGTTAGAAAACATGCCTACTGAAGCACTCCACGAGGTGATATATGAGGTGATATTTCCTTGTTAAGTGTAGAAAAGTTGCTATGTCATACTTTCCTCCAAGGCCTTCCCCAATTCCCCTATCTTTATATAATCGCTTGGCTGGCAACTTAACTGTAAGACAACTTAAAGTCTGCAGCTGCTTCAGGCAGTTTTCTAATAGCCATCTTAATAAACCGCTTAACCATCAAGCCTATTACTACTCTTTTCTGGGGAAAAAATAATAAAAAATCAATAACTGATTTTTTTCTTTTGGCAACAGAAAAAGAAGAGAGAATATATAATCCGTCCTTGTCTTGTTGTGTCAGTTTTTGTGGCCTTGCTCGGCTTACTGAATATTATAAGTCTATACACACACACACGCAGGCACAAACAAACACACACTGCCAGGCAACTCTCTTGACAATGAAGTGTTCTAATTAGCGTGGGTAAACAGTGGAGTTGAACAGCGTGCTTGTTTAAAACTAACAGAGCTTCCTCTGCGATTGATTTGTTAGCTCTGTTTGAGAAAAGGTCACTAAGAGGCAAATCCCAACATGTTAAGCATGTAGAAAAGCTGCGAGTCAATCAAAAAATATGAACAACATATTGTAAATAACAAAACACTGTAACTAATTTCTGGCTGAGGTCTCCAGTAATGTTAGGTGGAACATTGATTCCACTCGTATGTATACTGTAGGTTTTACATTATGAGAAATCCTCAAGGTTATATAATTAAACTAAACTGTGTGTTGTGGTTATATCTAAGAAACAAGTAAAAACCAGTGCATATTTCTATTTGGCACATGGTTAATGATGAATATTCTACAGTGTTGAAAACCCTAATAATGAACTGTTAAAATAATAACACACATAGGCCATCCATTCAATAAGTGATGCTAGAGAAAGGTCAGGAGTCTACATTCTTTGAAACCCATGGCTGTTTAGAGAAAGTTTCACAGCTGTTGAGAAAGTAGTCCGGACTGAATCTGAAAGAGCTGCACAATATTTAGCCAAACATGACAGATTATCTAAACTCAAATGCAAAATAAGGCCACGTTCAGCCTGTACAGCTGCCTTTAGTAATAACCTGATAGGAACAGATACTGACTGCACAGAGAGGATTTTAAGATCTGCATGTCAATTGTATAATTCAGTCTTTTCAGATTATTGAATAAAACTTTACGCCATAGATAGGTTAAAGTTGAAAGAATTTTTCATCCTGAGAAAAGTATTGGTCACCCATAACAACTTTTGCAATCTTTAGTTCTTTGGTTAGAGCATTTGCTGCCTCTGCACACTATTTTTTGCTTGAATAAGTCAGTTGAAATATACTGCTGCAAGTGCTTTATCAAGTTTGTGGTGCTGAAGCTTCAAACACTTCAATCGCTTTCAATTCCCAACTATTTTTGATGCTGTATTCTTCCTTTATCTTTCATCGAACAGAAAATACAACTAATTTGGATGAGTTCTGTCGAGTTAATATTGCGTGACAGTTATTGTGGGAATTGGGTTTAGTGCTTTTCAATCTGTTGTCTTGATGGCAGGTTACATGTTACATGTTTAACAAGACTAAAACACTTATATCCAAGACATGACTTGTCTGCAATCCCTAATTACTAGCCGAACAGTAGTAGAACTTTAAAAAGTATGAAGCAAACATTTGCCTTCACGCTGACACATTTCTAATAGCCCTTTTCCACTAGTACCTACTTGGCACGGCTTGACTTGGTTCTTTGGGTTTTCCATTAGGTGGTAGCATCTGGTCACTCAATGAGTCATAAGAGGATCTCCTCCATGAAAGTCATCACTGCCATTTTTGAAACCTTGCAATGAGGGAAATGGCTACATAAAACACTGCGGTCCCCCATTCTGACAAAAAGCACGGAGCCGCAGGTATGCCTCTTTTGTTGTGGCATTGCTGACGCATACAAATGATGTCACAGGACTTTCAGGCACACTGTTTAAGTGACCCTAGACCAGCGTAACGGCAGTTTTGACCCTATATTGTCAGCATGATGGTCATACATCAGTAGGAATTACACACTTTACATGTACAAAGTCACACAGTTTGAGATTTGCCCGAAACATGCTACTGGCTGGCTTTGTATATCAAAATGTTGACCACAGAGTATGTGTCAGCATTAACTAATATAACATTTAAAAAAAATCCATTATTTCACAGAAGATAAATTTTTCTGAAATTATATTGAAGCGCATAGTTCTCCACTAGAGCAGTAACATCTTGGGCAGGCACCGTTTTCTGGCATATTGACGCCACGATACTTAAAGCTGCCTCTAGACAGGGTTAGCTAGATCGCATTGATTTTTATTGAGGGGACCAATATGGAGAGAGAAGAAGGAAGTGAGAGGGGGAAAAAATGAAAGAAGAAAAGAAGAAAGACTGAGGAGTTTAGGAATCAAAATGAAATGTATACATGCAAATATATATATATATATAAGGAGAACAGAGGTAAATGAATGGTAGGCTAATCCCAAATATGGAACAGATTTAAGTACACGACATGAAATGCACAGAGCTGTTAAGAGAGGAACACTCTGTATATATGCTCACGATTAGTTACAGCAAACACTCCACACACACTAATTTATTCCTCTACATACACAGCACCCCCTCGCCACAAAAACAGCTATACCACCTTTTCGTTAATCTCATCCTCTCATGTATACAGGCACAAACATGTTTATAAGAGTCCTGCAGCTCTTCCTTGAATGGTTGTAGTAACTCCATTAATTAAGTGCATGCACTGCTACTTGAAAGTCCTGCGCAAGTTCAGGTCCTGCACTGAAAACAAAAACAGGCGTTTACCCCAAGATTACAGCCACAAATGCACACAAACTGTTAAATAATCCATTTTCCTCTTCAAAGCATTAAAATCTTTTGTAATCTGTCTGTTTGCATGACACAATAAAATTTTGTTAATATTTTTTGTATATGAAAGCAAGAAAGTGAATGAGGGAGAAAGATTTCTCAGGGATTACATATCCATAGTGCCATCTAGTGTTTCCTGGAAAAACACACACAAACACACACAAGATTTTAGCTGTGATTATGCACATCATTACTGAGAGTGACATAAAATAAACTATTCTTAATGGTAGCCTTTTATTTTAGGTCTTCGTAGGGTGTTCTTTTACCCTTCCTCATTGAAACAAATGTGTGTGTTATGTGATAAAATTCCACTTAAATGTAGCTACAGGCAAAGCAGATGAACAGGCAACTATTGGAGAATAGGTTTGAGAAACAGCTGTGATGACTTTAAATAGGCAGAGCCATCAGCAGTTCTCATTAGAAGTAAGTAACACATTAAAATAAATAATTAACAACACATTACTAAAATGATTAATTACATAATACATTATGACCCAAGTAATACATCTGTGACATCTGCAATTATGCCCTCTTATTTGATCCCCGTGTAGTCATGATAATTACACAGATAATGTATTATAGTTTTGTTTAAATATTTAAAACTGTCTGCCTGATTCATCACAAAAGAAGAAACCAGAATCATAGTAGTTAATTCTGCTCATGATCTATCGCAGTTGATGGGTTGTTTGAAGTACAGCACGAAAGTTATGTTTTCTTGTGACTGGTTGGCTGCACAAACTAATGTGAATTTAAATCCACTGAGAAGTCAGGGATGCTTGCAAACATTCATATCCAGAACAAATTTTGCTAAAATGTGAAAAAAAAAAAAAAAAAAAAGGTCTTTAGGGCTCTGGAAGCTGTGGCTCAAAAGGTAAGGTGGGCTGTCTACCAATCAGAAGTTTGGATATTGATTACCCGGCACCTTCAGTCTGCATGTCAATGTATCCTTGGGCAAGATACTGAACCCCAAGTTGCCTCCAACATGTGTGTGAGTGAATATTAGGTAAAACAATTAGATATTAAAAAAGTACTAGTATGGATGTGTGTCTAATTGGATAAATGAGGCTTTAAAAAGTGGTTTGAGTGCTCAGTTAGAGCAGAAAAGTGCTATATAAGTACCAGTTCACCCATCCATCCATCCAACCACCCAGTAATCTAAGAGGAGTAACAATTCATGTGAAAATGGAAAATGACACATTTGAGTTTGACCTTTGGTGCAATTTGGATGAAGCTCTATGGGATGATCATCTGATCAGTACTTTAGTGTAGCCATTACTGTGAACTGGTGGGATGGATGGGTAGATGGACAGACTCAAGCTCATCAGTCCTCCGGCCAGATGAGCTAAAAATGTTGAGATGCCTCACCATTAGGTGCAAATTTAAAAGCTTTGTTCAACCTGCTGTAGGTTTCATGATGGCAGCAGCTGTGGAGGCATTTAGCTGACTACGGAGTGACTCTACAGTAATTGTCATTTCAAATATGCACAGAAATCCCTCACTGTTACGTCCAAGTAAAGTATCCTAAGCGACATTAGACAGACAATGAATTTATTATGAATTTATTTTCTACAGTTATTCAGTTTGATTGAACTATTTCCTCTGCATTGCAGGATTTTTTCAACTGAATTTTTCAACCCATCCAACTACATTTTGGAGTGATCATTAGCCGTGAATAGTTTATTTTCTCAGAGACCGCACACATACACAAATGTACAGAGTAAATGCATTAAAATGCAAACTACTGTGTGCGCTAAACAGAAGCATAATCACCTTACCCATGGCAGGTAAATAAAATAAATAATAGAGAGAAATAAATAAAAACTCTCCATTTTATGGTGTAGTCTCCTGCAGTATTAAATAGCAGTGCTGTAGGAGCTGCTGTTGCTGGTGAAATTCAATACAGTCTGGGTGGCAGGAGTCATGTCCTGAGAAATCCATTATGAAACAGACCTCTTCTTTAGAGAAAAAAGGCCACAGCTTTACATTTCTATGCGTGCGTACACACTGTAACAGCAGCAAAGGGCACTGGTTTTATGGGGGCACCCATTGGGTGCCAAACGGTCCCTTACTCCTCAACACCCCCCATCTGTCTTCCTATCACAGTTGTTCCTGTTCATCTCCTTCTCCATCTGTTTCATCCCTCTTCTGTCTTGCAGGCTCTTAGGTGTCTACCTCCACTCTATTTCCTCATATTGCCAAGTATATGAGGGTTTTTCCTTGTTCTAGTAATTTTTTATTTAGAGTATGTTGCCTTGAAAATATGTTGTATGTAAAATATATGGGAAAAGGTCCTAAAGAGGCAATCAACAAGTAACCATCCAGTCAAAATCTACAGATATTTTAAGTAGACTTTTTGTCTAATTTATATTATTATTACTATTTATAATAGTACCTTTCATGATTTATTAATTCTAAGCTTTTCATATCACACACTAGTATAAATGCAGGCTTGCACCCTTATGTCACAAATAGTACAAAGTGAACTGACTACATGAACTAATAATAACAATAATAACTATATGGCTGCTCGCTTTATGAAGTGGAACCCAAAATGGGTCACATATGTTTGTGGTGTGTCTCTGTATGTCTGCGAGCAAGAGAGACACTGCAATTTGTTTCTCTAGATTAAAAAAAACCTCCCATCTGACTGTGGCTGATTTTTTTGTTTTTGCTGCACGCTCCAAGCCATTTTATGTACTTCCTTTCCCGCCCTTGTGCAGTTTCCTAGAGAATCTTAAAAGAGATTTCAAAAACGCCATTAATTATTAGCATCTCCCTCGTCAGCAAAGTTCAGAGTGAGAGGTGGAGAATAGGCCTACTTCTTGGCAAACATAAAAACACGTCCCTAATTCAAGAATAAAAGTAACTCCCCACATCAGAGGATATTTGAAGCTGTCACTGCTAGACACAGAGGCAAAAAAAAAGAAAAAAAGAAATAGAAATAGAAGAAAAGATGCCTTAAAAACAGGCCAGTGAGGAAATGTGTGACAGTATTATCTTAATATAACATCAAATTTTCATATGGAGAGGAAAGCTGCGAAAAACATCAAGCTGTTAGGCATATAGTAGGAGGGAAATGTGTTTTGATCCACGCAAATTGATTCATCTTTTTTGCTTAAGGTGGGGTTTTTTTATTAAAGTGATAAAAATTCAGTAAAGAATGAATACAGCTGGCTAAATGCAATTAATCCCCAACATACCCCTTTCACTTTCCCTGTAATATTTAGTAATTAATCAAGACTCATTTACGACACAAATATATAAATACAAAGAAATGTAATAAACCCTGCAAAAATGAGTCAAACATTAAAAGAGAGACAGTTTCAGTTGCAACACACTTGATTGCTCAAAGCTGAAACCAGGTAGAATGATTACACTCACTCTGCACATGATTAAGATTCTCCCAATAAAGATATCAAAGATGTGCAGAATAACTTCACAGCTGAAAAAAATTTCAAGGACAAAACTGATTCCAATAGAAGAAAGCTACTTTTTGGATATACCATATTTTCATTCTGCTGCCTAAAGTTTAGATGAATGTGAAAATTACATAATTTAAAATGAAAAAATACATCTTTTTGTGCAAAATAGTGTGTTTTATATGTGTTAAGACATATTGTATCACACATTATGCCATATAAATAAATAGATTTTGCTTCTCTTCCATTTAAATACATGTATAAATATGACCTTCACATCTCATTGTATTGTTCTGTTAGGATCTTGTAATATTTTAACATCAGTTAACAGCCATATGCTATACTAACATAAGTTAAGTCAGAAACTGTTCTTGACTTATAGCATATGTCAAGTCTGTGTCACTGAACTATGAAGGAAAATGTGAAAAATATTGCCCGTGGTCTCACCTACTAAGAAAAACATAAAGAAAAAAAATATAGTAACATGACATTTCACCAGCACATGTTCTTCGAATCCAAAGGAAGTAAGAGCTTAAAGGCAGCTTAAAGGTCAAATTTCTTCTTCCATTTAAGCAATATAATGTCTTATGAAGGAGATACAAAAGCTACCACATTTTTTTATGTGTTGAATAAATTGAAAATATCTTTGAACCACTTAAAAAATGTAATTGCAGCAGTAGGTTGCATGGATACTAACATGTTAAAATGTTTTAAAATACTTAATGACACAAACTGCTATGTTTTAGAAACCTAAACCTAAACCTAAACCCAAGCTTTACTGTAGACTAGATAATGTAAAACCTTCAAGTGTATAATGGTTTGACTTATTCACACATAAGATGATAAAAGTGTATGTCAAGGTTTGCAAATGGTATAATTTAAATACAAAAATGTAGCATCTCACTGAGCACTTTGGAACATAGATTAATTATCAAATCAAACTTTATTTATATAGCACATATTAAAACAACAGTGTTGACCATAGTGCTTCACAGTCAGTAATTATGAAAGACTGATTCATAATTTGAGCCTGACTGATATAATAGTTAGCCATTTTTTTATATTAGATATTTGCTGATGCATCTGCATTGGTGTTTATGAATGCTGATAAATAAAAAATGAAAAACTAACAAAACGATGGGGAAAACACCCTAAAAACATGCTATAAATGTTCAAGTTTTTTCCACCACTCGGCAACTTACCTGCTAACGACACGTTTCGAACGCCACAAACACAACAACCAGCTTATTGAAGCACTCGGAGAGAGTGTAAAACAGTAATCCATTATTGTGATAATAAAACTACACATAGCAAATTTTAGCAAAATTTGTTTATGTTTTTTGTGTTTGAAAGACAAAATATTGGTTGCTATGTATTGGATTTTTAAGTCACCAAATTTTGATATTATTTTCAACGTTCCTATATCAGTCGGACTATATTCATAATGATCGAGCTTTTAAATTATTTGCAAAAAGTTACTAATACAACATAACTTTAATAGAAAACACACATTAAGCACATGGGCTGCTCATCTTTTGCCTCTATAGCATCTGAAGTCAGGTACTGTTTCTTTCCTCATTTTTAGTTTTAGTCTTATTATCAAGCATTACTTATGGTCAGCTGGTTGAAGCCTTTGAAAAGCTATATAGCAAAGGAAATGATCAGTGTGTTTACGCGGGGGAATACTGCTCTTAAATGTGAGCACTTTTAGTTAATCGCTTTTCCAAAGTTAATTAATTTAGTCAAATTGATTCCTAGCTCCTGGCGTGGTGTCTGGTACAAAATGCTGCTCTTTTGCTAATTAATTTAAAGTAAAGTCAACATTAAAAAAAACCCCCAAAAACATGGTTCAACATGAACAATCAATTCTCTGACATTAGTAGAGAATTGGTTGTCTTGCATAAGACGAGTCAGACGATGAAACAGGAGAAAGAGTCTGCCTGTCTTTATTTAAAAGGTAACAAAATCTAACTAGCAAGCAATGCAGTGGAAGGCTCCCTGATGCTTTAAATAACATAACAGCACAAACTGTTTTCACACAGATGTCTTTTTAAATGTTCAGAGTTCATTTTAATTGGCTGATTGATTGACCAACTGACCGAACATCTCCATTCTGCCAGAGGTTCAAATGTTGCGTTTTTGCTGTCTGCTCTGGTTTTCCACTCTTGGGATTGGACAGCGGTATTTAGTATAAGATACATAAGAGATACATAATAACTCCCAGGGAGCAAATATTAGTCAGCTGCAAAAGCACTAATGCAGTATGACCACTGGGAAAAGAAATGGAAGTTGTCTTTATACATGGCGCCTCACAAGTGAAGCCTTGTGATTCCATGACAAATGTTTCACCATCACACTGCTTCTGTCCCACAGTTAGCATGCAAAGTAGCAAGGATCTAATTACAAGGCAGAAATACTATATGCCACGCTCGATTTGAAGGCACAGGCAAGATCCCTTGGGAAGGACAAGAGAAACTAAGGCTCAATATGCTGTCGACATCGCTTAAAAACGCTGTCATTCTGAGGAGATTAGATTCCCTGTCCAGAATAACTACTGGCTTGATGCACTATTAGGAGGATCATTGTGTTCTTACAGTTTATTGTTGCTGTTGTATGTGAATGTTGGGTTATAACCACATTAGCATACATACAAAATAATAAGTAAGCGAATAAATGATATTTAAGCACCTTTGACTGACCAATCAATGAAAAATGTGTTATAATTGCAACTTATCCAAGCTTTACAAAATAAATGTAACTGTGTTACAACCAACAATGCCAGGATAGGACCAGAATAATGAGGCAGTCACATAAGTACAAACCTGTCAGTTGGTGATGTAATGTTCATTAAAACAGAGTAAAAAGTGTCTTAGATCTGCTTAGACAGCCTTCTTTTGAAAAAAAGAAAAGAAAAAAGAAATCAGTTCAAAGTACTTGGGGCAATGTTTGGGAAAAAGAAAATCCAAACCTTTTCTTCTCTCTGCCTGCAGGAGAGAGAAGAACGGGACTATAAAATCTACTGGGATATCAAAGAATATCACAAAGAAAATAGCCTTTAACCAATCCACTTGGGTCTCTTAACTCAAAAGTGAATGCGTTAAGGGTGCGATTATGAAGTCACACAGGCAGTGGTGCTGTGATAAAATTTTTACATAAAGCGTCTAGTTCATTATCTCGACCCATTCAAACACAATCAGCAGCACTATGGTTTCACATCTCAGCACATATGAAAGAGTGACAACACCCAGGACCTATTCATATGTTTCACAGCATTTCTGTGATAACCAAACAGACAAACAAACTGGCAGAATTAAAACGTGTGTGTGTGTTTTCAATCTTAGATCACATCCTAAACACAGCCGCAGAATGCCGGGGGTTGTGGTGGAGATGTGTTGGGGAGAATGGGCTGCCGGCCTATTCCCAGGAATCTCAGATTGTGTTGGGTTATGTGAGTTTGCTTTTGTTGGGGTTTTCTAAGGATAGGTTTCCTCTCTCTTCAGCTGAGGAATTTAACCAAAGGATCTGAAAAAGCCATGATGTAACAGTAAGTCTTTATTTTCCGTGTGAAAAACCCAGTGGTCGTGGCGGAAAAGGGCAATGATACTAGAAGCACTAGATCCTCCAGAACCTTTTTTTTTTAATTTATTTTTTTTTTATGTACATCGTGCTTAAATTACTCAAATAAATTAGAGTTCTAAAGTTTCTTGAGTTTTATATCCAGTATTGTGCAATAAACTTTTGTACATCTACACTTTTCATTGACTTCACTGTAGCTTTTTTGGTTCAAAAGGTCAATGCCTTTTCAGAACTAGAGCTTTCTTAAAATAAATGTGATAAGCTGAGTATTACAGCCCTTGAGTACTATTGAGTTTTATGGAGTTACTGTATCTGACTCATGACCATATGAACCTGTGGCTCACATATACGGCCTTCAGCACTTTCAAGTGTGTCTTACAGTGTCTTAGATTGTGTTGTAAGTATCAGTGCCAACAGATATCTAGTGGCAGTACCAACAGTAGAATTACAGGATTCTCAATATCCAATCTGATACGATGGCAAAAAAGAAACCAAAAGAACTCCAACAATGTTACCCCACAAACTTTAACCTGAACCCCTTTACTAAAAGTCACTTTAATCACTGACATGGTGGTGGCTGACTGTTTGTGTAAAATGTTAACATTTTATTTTATCGACGGGACTCATTCTGAAATATCAGGATGGTTGCTGAATAATTTACATTACAACTATGTGATATAATATTAGTAAAATACATTAGCTTAAGCATTTACATAACATTAGTCACTTTAAACACTTTTAATTGGAACATAGTTGATTTTACAGCTGTATTACAAAAAAGTGCTGTGCATTTCAGGATAACAACACAAAGTACTTCCATTATCCACTTTTACTGCCATACTCATCAACACGCTGAGGTGGAGGTATCGCAGCACGTTCACTAGTGAAGTTTTTTTCTTTTGCTTGTGACTCACTGCATTTATTCCATTTTTGAT